>NC_045604.1:18655231-19009231 GCF_009762305.2 Zalophus californianus
ATATCTTTTTATGTTTAATGATTTTTTATAGGCCAGTGGGCATTTTGAATTGTATATATTTTGGAGACTCTGTATTCTGTTGTGCTCCTTTGAAGAGTAATTTTTGGTTTTCCATGTGGCTACATGGCCAGACTTAAACTCTATTCTTTACTCTGCAGTATCCATCTGCTGTTTTTTTTTTACTGGTCTCTCTGGAGTCTCTCCCAGCCATTTATACCTTAGTAGTAAACCAAGGATTTTGGCAGATTTCATTTCATATTTGAAGGCTCACTCCTTCTGTGGATCCCTCCCCCTACATACATACTCAACTTTCTGACTGTTCTTCCATACCCAAATTCTACCTCCAGAATTTATTCTCAAGGCAGTAAGACTGGTTTTATGCCACTCTAGCCACTAGCAAACTAGACAGTTTCCCACTGTAAATGGCCCACTTGAAGTTCTCATTAATTACACTTCCCATCTATCAAGGATAGATTTCTTCCATTTTTTGCCTGTTTTTAATCCCTCTATACTGCTCCCAATTTTTTTTCTTAGATATAATTTCTTGATCTCATCATTGTTATCTTGGAATGATAAACTGACCAAGGTACTTCTCCATTTTGAGAAGCCAGAAACTCCTAAGTGATTGTAATTAATTCAATTTTAATTAATTAAAAGATGAGGGTGCACTCACCAACAGTGTTATATCCAACATAAGTACATACGGTATAACATATTTGTTCAGTCCACTTACTTTAAAAGCTAATCATTTAAAGAATACACATACAAGCAGAGCAATTTAAAATGAAAATTCAGGATGCATGTCAGAATAAAATGGATTATGTTATAGCAACCAACAATCTTAAATTTCAGTGGCTTAAGACATTTTATTTCTCACTCCTATTACATATCTAAAGTGGGTTGTCAGGGAAACTCTGGTCAGGAACTCATGCTGAAGAATCTACGTAGTAACTCAATTCCAGTCAGTCAAGAAAATGACAGATACATTTGCATGTATACATCTCAATTGTTTCTATCACTTTAACCTCTGTTATTGTTTTTATTTTTTTCAAACATAGATTATTTTTATTTTGTCTCTATTCCTAGACTATAAATTCTTCGAAGATTGTAGAAATTTGAAGGTTTTTTTACCTCTTACTTCACAAATCATTTTATACTTAATATGATCAAGAAATGTTTGTTGAAGTGTGAAGGAGAGGAAAATGGAAGGGAGGGAAGAAAAGAAGAATAGAAAGGAGGTGTTGAAAAATTAGACAATATATAAATATTTATAGATGTTTAAGATACACTGTTGAACAACACAAGACAGAAAAAATCTTGTCCTTATGTAACTCACTCTGACTTACTCTATGTGGATATGGAAAAGAAACAAGTAAAAAGTTTATAATCTCTCTTGAGATTTCTTGTTATCCCAAACTATGTATTTTTCTTCTCTGATTGTATTAATACTGTTAATAAGACATTATTTTTTATTGAATTATGAGGTCCTAAATTATAGTCTTTTGGTTAAGTTTTTTTGTAGATATTTTTGGTGGCAAGGAACGAGTACACACTCTTCTTACTTTTTTTTAAAGATTTTATTTATTTATTTATTTGTGAGAGAGAATGAGAGAGAGAGAGAGCATGAGTGGGGGAGGGTCAGAAGGAGAAGCAGACTCCCCGCTGAGCAGGGAGCCGGATGCAGGACTCGATCCAGGGACTCCAGGATCATGACCTGAGCCGAAGGCAGTCGCTTAACCAACTGAGCCACATAGGCACCCCACCTTTTTTTTTTTAAGATTTTATTTATTTATTTGAGAGAGAGAAAGAGAGCACAGAGGGAGAGTGAGAGGGAGAAGCATACTCCCTGTGGGACTCATCCCAGGACCCTAAGATAATGACCTGAGCGGAAGGCAGATGCTTAACTGACTGAGCCACTGAGGAGCCCTACACTCTTCTTACCTTAAAAATATTTTATTAACCTAATGGCACAGAGCATCAGTTCTGGTGTTAATAATTGGATGTTTTAAACAATCTCTTTCTCTCTCCCTCTCTCTCTCCTTAATGTGGCCTGCTCATCATTTTGTGCCAAGCCACATCGCAGGTCAATGGAAAGCTCTGCTTAGGTTTAGTTGCCACCAGTGACCCAATCAGACCAGAGTTTACAACGGTTTTGGATTACTATAGCATTGCTAATGTCCAAATCTTCAAGGTATTTTCTTATTTAACAAACGAATCGAATTAAGACCTAAACAGTTATTAAATAACAGATAATTTGTTCTTTTAAGTTTAAAGATCATAGAGAAAAAATCAATTAATAATACAATACGATAAAAATTTAAACAGTTCTTAGGAATGAAAATGTAACCCTAGTAAAAATCCTGAGGTTTTTTTTTTTTCTACTTGAACCTGCATAATAGAAAAGTCAATAAAATATTAGCATAGTTTTAGAGAAAGCAAGTTGCTTTAAGTAGCATACTCTAGTTGAAAAATGTTTGAGGGATCTTTCCAAATGCACTGATTAGTAAAATTAAAATTGAAATATTCTATACCAAATAGATAATAAGCTTAAGGGTACAGTTGTTCTTAATTGAAAAATGTAGCCTTAAGAGAAATGTAACACCAAATTAAGGAGAACAAAAGCAACACAAAATCCTTAAGATTTTTCAGGAAACTCTAAAGAAAGCTTAATATGCTTAAAAATGCAACTAAAGGAAAAATTTTAACCATAGGAACTACTGGGTTCACAATTTAAAGATGTGATAAAAACAGCTTATAGGTTTAGGATGAGATGCCTAAAGCATGATGTATTTCAAAATAGTTTTTGTTTGTTTGCTTGTTTTTGCTTGTTACTCACAGATGATCATTTAAGCATACAACCGTCTGATTTTGCTATGTTAGTTATTTCCGGCAATTATACTATATGATATCCATTGGATAAATTTATAATTCTCTATGCATTTTATTTTATATATTATTTTATGTACATTATCCAAAGTGTTCAAATGAAGTAAATGATGGGTAATAAATGATCACAGATCTTTATTAGGTAAAAAAAAAACATAGCTGAGAAAAAAAATGAAAAAACATAGAGATCATCCCATAAATGCAAACTAATCAGGTTTTGAAATATTCTATATCTGAGTTTGTGTTCTTTATCATAAACAAGTGTCTTTAAATTTGAAATTAATTCACAGCAGTAGCCAGAGATCAGTTCTTAATATTGTGTAAGTTTGTTACTTGAAAAAATCAAGGACAGAAATAAATTTTCACCATGCATGAAAATATTGCCCAGTAGCACACTGCAGACAAAAATAATTTTATTAGTCAACATTCTTATTTCTTTTTAATTTTGAAGTTTCTTAGTGTTTACATAGATAAGTGTGTTAAAATGTTGCTACAAATTAAACCTAATACTACCTTTCATGAAAATTCTTCACAATTTAAAAAAACTCTTCTGTCAAAACAGTAGATATCATATGTTCTAATAATTATTCTCAGACATTAATATGCAGAAAAAATATCATCAATGTTATGAACAGAGAGAGGCATTTAACAAATTAAATGTTCGACAGAATACACTTTAATGCTCTACTTTTAATTTCTTTACACTTATTGGGTGCATAATCGTGTTCTTATTTCTTTTGAAGTTGATAATATGTTCTGGTTCTTCTGGATTCTCTAAGAAATTTGTAAGAGCTTGCATGAGGTGTCAGAGTCTTAGAAGAAAGACAAAAATTAACTTAAGAAAGATTCCAGCATAAAAATTTAAACAGTGTATTCTTTAGGTCTAGGGAGCCCACGTGATAGAACAAAACAGCTTGCATTTTACTTGCAAAAATTTGTTATATGCTTAATATTGAATACATGATATTTTACCCAATTTTTCAAGAGTATATCAGAGACTGGATTCTCATAGGAGAACATACAACTTTTGAACTGTTAACAAAACTGTGATCATAAAATTCAAGGTGCTATGTGTTTCTTTGCTTAAGATCTATGAATATTCATGAGCAATCAGACATAGATCCATTCAACAAGAATGTTCACATTTCTTTGTACTCAAAATGTGAATGATCTTGTACATAAAATATTTTTACATTAATAATATAAGATAAAGATGCCAGTTTCTGCAGTGTAAAGTCTATTTTTTCATTAGTATTAAATTGTTAATTTGAATAAATAAATCATAAAATAAAAGGCTATATAACTCAGAGAAAATATTTCATACTTTTGTGTATTTTAACAAATTACTTTGAGTATACTACAGAGTTCATTTTTTTTTGAAGGAAGAAATAAGCATTCAGAAAATTCCTTTGTGAATTATAAATGTCATACAATTGGTAAATTTTCACTCATTCTCTTTAATAAAAAATACTGTTTTGGTATAATATGTATTATTTAAAAATATGAACAACTAAAGCAAAATTTTAAATTGTAGGAATGATTTTAATTCAGAGGACAGAACTTCTCAGAATGTTCTGGTATTACGTAAATCACCCATGCTGCCATGGTCAGATTCCAGTATATTTATAAACAATATGCTAGAATGAAAGTTTTGGCACTTAAGCTATAGAGGGAGAGATATAAAATTAGATATATTATAATACAATACATCTTTAGGTATAAAAATGGAATGTCTTAGCACATATTTAATAATGTCTGACAGTAATATTTTCCTTAATGGAATATATTTATAACCTACTCACAAAGAGTTTAGATTCAATGAAATTACAGTGCAAATTCTGGCATTCAGATATTGGTAGAAATTCTGGAATTCAGATGTTGGCAGAAAAGTTGTGTTTTCCATTTTTAAAAACCTTTGTACATTTACCATTGTGCACAGATGGTTTAACATCTCCCCTTCCCACTGATACACTTACCTGTGTGTCTCTATTTCCAAGGTGCAAATCAGTATGCATTTTAAATATTATAAATAGTGGATGGATAGACACAGATTGATTTCTTAGAATGAGTTTGGGTGTCATAAGTAAAGTTAACAATATTTAAGTTAAACAAGGATTGCTATTAGGGAATTAGATTATAGTTACATTTTATTATTAAGGTACTGCATTTTTGAGACTTATTTTTCTATAGAAATATTGATATTTATATTTCCCTTTTATTCTCGTTATCCTTTCTCGTATTCTCTTTCTTCCAGAATCTCAGTGTTAAGAATGGTCTACTTGGGCATACAACTTAAAATTAGAGATTTGTTTAAACTAAAAGAGGTGTTTCACGATATCTTTATCACACATTGAAAATACGAAATATAATTGCTACCTTTGGCAAGATAAGTTCTGGCATCTTGGCAGTAATGGAAGATATTTTTGGAAACATTCCAACTCCATGTGCAGTGATTGCACAGAAATTTTGATGGCCTTTGTCAGACTTGGTTTGGGACTCCGTGCCTTTGGCAGGGTCACTGATGCCATTGATATGGCCACAAGGAATCTGGTTAGAAATTTGAGCAAAATATAGTCAGAAATTACCCCATTGAAGCTAAATCTATGAAACTTCCTAGTAACTCACAAAAATAAATGAGGGAAGTTGTTAAAGGAGATCTATTTGTCTCCAAGGACTGTGCAATTGGACTTTTGGCACTTGAATTGTGACCTTAATATTTACTAGTTGCTATTTAGATGTGATTTCATTCACAAATGACTTATTACATTGATTATGTGGCATCTGTCATTCACTGGCACTATGTTATACTCTAGTTCGTTTATTTTCTATCTCTCCAACTAGAATATACACCTCTTAGATGCAATGATTTTTATATCCTGTTCATTGCTGTATCCTTAATGAATAAAACATTGCCTGGCATGTAATCATTTCTCAGTATGTGTCAGTTGGATAAATGTGTATGAATGAAGTAATGAATGAAGTAATGTGTAACACAAGCTATGTTTCCCTCATTGTGGTTTTCACAACCTCACATCTCTATCCTATACATAAGGAGTTAATTTCCATATTGCATTAATATTAAATGTATGAGTATATGATGCATTTCCAATAAATATTTCCTGATAATATAGTAATAATAGTAGTAGTAAGATCATCAGCAGCAGTATTGTGCTAGTATTAACTTTAGAGGCATTGCTAAGGAGGAGAAAAATAAGCACTGGCATTCTTACTACTACTTGTTACTGTTTCAGATAAAAGTTACAGTGAAGTTGCTTCCCAGTGCTCCTATGTGGTCCATGTTACCAAAACCTAATTTACTGAGCATTTATTTGTAATGAGACTCTTCCAAAATACTAATTAAAGAATAATTTTTTGTCACCCTTACAACTTTACCCAGTAGCCCCTCCCAGCCAACCAACATAAGCACACCATGGGGAATAAGAAGTTAGGAGTCACCACAAACCAGAATTTCACATATGTAATTTTTATTACTTTTTTTCTTTTTAACAGCTTTATTGAGTTATAATTTGGTTTTTTAAAGATTTATTTATTTATTTGAGAGACAGAGTGAGCATGCATAAATGGGGGGAGGGGCAGAGGGAAAGAGAGAATCCCAAGCTGACTCTCTACTGAGTGCAGAGCCACATGTGGGGCTAGATCTCACAACACTGAGATCATGCCTGAGCCGAAATCAAGAGTCAGACACTTAACCAACTGAGCCACCCAGGCACCCCTGAGTTACAATTTACATACAGAAAACTGCACATATTTAATGTATACAATTTTGTGAGTTTGACACCCATTATACCATCACCACTATCAAGCTAATAAACACCTAATCAAGCTAATTTATCACCCCCAAAAGTTTTCTTGTGCCTCCCTTTTTTTGAGGTAAGAACAATTTACATGAGATCTACCCTGTTAACAAATGTTTTTAAGTTCACAATACAATATTCTTAACCATAGGCATGATGTAATGGAGCAAATCTCTAGAACTTATTCATCTTGCATAATTAAAATTTCATGGATTGGAAGACTTAATATTGCTAAAATATCCATAATACCCAAAGTGATCTACAGTTTCAATGCAGCCCTTATCAAAATACCAATGACACTTTAAAAAAACAGGAAAAAAATCTTAAAATTCATATGGGGCCAAATGTTTAAATTTGGTAATATCTACTACAGATACTTTTAAGAATTTCCAAAGGATTCTATATTTAAAATCAATGTCACTGCAAAAACAGAAGGTGTTACTCATGACTCTTAGTTTCCAAGCAATTTTTTTCATGATACCATTAGACTGAAAGAAATTTCCTAACAGTTCAGCCTATTAACTAATTAGGTCCAAACAGTTTTGTAAGTATATATGCCCTAACAACTTGATGTCTGTTTGAACATATAACAGACTTGAAATTAAAAATAATTCTTTAATAACCAAAATTACTTACTACTGGGATGTGTGCATTGTTGAGTATATCACAAACCTTAGAATCACACTGGACACATTACTCTCTTTTTTCTTCCATAGTGATTTTTGCATCATTATTTTATTTTATCACAACAACTGTCAGAAACTCAGCTTTACATAGGTATGATGTGATCAAAAGAATCACGGCTTAATCTCATAATGAAATCGTAAATGATCTCAAGCTAGTATTTTGCATTATGTCCGACAGATGTCAAATATCACTACATTTATCTTAAATGTTTAAAATATCCCATAGCACCCTTTAATTTTCTGGGGCTTTGCCAGACACCTAAGCACAGAGTTTGGGATCCACAGGACTGAAAAGTAAACACCATGGAAGAGTAAGTCATCATATTGGAGGAATCTGAATTCAGACTTTAAGGAGAATAATTCAATGGCTCAGTTGGTTAAGCGTCTACCTTCATCTCAGGTCATGATCCTAGGGTCCTGGGATTGAGCCCTGCTTTGGGCTCCTTGTTTGATGGGGAGCCTGCTTCTCCCTCTCTCTATGCCTGGTGCTCCTCCTGCTTGGGCTCTCTCTCTGTCAAATAAATAAATAAAATACTAAAAAAAAATAAGGAGAATAATTCAGGGAATTATGGAAAAGATTCTAGGGAAAGAACCTGGTAACATGAGAAAAGGCACAGAGGTGGGAAAGTAAGGACACGTCCAGGACTTACTTGTGAGTAGTCTTCTGTGACTAGAGGTCTTCTAGCCCAGTCTTCCACTCTTGATCTACATAGTGTTCTTTCAATCTTTGAATTAATTGCTAACATTAAGAAACAGTGAATTTCACAGAATAATGGATTTCTGATTTCTCTTCAAAACTAAAATCTGGAAAGCCTTGATTCCTTATTCTACATGCCAAATATCTGTGTGCTGAGCTGCAGTCCCTGATATGGCCTATTTCAGACCACCCAGTTATCCACATGCACCACTCACCTGCACCATCCTTAGACTGCAGTGTAAGTTATATATAGAATAGTAAACAAACTCAGGAAGGAAGTCTAATTTGACTTGAGGTGTTTTTTGGTTGGTTGGTTGGTTGTTTTGTTGTTGTTGTTTGTTTGTTTTGCTTAGTTTTGTTTTCCTTTTGCAATGGGGCCAGAGGAGTTATAAGTGTTTTGAAATGACAAGTGGCATTAAGTGATGCTCTGGAATGGGACTAGGAGTACGTCACTTAGAGAGAATAGTGACAGAGCAAGGGATACTTGGAATGAGCTCCATGACGTAAGGTTTGAAGCTGTGTGCCGCACAGGGCACTTGGCCAAGGAGATAAGGAGGGCTGAATGAAGCCTCCCTTTTGCCAAGCTGAGGACCACACAGATGGGATTCCTTTCTTAATTCACACAAAAGTACCGTGGGGACTGCGACCTCTCTTGGTACAGTAGACTAAGTAAGAGGAAAAGAGCTTTGAATTGAATGAGGGTCATAAAATGGAATGGATATGAGACATATCATCATGTTTATTTAACAATACTAAGCAAAATATTTGATGTAAAAAGATGGGGGAATTAATTATGAGACTGATCCTTAGAAAAATGTGATATGCCTCTAATGTCCATGCAAAAGGTAGGAGCATAAAGCATTGGCAGAGGATTGGGCAGTAAGTTGACTAAAGGCTTTGAATTCCATACATCAGATGCTTTTTCTGAAGAAAGAATAAAGAAAATAAAGAGTTATGACAAGAGTTAGTGTTCATTAGGAAGAGAGTAACACAATTTTATGTGGTTGTTATGAAATAATGGATCATTAACATATCTGAATTTGATAAAGTAAGTTTTTCTTAGAATTAATGAATATTATTTAGTGCGTCATACAGAAATGAGGAAAAATAATTATATTTTTCTCTTGAATAAAATGTAAACCATTAAATCTTATTTAGACTCCTTTTCACTAGAAAATAGCTTTTTCTATTACTCTTAAGTAATAGAAATTTTTGGCATTATAATATCAGTAATTTCTTTAGTTTATCCACATAAAGCTGATATTTTCATCACAAAATGAAATATTTTACTCAAAAACAGATTAAAGAGAAATCGTTTATCAATCATCTCAAAATTCTAAACTTCAACAGCATTCTCTGTAAAGATGTATATAGAATATTGTTTAATTTTCAATTTTAGGTGTTTGCTGGTGATATTTAGTATCTTTGAACATATAAATTAATATGTATGTCCTCATCCATAATATTTATTCTCCTCAAATATAAGTACCCTTTATTGGATTATTTACTTCTATAATTTTTCTTGTAATTAAATTCCTAAGATTCCTTAATCAATCATTCTTCTCTGCTGCTCCTCTCTAATCAAAACATGAAAAAAAATTAGTATGAGAGACAGAATATCCATAACCTGATTCTCCAAGATTATTTAAATACTCTTTGTTAAAGTTTTATTGAGAATTACTCAGAAATGTATCTGGTTCCAATTATGAAACATGTAATGATTTAGTTGGTGAAAAATCACAGTTATTCATTAATTCAACAGTATGCATGTATGTGGACAAATTTTGTCAGAAAACATGGTAATTTTTAAAAGACCAAACTTTTTCTTGTATATATTATTATTTTACTAAAAGTTGGTCTGTCATATTTGTTATAATCAGAAGTCTTTTAATACATCCTCTAAAGCAGTAAAGCTGTCAGAAATAACAAGGAAAAATCAGTAAAACACTCAACTCTCCCAAATGGATTTGCAGATAAATTTCTGCATTCTATAATTTATATTATCTCATGGAAAACTGAAAAATTAATCATGTATTAAGGTAAAAATGTCCTTTGTAAAAGAGGAAATATGAAGACCTTAATAAACATATTGAAATGAAGCAAGATTTAGAGAGCAAAATGTTAACACTAACTGCAACAAAAATTCATCTGTGTGAAAATCATGATATGCATCCTTCTAAAGAACTTAAACATATTTAAAATGATAAATTCATATTGCCAAACGTTTATAATGTGTGGGTTTATCCTTGACTCCCAATATGAATATGCAGATTAATATCACATCTATATGTTGATATATATGTGAATATATCTAAATATGCATTCAAGGATGAAGTTTAGCACAGACGAAATGAGAATATATATTCTCATACATACTGCTAGTGGGAATGTAAAATGGCATAACAGTTTTGAAAGCAGGCGATTTCCTAACAATGTCAGTATCTGTATACCAAGTCATTCAGCCAGTCTACTCTAAGCATTTATTCCAGAGAAATGAAAGTATATTTCTATACAAATACTTACACATGAAAGCTTCCTTTGTTTCTAATAGTCAAAAACTGGAAATAATCCAAGCAATCATCAATAGATGAGTGGGTAAGCAAATTGTAGTGTATTCATACCACGGGTTACTCCTGAGCAATAAAAAACATGCACTATTGATATATACAACAACATGGGTGAATCTCAAAGTAATTGCATTTAGGAAGTCAGACAAAAGACAATGCATTCTGCACATATAACTTACGTACTTTATACCCCCACATATACACAGGTGATAAAAAAATTTTACAGAAAATACAATCTATTAATGAATGAAAGCAGGTGAACAGGGCCTGAGGCTACAGTGCTGGGGGAGCAAAGGGCATTAGAAGACTTTCAGGGGTGATTTATCTTGACTTAGTGATGTTATAGGGGTTTAATAAATTTCACATTTTATTAAATTATGCATTCTAAATATGTGCAGGTATTATATGTCAGTTATATAACAAAAGCAGTTTAAAAAAGTAGCATGAATTTTCAAGAAAGTGCACATTTAGAATCAACAAGATTTTATGTGTAAATAACACTTTATGATACCAATATTGCATAATCTATTCTAGTTTGTAATAATTAGTGGTGTAATATTTGCATAATTCAGTATAGAACATGATGTGGAAGGGGATATCCTTGTGATTTGGGGTTTATTTTTTGCTACATACTATGTCTCTCATATATTTAAATAAATGAGAATTAGGCATTGATGAAAACATTCAACTTCAATAATATTTAACTATTTATTTTAATAGTGTGACAGTTTTAAAATAGGTCTCCCTTTTTTTTTTTTTTTAAATAGACCTACCTTTAAGAGGTAAGGGTAGACCCAACTCTTGGGTCTGAGTGGACTTCTACATATTTCAACCATTATTGTATGATGAACTGATACTGAGTGACTTTTGAGTTTTGGTCATAAGAGGAAATGCAATTTCTGTCTTACAGAAATACTTGGATTCAAAGCCCTGAGACACCACAGAAATACTTGGACTGGAAGCCTGGAGACACCATGTATGAATTTCAACGAGCTTGAGTCTGCCATGCTGTGAGGGAGCCAAGCTGCAACAGAGGGACCTGTGTAGGTGCTTCCATTGGCAGTCCTCACCATCAAATGATTCCAGCCCAGGAGCTTGATGTGTAAGTGAGGGAGCCAACCAATGATTCCAAATCCAGTTCTTGAGTTCACTGCCAGCCTTCTAGTTTTCTGAGTGGAGTTTCCAGACATCATGGAGCATAAAACAATCATTCTTGCTATGTCCTGTCAGGATTCCTGATCCACACAATTTGTGAGCATAATAAAATGTTGTTTTAAGTCATTGAGTTTTGTGGTGGTTTGTATTCAGCAACAGTATCTGGTCTCTAAGGTAATGGCCATTTTAATATCAATATTTTATATGGATTTTCTTTCTAAGACCTACATTATTAAAAAAAATAGTCAAGATTTAGACTTAAATATAGGCAGAAACCTTTGGATTCCCAGATGTTTGCAACTCTCTAAGCATGTGGATAAGCCTGAATTAGAAATGGTAGGAATTATTTTCATAAAGTCTGGAAACAGTGCCGCTATATGAGAACAGCTGTTGACTTTACAGAGTAAGGCTTGCACATATTTAATAGCAAAACTAATATTGGCTTATTAAAAATGCATTATTGCTTTGTTCATTCTGCCAAATGACAGGTGCAAAACACATATATCTTTATTTAAAATGCAGAGATTAAAAAAGATATTGAACATATTGTCCTGAGCTGTTTTAGACAACTGTGCTGCGCATTCATGCACAGCTGATAACAAAATAAAAATAGAGGTTTCAAGTAGGTATATAGGGTAAAATTCAATCCTCCCAAATATTTTTCTTTTCATCTTCCTACAGGCAAGAATGTACTTCATGACATTTATTCCCAGACAGCTGAGACAGAGCATCCCTGGCAGGCTATGTTCCCGATTCTTTTGTTCTCCATCAGTTTTGGTGGCATAATGGTACTTAGTTAATGATTGATTATATTATGAAATTGAATATATTTGATACAATATGAATCCATTAAGTAGCATCTGCCATACACTTTCATCAATAATCTTATAGGACATGGGTAAATCAGACAATTCTTGGAACTAATAAAAACATGGCTCATAACTAATTCCCTTAATTCTGCTAAAGACCAAAATATGGAATTGTCTTCAGTTTCTGTTCACACAGCCACTAGAGAACATCATTCTCGTTTTGTGCTATCATGTTTCATTTCTACTGAGGCTTGATTACTTATTTCATTCCCTAGAATGTGCCCCAAATATTGTTGAGTCTTTATCAGAATTAAAATTCAGTTTTGACAGATAAAGCTTTAAAAACATTGAGAACTATTGGATGTAATTTTTAAAGATTTCAAATCAGTCTTAAACATTAACAGGAACATCTACATGAGGGCATCTCAAAGAAACAATTTTGAAGAGGAAGAATTACCGTTTTTTTTTTTTTTAAGATTTTATTTACTTTAGAGAGAAAGAGAGAGAGAGCCTGAGCAAACAGTGGGAGGGAAGTAGAATCTGAAGCAGACTCTGCATTGAGTATGGAAGCCAATGCGGGGCTTGATCCCAGGACCATGAGATCATGATCTGAGCTGAAACCAAGAGTTGGATGCTCAACCAACTGAGCCACCCAGGTACCCCAGAATTACTGTACTTTTGAAAAAAAGCAGTTATAATTTACACCGAAACCTTGTTTATAGTATCTGTGTCCCAGTTTACATTTCTATGTTGCAAGCCTTGAAAACATTGATACAATGATCAAATGACTGTCCTCTTTGTAATTTTCTTTCCTTTACTTTGATTTCAACAAGGATATCTAACAAAGATCAATGAGCTAAATGACAGCAAATATGGCATATGGCTCAGCCTTTCAGGAAGAGAATTAGGATTAATATGGGACTATTAATGGGGACAGTGGAGATGGTTCTTCATTAAAATGCATCAGCATCAATGCTGATAACTGTAACAATCTCATCAATATCACTGGGTCAACATGCCAGTTCTCTTACCCAGGGTTCTCTACTGTACCAAGTGATATATAATTTGCAAAACTATTGTATGTCCAGGGTGGGAAGTTCATAAAATCATTTTTAAGATTTATGAGGTCATGATATTAAGGTTGTTTTTGGAAGGGTTATCTTTTGAATCAAATATAACCATAATATAGAAAAAAGAAGAGTTTAGCATTATTATGACTATAATGATAATATGGGTTTTATTTTTCTTTTCAGTCCAAATCACAAAAGAATTTATAAAAGGAGGGGTTTTTTGTTGCTATCACTTTTCAGAAAGCAATACAGAGAAGGCAAATGATACCTTCAAACTGAGTTTTATTTGATGTTTCAAACCCTAAAACACCTTTCAAATTATACCCATAATAGTGGATTGGTATTTAATGTTATTCTACTTTTCCTTTCTTTTCTCATCTGTTTTTATGTAGTTTTATAGACTAACATTCAAAGCCAATTGAACAGGGAGATGAAAGCTTATAGAGATAGAGAAGGAGAGAAAGGCTTTGTTGATAGCAGTTATAGAAAAGAATAGATTGCAAGTAGTCAAACAGGACTAAAGGAGGGAGAAACAAATAATAGTTGAAGAGAAACACAGCAATATTGAGAAAATATTAGTAGCACTATAATAACTCAAGATTTTTTACTGGAAAATGTTTAAAATGAATTTATTATTGGCATGTTAAGAAGTTTTCAGGCAGGAAAAAGAGGGTTTTTTAAAAAAATTGTTTTTGATACTATAGTATATTCTCAAATATTCAGAGGGACAGGGCTCTCTCCTCCTTTTCACTCCTGCTGTTTGCCTTCAGGCTACTTCACTGCTCATTAGCACCTTCACCAGAGAGTGGGCAGGAGGAAAAAGAGCCGAAACACAAGTCAGGCAATTACAGTTCTCATTAGGGGCTCTGGCAAAAACGTATGGGTGGGCGGAGTCTGAAACTGACAGCTAAAGAGATATGTGGGATTACCCATGGTATCCTCTTGTTCACATCATTCTGCTCCCTGAATATCAGAGATAATTGCATGTTGACTATATTATAATACATTTCCATAGCAATTACTGACATGTTTACAGAAGGGAAACAAAGCAAAAAGGTAAAGTTATTACCTAGGTCAGTGGTTCTCAAATTTGAGCTTGCATTGAAATCACCTGTGCTGCTTTTTAATAAAAAAGGCAGATTGTGGGCCTCCACCCATAAAATTTCTTATTGAATAGGTGTGTGGTGGTGCCCCAAAATATGAATTTCTAGCAAGTTTGCAGGTGATGCTGCTATTGCTGGTCCATAGATCATACTTCAAAGGTCATTGACCTAGATAATTCAAAAAACATTGCATAGTTGCTAACAAGAAACATAATTCACTGATTTTAATTTTTTCTTGTTATAGGGCTTATGAATCCTTATATGATTTCTTATAAGAATTCTGGTAGTAATGCCATCCTTTTTGGCCTCATCTTAGTTTGATATACAAACAACAACAAAAACAAACATTGAGTTGCTATCCAACTTCTTCAATAACGTTCTAAAGTACAACAGCAAAAATGGAGATATTATTCAGATATGTGCTGTCAAGTTTATTTTTATTTCATTGACATATAGTTTGTCCATCTGAAACTGTTAATTTGCCAAATAAGTCTCTCGAGGCTATATTTTTTCTTTTTCTGTTTTAAATGTTCAAAGCAGCATGTGATCTTTGAAAAAGAAATGTATGGAAGTCTAAAGTAAAAATGCAAAAATCTGCACTTTCTACTTCCACTCAACCCATAATCTCACTCTAAGGACATGTGAATAGGTACAGCTACCCTTAGAGATATGCAGAAATTCACAAATATAATAGCATATATTGATATTTTTAGTAAAATTTATGTGAGTATAATATATATTATATATGACTATTGTATATTTCTTCTGTCAATTGCTTTATAATTTATTGACAATCTACTGTGGATGTAGTAGAAACTGTTCATTGACTCTTTTATCCATTCCCCCTTTTTCTTATTTTAATATAACTTTAAGATTTTGGCTTTTCTCATGGACATCTAGATTACATTTTATTTGTTCTATCCTGATTTGCAGTTTGTTGTGGTCAAATTGAATGACTAAAGTGTGGCCTAAGTGTTGTATTAAACTTCCCAGAAATATCTTTAAAACATTGGAAAATTAGCTTTATCAGAATCACCTGGAAGTCTTGGTAAATCAAAATACTGGGCCCCAACCCTAGAGATTCTGATACAATAAATCTGGGATGAGACCTGAAAATCTGCATTTCAGATAAATATCTAGGTGACCCGGATGCTGCTGTGGTTCAAAGACCACACTTTGAAAACCAGTGCCTTAGAGGAAGAAGATGTAAAGTTCTCTTTCCCTTGTTCTTGCTGCTGGCTTAATATGGACCTTCCTCTTAATCACAAGCAGACATTTTGACATTATGGTAAAAGCCACACTCTGAGAACAGCAGAACAATAAGATTAAAAGTATAAGGGTCTCTGAAGATTATGGGACTTCACTACCATCTCAATACTCCCGGCCTTTAGGTGAAAGAAGAACATTTCTACTTTTTTTAAAAGTTTTTTATGTTATTGTGTTATTGTCTTTTTAAATTTCTCCTTTTTAAAACCACTTATTGTGTTCTCTCTCATTTGCAATCAAATTTGCATGGATTTCATGGATATATTTTTATGTAAAATACATATAAATTCAATGCATGGTTTTTAATTGCTGCATAATATATTATTTTATAGATAAACACATTTTTTAAAGATTTTATTTATTTAAGAGAGAATGGGAGTGAGAGAGAGCACAAGCAGGGGGAGGGGCAGAGAGAGAGGGCGAAGAAGACTCCCCACTGAACAGGGAGCCCGACATGGGACGGGATCCCAGCACCCTGAGATCATGACCTGAGCTGAAAGCAGACACTTAATTGACTGAGCCACCCAGGCGCCCCAGATAAACAGATTTTATTTTGTCAAAATTAAATACAAAACGAAGACCAGATTTGAAAATTCCCTGAGCAGACAAAACCATTTAAACCACATAAGCAAAACTAAATCTATCTTATTTCATGGACATAGGAAAGTTCTTAGGTTATTACTTGTAAATGCTTCTGACAACCATAAAAGAAACTTGTCATCTTCCCAAAAATGGCATGAAATAATAAATTTTAAATAATCTCCCATTGTCTAGAAACCCCCATTGTAATGACCAGCCCTTGGAAAGGGTAAACAACTTCCCCATTTTTCAATTGATAAGCCTTCTTGTGACTTCATGCTTTGGAGCTTCCTATCAGTCTTTGAATTTGAAGACTCCCAGCTGGTGAACAGTTTTTCTTTGCATACTAAACTCTTACAAAATACTATTTACTGATTTGGTGGTTTTAATCGTGCTATTTCTGGATTTTTGATAGTTTCTGGAATAAGTGAGAACCAAAGGATACCTCCCCCGCCCCCGACCAATGATGCTGAGACGAATGAACAAGCAGGTGCTAGACCCAGAGAACACACTGCTTTCTTGCCCACCCTGGAGTTTGGAAGTTAAGTCTCTCTTGGAACCAAGCTCTGCTATCTTTGTGTCTTAAACTCTACAACTTTATTGTACATATCTATATTTTTATTTTTGAAGCTTCTTGTTAACACAGCCCATTCTGTTCAAAGGGGGGAAAACACATAATTCCCTGTGTTTGGGAACAGCTGTTACAAACAGGGCCCCTCATAGTTAAGAGGTCTTGAGGAATCTACAGGGAAAGATAAGTCAAAAACTCTCTTACCTCTCTCAAAAACTACTGCTTTTCCTATATGTGTGTACATGTATGCCCTGTATGTATACCCACTATGGACCAGGATCTTATATCTTTTGGAAAATGGGGGTAAAATTTTGGATAATTTGGAATTGTCATGGCCACTTTGGGGAACTTTTACTTAGATAATACAGTCTACCTTAGGGGGTATGACTGAAAAAAAGTATACCAAACTCCTCAGAAAAAAAATGCAGTACATTCTTTGGTATGCAGAAGCTTCTAAAAGACGTGACTCCAAAAGCAACTTCTCTAAAAGGATCCTTATAGTATGTAAATAATATTTTGTAAAACCCTTTGGCCATCTGAGCAGATAACCTTAATTTAGTACATCTGCCGGAAACGCAATTTGGATTCAGTTTTTCCTTTGAATTTTGTATTATTGTGCCTGAAACATGGCTAAAATTTTAAAAACGAAAGCTTTAAGATTTCTGTGTTTGTCTCTCTCTGTCTCTCTGTGCGTGTATATGCATATATAAACATAATAGTATGTATTTATATGTATTTATGTATGTATATATGTATATTATGTATATGTGATACTTTTATTTTTTTAAAGATTTATTTTATTTATTTGAGAGAGAGCGAGTAAGCACGGGAGGAGAGGCAGAGGGAGACAGAGTCTTAAAAAGACTCTGCATTGAGCATGGAGCCCATGCGGGGCTCAATCTCAGAATCTTGAGATCATGATCTGAGCCCAGACCAAGAGTCAGCCACTCAAGGGACTGTGCCACCCAGTCACTCCTATATGTGATAGTTTTAAAAGAGTTCTATTTAACTGACTTAAAGAAAGATGAGCACTTACTATACATTAGGGATTTCTACAACTTTGAGAAATAAAGAAACTAATCCAAACGATTTTCAAGTTCACATGGTCTAGGATTATCTTTGATATATGAAAGCTACCTTAAGTTTGCTGGTTTAATAAAACAGGCTTGTCTTCAGAGTTGTCAACATTAAATACAATGCAAATATACAACTTTTTCTACTTTGGCTTGCTAGGCAAATAAGCTCTTGCTATCTCTATGTTACAAAATTTGTCAACAAAGAAAATAAGATGATGGTTAGCTGTTTGATATCTAATCTGAGCATAATTGATTAAAAACAAGTAATTTAAGCAGATATAAATATGTTTATATGAAGTAAAACTAAATAGATATTTGTTGAATATCTAAATCACTTCCAAATAAGATAATACACTGAGGTATTAATTACTAAACAATAATTTGCCTACTATTGGCTTTTTAATTCTTACAGAGTGAAAAAAATACTGGGGTCTATTAATAAAATATGACTGTCATGTTAAAAATATACTATGAAAAACATCTCTGAAAATTATAAATTTCATAATTATGTATTTATAAATTTGTTAAACTACTACAGGATGCTATTATATGTAGTTCACAATTGCCTGCTTCGTAGTTTTCACTGGCTTCAGAAAGCAATTTTTGAGCATTATTGGAAAAGTACATGGATGTGGGAAATGAGTCTTACTCAGATTTTAATCTGGAATCTGGATTTAAAATGTTTAACAATGCTTTGGCCCTGACACTGAGGTTAGAGGTTGATAATAGTGGATGGATATCAGTCATGTGACTCAGTGAGTAATAGTCACTGTGGTTAGAGTCACGATGGGTAATCACTGAAGAAACAATCTGTTAACCTGACCAAGTCTGACTTAAACTGATGTTGTTAAGTAAGCTTGGCATGACAATACAAGAGTGAAGTTCAGTTGTATGATCTCTTCTTTTGATAAAATGATCATAAGTCACATTAAACGTGCATTCTGTCTTAGTCACAGCTGTTTTGCAGTGCTCAGCAGAATTTCTAATACATGATAAATGCTCAATAATTATATATTGATTATATATGTAATTTTGATGAACCAACTGTTACCTAGGAAATGCTGTTTTCTATAAATACTGTATTTCTTAGAATATCATAGAACTTCCATTAAAAATTCTATACATGAGTAATACTGTTTAAAATATCGAATATTTGCTAACGAATTCTAATTTTGCTATCTCAAGTTCTATTATTTTATTACTCTGACAAATAATTTTTGTCCTTGTTTTGTGCATTTTTAGATACCCTAATTTTTTACTTACTTTAGATTGCCTTTTAAAAACTGATCCTAGTTTTATGTCAATATTCTTGAGAGAATTTCTTCTTAAAATGAATTGTTTTTTATAATTTTTAAATTTTTAAAAAACTTATAATTTAAAATGAACAAAATAGTCATTGAGCAATCAGAATAATAACTCCCTCAAGAGAGGAATAGATAATTTAAAAACAGTATGTGGACAGGGCGCCTGGGTGGCTCAGTTGGTTAAGCTACTGCCTTCGGCTCAGGTCATGATCCTGGAGTCCCAGGATTGAGTCCCGCATCAGGCTCCCCACTCAGCGGGGAGTCTGCTTCTCCCTCTGACCCTCTTCCCTCTCATGCTCTCTATCTCTCATTCTCTCTCTCGCAAATAAATAAATAAAATCTTTAAAATAAAAAAATAGATAATTTAAAAACAGTATGTGGACAATTTCTAAAGTATTAGCTAGAACCATGTGAAATCACTGGTATCCAACTGTTTTGAACCTGTAGAAATGAAAATTCCATATAACTAACCATTTTATTTATTTTTCATAGCAGTTTACATCTAAATATTGTTTTCATTAATTTCTTTCATTGATGTTTCATATATTTTTATCTTTATTACTATCATAAATGCTTTTAATTTGTTGGGAAAGTTATTTTACATAACACTGAAAAAAATATATATAATGAAATAATTGTCTTAAAGGATTTTTCCTGAGTAGAAAATTAGTAGAAGTACAGCTTGAAGGATTTTAAAAATAGCTTGGCCTATCTACTTTTAGAATTTTTAATAAAAAGTTAAATGTATGTAAATAAACATTTTCAAGACCTTACTATATTATCTTCCTCAATTCATATTTTCTTTCCATTATTCACATATACATTTCTCAACTGCAATTTTTTAAACTTTGCCTAGGACATCTTCAAATAATCGATTTTCAGGTCTCAAAAATTATTATAAACTGAAAATGACCTTAATCTCCAAGTGTGTTCTTTATTCGCACAGACCTGCTAGATGCCCGCAACCAGGTTTAGTTAAGAATCAGATAAACCTGAATTTGTATTTTAGCCGTGTTATTGACTTTCTGTGAATAAAAAAGTTATTCAAATCCCCGTTTTAATTTCTTCATCTGTAAAATGAGGTGCTAATTCATAGAGTTGTTGTAAAACTTAAGTTATACATTTATTTAGTCTGTAACACAGTGCCAGGTGCATGTTGAACCTTCTAGAAGTAATTGTGTTTTGAATAGGAGGAGGGGAAAGATGGCGGAGGAGTAGGGGACCTAAATTTCATCTGGTCCCAGGAATTCAGCTAGATAAGGATCAAATTATTCTGAATACCTATGAACTCAACAGGAGATTGAAGAAAAGAATAGCAGCAACTCTCTAAACCAAAAAGTGACCACTTTCTGGAAGGTAGGATGTATGGAGAAGTGAATCCGAGACGATATTTGGGAGGATAGAGGGCGGGGAAGGGGGCCTCCATCAACCAACTACCGGCAAGTGATAGAGCTGCAGAGTACAAAATTGGAACTTTTAGAAGTCTGCTCCACTGAGGGAACATCACTCCAGTGGCTAAGTGGGGGTAGAACCCTCTCTGGGACAGTTTGGTCTCAGGACCCTTAGGGTCACAGAAAGACTGGGGATGCCTGAGTGCAGCAGAGCTCCCAGGGATCAGAACAGGGAAGCTGGCTGCAGAGACGGAGCCAAGGAGCAGGCTGTCAGCTCGGAGTTGCCATAAACCGTGATCCCTGGCACAGTCAGGCCACTGCTCCTCCAGCAGGGACCCAGCAAGTGGCAGATCCAGAGAGACTCCCCTCCCTCCCCCAGGAGGAACAGCGCAGGAAGACCCTGCAGGGATCTGCTGGGTTTGGAGACTCCACATGGGGTCATGTGCCAGAGATAGAAATGCCTGGTCACAGGCCAGGTGAGCAAAGAGTGCAGCCAGAGACTGGGGAGACAGGAGTGACTGAATGCTTTTCTCTGGGGGTGCACTGAGGAGTGGGGTCCTGAGTTCTCGGCTCCTCTGGGGTGGAGATTGGGAGGTCGCCATTTTCACTCTCATCCTCCAAAGCTGTACAGAAAGCTTGCAGGGAAAAAAAGCTCACAAGAGCAAACCTGAGCAGATTACTTAGCCTGGACCCAGCAAGGGCGGGGCAATTCCACCTCCGGCAAAGATATTTGGGAATGACGGCAACAGGCCCCTCATCCAGAAGATCAGCAAGAACAGCCAGCCAAGGCGAAATTACTGATCAATGAGAACAGCAGAATTCCAGTGCTAAGGGAATACTGCACATAGAATTCATGGCTTTTTCCCAATGATTCTTTAGTGTTTCAAAGTTAATTTTTTTAACTTTCTTTTTTTTTTTAATTTTTCTTTTACCCTTTTTCAACCAACATCTTATTAATCCCTTTTTAAAAAAATATTTTTTATTTGTCATTTTTAGAGTCATATTCTATCCCTTCATAGTAGTTAACCATATTTTGGTATATATATATATATATATATTCCAAGTTGTTCTCTCTTTAAAATTTTGAGATACAATTTCTTCTAACAGATCAAAATATACCCTAAACCTCTAGTGTATGGCTTTGTTCTAGTCTCCTGCCTAATCACATTCTCTCCCTTTTTTTTCTTTCTTTTTTTTTAAATCCTCTCATTTCTTTTTTCAACAAACTTCTTATCAATTCCTTTTATAAAAGCTTTTATAATTTTTATCTTTACAGTCATATTCCATCCCTTCATCATATTAACCTGTATTTTTGTATGTATATGTTTTTCTTTCTTTAAAATTTTGGGAGGCATTTACTTCTAACAGACCAAAATACACCTAAAATCTAGTGTGTGGCACTGACCTATGCACCAGCCTGATCATATCTGATCATATTCTGTTTTGTTTTGTTTTTGTTTGTTTGTTTTATCTTTATCTTTTTCTTTCTTTCCCTTTCTTTTCCACCAGTTTCAGATCTTTTCTGATTTGTTAGGTGTATATTTTCTGGGGACATTTTTACCTTGTTAACATTTTGTTCTCTCATTCATTTATTCTCCTCTGGACAAAATGAAAAGACAGAAAAAATTACCTCAACAAAAAGAACAAGAGGCAGTACCGACTGCCAGGGACCTAATCAATATGGACATAAGTAAGATGTCGGAAGTCGAGTTCACAGTGATTATTTTAAGATACTAGCTGGGCTTGAAATAAGCATGGAAGTTATTAGAGAAACCGTTTCTGGAGAAATAAAAGAACTAAAATCTAACCAAGTTGAAACCAAAAAGGCTATTAATGGGGTGCAATAAAAAATGGAGGCTCTAACTGCTAAGATAAATGAGGCAGAAGAGAGAATTAGTGACAAAGAAGACCAAATAATGGAAAATAAAGAAGCTGAGAAAAAGAGAGATAAACAACTACTGGATCACAAGGTCAGAATTCGAGAGATAAGTGATACCATAAGACGAAACATTAGAATAATTGGGATCCCAGAAGAGGAAGAAAGACAGAGAGGGGCGGAAGGTATATTGGAGCAAATTATAGCAGAGAACTTCCCTAATTTGGGGAAGGAAACAGGCATCAAAATCCAAGAGGCACAGAGAACCCCTCTCAAAATCAATAAAAATAAGTCAACACCCTAATCTAATAGTAAAGCTTACAAGTCTCAGAGAAAAAGAGAAAACCCTGAGAGCAGCTCGGGAGAAGAGATCTGTAACCTACAATGGTAGAAATATTAGATTGGCAACAGACCTATCCACAGAGGCCTGGCAGGCCAGAAAGGACTGGCATGATATATTCAGAGCACTAAATGAGAACAATATGCAGCCAAGAATACTATATCCAGCTAAGCTGTCACTGAAAATAGAAGGGAGATAAAAAGCTTCCAGGACATACAAAAACTAAAGGAATTTGCCAACACGAAACCAGCCCTGCAAGAAATATTGAAAGGGGTCATCTAAGCAAAGAGAGAGACTAAAAGTCACATAGACCAAAGGAAGACAGACAATATACAGTAACAGTCACCTTACAGGCAATACAAGGGCACTAAATTCATATCTTTCAACAGTTACCTTGAATGTAAATGGGCTCAATGCCCCAATCAAAAGACACAGGATATCAGATTGGTTAAAAAAACAAGACCCATCAATATGCTGTCTGCAAGAGACTATTTTAGACCCATAGACACCCCCAGATTGAAAATGAGGGCATGGAAAACCATTTACCATGCTAATGGACACCAAAAAGAAGCTGGGGTGGCAATCCTTATATCAGACAAATTAGATTTTAAACCAAAAACTGTAATAAGAGATGAGGAAGGACACTATATCCTACCTAAAGGGTCTATCCAACAAGAAGATCTAACAATTGTAAATATCTATGTCCCTAGACATGTCCCCATGGGAGCAGCCAATTATATAAGGCAATTAATAACAAAGGCAAAGAATCACATTGACAACAATACAATAATAGTGGGGGACTTTAACACCCTCTTCACTGAAATGGACAGATCATCTAAGCAAAAGGTCAACAAGGAAATAAAGACTTTAAATTACACACTGGACCAAATGGACTTCACAGATATATTCAGAACATTCCATCCCAAAGCAACAGAATACACATTCTTCTCTAGTGCCCATGGAACATTCGCCAGAACAGATCACATCCTAGGTCACAAATCGGGTCTCAATCAGTACCAAAAGATTGGGATCATCCCCTGCATATTTTCAGACCACAATGCTTTGAAACTAGAACTCAATCACAAGAGGAAAGTTGAAAAGAACTCAAATACATGGAGGCTAAAGAGCATCCTACTAAAGAAGGAATGGGTCAACCAGGAAATTAAAGAACATTTTTAAAAATTCATGGAAAGCAATGAAAATGAAAACACAACTGTTCAAAATCTTTGGGATGCAGCAAAGGCAGTCCTACGAGGAAAGTATATAGCAATACAAGCCTTTCTTAAGAAACAAGAAAGGTCTCAAATACACAATCTAACCCTACACCTAAAGGACCTGGAGAAAGAACAACAAATAAAGCCTAAACCCAGCAGGAGAAGAGAAATAATAAAGATCAGAGCAGAAATCAATGAAATAGAAACCAAAAGAGCAGTAGAACAGATCAACGAAACTAGGAGCTGGTTCTCTGAAAGAATTAACAAGATTGATAAACCCCTGGCCAGACTTATCAAAAAAGAAAAGAGAAATGACCCAAATAAATAAAATCTTAAATGAAAGAGGAGAGATCACAACCAACACTAAAGAATTGCAAACAATTATAAGAACATATTATGAGCAACTATAGGCCAGCAAATTAGATAATCTGGAAGAAATGGATGCATTCCTAGAGATGTATCAACTACCAAAACTGAACCAGGAAGAAATAGAAAACCTGAACAGACCATCAAAATCCTAAAGAACACAGACAGCAACCTCTTCGACCTCAGCTGCAACAACTTCTTCCTAAAAACATTGCCAAAGGCAACGGAAGCAAGTGCAAAAATGAACTATTGGGACTTAATTAAGATAAAAAGCTTTTGCACAGCAAAAGAAACAGTCCACAAAACCAAAAGACAACTTAGAGAATGGGAGAAGATATTTGCAAATGACATATCAGATAAAGGGCTAGTATCCTAAATCTATAAAGAATTTATCAAACTCAACACCCAAAGAATAAATGATCCAATCAAGAAATGGGCAGAAGATATGAACAGACATTTTTCCAAAGAAGACACCCAAATGGCAAACAGACACATGAAAAAGTGCTCAACATCGCTCAGCATCAGGGAAATCCAAATCAAACCTCAAGGAGATACCACCTCACACCAGTCAGAATGGCTAAAATTAACTAGTCAGGAAACAACAGATGTTGGTGGGGATGCAGAGAAAGGGGAACCCTCCTACACTTTGGTGGGAATGCAAGCTGGTGCAACCACTCTGGAAAACAGTATGGAGGTCCCTCAAACAGTTGAAAACAGAGCTACCATACGACCCAGCAATTGCACTACTGGATATTTACTCCAAAGATAAAAATGTAGTGATCCAAAGTGGTACGTGCACCCCAATGTTTATGGTAGCAATGTCCACATTAGCCAAACTATGAAAAGAGCCAACATGTCCATCAGTAGATGAATGGATAAAGATGTGGTATATATACACGATGGAATATTATGCAGCCATCAAAAGGAATGAGATCTTTTCATTTGCAATGATGTGGATGGAACTGGAGGGTATTATGCTGAGTGAAATAAGTCAATCAGAGAAAGACATGTATCACATGATCTCACTGATATGAGGAATTCTTAATCTCAGGAAACAAACTGAGGATTGCTGGAGTGGTGGGGGGTGGGAGGGATGGGGTGACTGGGTGATAGACATTGGGGAGGGTATGTGCTATGGTGAGAACTGTGAATTGTGTAAGACTGTTGAATCACAGACCTGTACCTCTGAAACAAATAATACATTATATGTTAAAAAAAAAGAAGATAGTAGGAAGGGAAAAATGAAGGGGGGGAAATTGGAGGCAGAGATGAACCATGAGAGACTATGAACTCTGAGAAACAAATTGAGGGTTCTAGAGGAGAGGGGGTGGGGGGATGGGTTAGCCTGGTGATGGGTATTAAAGAAAGCATGTACTGCATGGAACACTGGGTGTTATATGGAAACAATGAATCATGGAGCACTACATCAAAAACTAATGACATAATGTATGGTGATTAACATAACAATAAAAAAGAAGTAATTGTGTTTAAATTGTGTACCATTTGGGGTTTCATAGTAAATGTTTATCTTGCTGTACGTTGTTCTAAACTTTCTCAAATCTGTGATGAGCTTTACACAAAATGTAATCTTTTAATTGAACAAGTTATATGACAGCATATTTTCTTTGTAAAAATTAGAATATTACTGTGCAATTGTTTTCTGAAACAATTATTTTTATTTTTTTGTTGTATATCTTGCAGGTCTTTTTGTGTACATTACATATTCTGAATAGCTGTAGATATGCAGAGTTTCTTCTAATGCTTATTTGCCTTTTTTTAATGTAAATGGTATTATGTGCAATCTCATGTTCTATAATTTGTTCTTTCTCTTAGTAAATATTGAAGATCCTTCTATGTTCAGTAATATGAACCTACCTCCATTTTCTAACTGAGCCATAGACTAAATCATAGTTTATGCCATACTCCCTTAGTTTATGGATATTTAGATTGATTTTAGGCTAGTCATTATTAGAAAATATAGTGCAGGGCGCCTGGGTGGCTCAGTTGGTTAAGCGACTGCCTTCGGCTCAGGTCATGATCCTGGAGTCTTGGGATCGAGTCCCACATTGGGCTCCCTGCTCAGCAGGGGGGTCTGCTGCTCCCTCTGACCCTCTTCCCTCTCGTGCTGTCTCTCATTCTCTTTCTCAAATAAATAAATAAAATCTTTAAAAAAAAGAAGAAAATATAGTGCAAAGAACATCTTTATAAAAGTTATCAGGTGAGTATGCAAAGTTTCTCTGGTGTAGATCCCAGTAACAGAATTTCCAAGTCAGAATGTGTACATTCTTCCTAATTTTATAACCATCACAAAACAGGTCTCTTAAAAACCTCTACCAATACATAAACCCATTAGCTACATTTAAGATTTCCTCTTCTTCCCACATATATACTAATAGTCAATAATTTTTTAACTTTTATGTTTTGACAATTTGATGGATAAAATAATGCTTTTTCATTGTTGTTTTAATTTGTTTTTCCTAATAATTAAAAGAATCATCTTTTCATAGCCTTAATGCTCATTTCTGTTTATGCTTCTGTGAAATGCTTATTTTTTTTTTAAATAATAGTATTATTATTATATTCTGGATATTATTTAGCTATTATAATATTGCAAATATTTTCTCCTTGAGAGCCAAGAATCTTTAAAACTTCTTTACAGTTACTTTTTTCCCCATGAGGAGGTTTATCATTTTGATACATTTAGATTCATTTTATTTTCCTCCATGACTTTGGCTTTTTATGTGTTCTTGAAAAAAACCTTCCCCTAGCCCAAGGTCATAAATCTGGTCTTCCATATTTCCCTTTATTTATTTATTTTTTATTACTTGCAAAATTATTTATGGTCTTTAATACATCAAGAATGATTTGGGGGTAGTGTGAGGTAGGGATTTAATGGATATGCTTTTCTAAACATTTTCTAACATCATTTATTGAACATTCTTCTCTGATTTGAAATGACTTTTATAAAAAATAGTAAGTTCTCGTATCCGCATGGAGTCTATAAAGCAGTTTTCTTTTTAACTTCAAGATCTTACTTTTTTAAAGCCCGTCTATCAGTTTTAAGGTTCACAAAAATTCTCTGTAATTTTACACAAAGCTTTGTGAGTTCACATGTACATTTCTCTCCAACAAGTAACCTTAACTTTAATTAGATCTTTAAATAGTCACACA
The DNA here is from genome assembly GCF_009762305.2 of Zalophus californianus. Taxonomy (NCBI): domain Eukaryota; kingdom Metazoa; phylum Chordata; class Mammalia; order Carnivora; family Otariidae; genus Zalophus; species Zalophus californianus. The sequence goes on from NC_045604.1 coordinate 18,683,174, forward strand.
CACAATGCAACATGTTGAAAGACATTGCATTTAAATGAAGGAACATTGGTGAACCTTTCCACCAGAATTGCTGCTTTAGAATCATGTAGAGCCTACTAAGTAGGCAGAAATAAAAAAACATTAGGGATCACGTTTACAGTTACGGTTTGCTGGGTAGGTAGTAAAATATTATTTCATCATATGGAAAGAAAGGCCTTTTAATGAGTGTACTTAAACTTTCCTTGGAAGTTTTATAGTTTGTTCTATTGCCATCTGGACTCAAAGTTTTAGTTCTTTTGAATTACTTGATCATTGCTTCTACTCCTAGCACCACAGGGACAAGTAGGTTTTCTGGTTGAACTCTTGAGAGCTGAGGAAAATCTGAATTAATCAAAAATTGGCATGTTCTGACTGTTAAATTTTCAAGGGAGTTTCTTCTATATAGTGTTTGATAATATTGAAAACAGCATCTGTTACAGTTTTTGCTTTGTTTCCTGCTTTGTTGTGATTGGATTGTTGGTTCCTTGTCACTATGTTGAAGTTTATTGTTTTCTTAATTGAAAGGCCAACAGCTGGCTTTTTTGTTACACTCTTTCCCCTACATGCTATTAAAATACTCCTTGATTTAAAATGCAAAGGTGCAATTATGAAGAGCCAAAAATCATCTCCCATGTATGTAACAGGAGGTTCTGATGCAAAATAGAAAAAAAAGATGTTAAATTTTGAATAACACCTAAGTATTAAGCACAGATGCTATTTGCTTAAAATTTCTCAATAAGTAAGCATCTTTCCTAATTAAAATATTATATACTATATAAAATACTTTAACTTATATGACTCATTGACCTTGTACCTTCTGAGATATACACTTGTTTAGCTCTATGGGAACCATAATGGACCCCTAAAGGACAAATCTTCCACAATCCTTAGTGCTATGGAGATCGAGATGTGCCAGATTCTCAATCAGAACTGGACAGCCACATGCCAACCAGGTATAGATGGTGTAGAGAATATCTTACAAAAATGCAAACAAGCTCCAGGCCAACAGTCCCTGCATGCACTGAGGTGAATGGGCCACACCTCTCTGCCTGACAGAGGAAAAAGAGAGCACCATTCAAAGGTAACCCCTTCTCTGGAGGTTCTGTGGTTCTTTTATTCATGAAACCCATTATATCTTAAAAATACATTGGGGCCCCAGGGTGCCACAGTCTGATAAGCAATCGACTTTTGGTTTCAGCTCAGGTTGTGATCTCAGGGTCTTGAGATCAAGCCCCACATCAGGCTCCACACTCAATGTGGAGTCTGCTAAGGTTTCTCTCTCCCTCTCCCTCTTCCCGTCCCCACACTTTCTCTCTCGCATGCAAATAAATACATAAATAAATCTTTTAAAAATATACATTATATAAAATATGCAAGTAGTCAATAAAATATGACCAGCAATGAAGACGGCAAAAAAACAAAAATAGACACATTGCACAAAATTCTGTTTATATTATGAAACTGCATAATATCTTTGTCTTTTCCTCTTTTGATTTTTTCAGTCCTTGGAAATATATCATAAATGTGGCACATAATTATAATCCTATGTATAGAGCATTTACTATGTACTTATCACCTAAATCATGAATAGCCTCATATTTATTAATTTAAAGTTTGTAATGACAAACTTACTGTTGTTAAATACAGATAATTTGGAATATAAATCAGAAAAAATCAAATAGACAAATTAATTGATTACAGATATAAAAAAATTAGTTGGCCAAATTTATAATTGCTTTTCTTTTTCAGATAGAAAATTTGTGTGAGCCATTTCAGTAGATACAAAACCATCCCTTTTTATAATGAGAGCTTCTCTTGGGGAGAGTAAATTTAAGCTATGATTATCATTAATTAAGGGTGGTTCAATTTAGTTGATGGGTTGCTATTTTGACCTCCCCAAATGAAATATGATTGAGTGTAATCAAAAAGATAATAATTTCCTAAATTCAGAGAGATCCTTTTTAATATTATATAGGTTAAGATTAATTGGAGCATTCCCCAAACCCCTCAAGTATCTCACTTTTCATGGATAAAGTAGTAGAGAAATTATATTCATGCAGCTGTCTTCAAAAAAGGTGGTCTCTGTAATTCCTTGTTCTTTGTTAATAAGGTATTGAATTAGGCATATAACATGAACATCATTTTCTAATTTAAAACCCAAGAGAATTTTAGCTTATGATTACTTAACTTGTTTTGTCTTCTTCCATCTCCTATTTAAAACAGCACTTGTGTTCCCTCTCTTGCTGTGTCTCTCTGTCAAATAAATAAATAAAATCTTAAAATAAAATAAAACAGCAACTAATCAAAGAAAAGCATTTTGTAAATCCTCTAGAGAGTCAACAGTTACCTTTTATTACACGTGAGTGTGTGTGTGTGTGTGTGTGTGTCCATATGCTTGCTTTTTAATCAACAGGTCAATTTCTTGATTACTCTAGGTAATAATATTTTCATTACAGTGCCTTCTACTACCCAGCTACGGTAATCCTAGAGGCTGTTCTCTAATGTGGATCACTATTATTCAGTCACACAATAGGATCACACTTCTCAACCATTTTAACTCAGGCATGGACTTTGATTTATGTTAACCAGTGCAATGTGAAAAGAAGATAGATGAATATCTTGGAAGAAATTTGAAGAACAAATTTGCTTCTCACTATAGTCACTTTTCTCTGAGTCTGCACTCTCAACCTGGAAGCATGCATCAAGATGGGGCCTATGTTAGATGACGTCTCTAAAGAAAGACAGTGAACAGTTCCCATGATAACCCATGAGAGATGTAGCATGAAGAAAGAATAAACTTCATTGTTTTATGCCGCAAGGATTTTTGAGATTGATTGTTTCCATAGCATAACCTGGCCTCTTCCAGATGACAGGTTAATTGGAACCAAAAGTAGTTTGCAAATAACCTCAAATATGTGGCAGGGCCTTTGTAATCAACCAAAGAATGGTGAGGTAAGTGCTACAGGAGTATGGGAGTAAATGGAATTGGAAGCTATCAGAGCTACTATGTTATGCACTGGCAAAATGTAGTAAACTGCTTCTCTGTAAAATGAGCTTATAGTTCTAGATCAGGGATTGGCAAACTTTTTTTTTTTTTTTTTGGTAAAGGACCAATTAGTAAGTAAGTGTTTTGGGTTTTGTGGGCCATATGGTTCCTGTTGCAATGACTCAGCTCTGCCATCATTGCAGGAAAGTAGCCATAACAATATGGATGTCTAGTCAAAGATGTAATTTAGAAATGCTTTTAGCCACAAAGACTTACCCTAACCTCTTATTAAGGATAAAATAAAAGGTGTAGCTGTCACACCCATGTTTAAAAGCTCTGACTGGGTTAATATGATACCCAGAAAACTTTTTCAGTAAAATAAATGTTTAAGGGAAAAGAAAAGTGTGGTTTCCCAGGGAGACCTCATATGCTCAAATTATATACAATTTACCTAGTTATGTCTCCAGTGAATTATGGGTGTGATTTTTCGCACATGCAACTGATTGAAATCAAACAAATAATATGTCTAACCCATTTCTAAGATAGTTGCACTGCTACACAAAGAACCACCGTCTTGATTAAAAGAAACCATAACTCTTTGGTACCTAAAACCCTTCCTTGAGCTCCCTACTTTCTATATGCAGGGCAGATTTAAACAGATGCTCAGCCCTTAAAGATGGAGCTGAGAAGATCATTAAGAAGGGAAAGAACCATGCATGATGAGAGGCTGATTTAGAGAATGAGCTAGGATGCTATTCTCTGGGATTAGAATCTGTCTAATCTAAAAAACTCTCCGTTCCCACGGTATGAGATTAGAGGCTTCACCTAGTATTTGTCTTCTGAAATTTAAATATTGCTATAAAAAGGGACTGATGTATAGCTCCAATTCTTTTTTATTTTTTCCAAAAGGTGAGTGTTTATTATGGTTATCCTGCCCCAAAGCTATCACCTTTTACTGGGTTTGTGGAGGGAGTATTACTTGTCTTCTTGGTTCGTAAGTCTCTAGACTTAGACCAGATGTAAGATTTTCCCAAGAGCCTGAACATGGAATATAATGAGTTGTAATGGATTTTTGGGTTTTCTTCCTTGAAGAGGGGCCAGTATATTATGCATGAGTGATTATATTTTTTTATCGGAGAAGGACAGTATATTTTATCTATTAGGAGTATTTACCAATTTGTATTGTTATCACTTTAGAAACATGGGACATTTGTACCCACTTTAAGGTGTTTCCATTTGATTTTATTTTACCAATAAAATGTGAGCTGACATGATATGTAACCCATCTAGATGAAAATTTTGTCATGTGACTAGCTAATTTTTATCTTTCTCTCTCTCCTCTCAAAAGTATATAACATTTATTAAAACATTATATGTTAATTAATCTGTTTTGGAATAAAGAGAAGAACAGGAAAGAAAAACATTACATGTTAAAAAAAAAGATAGTAGGAAGGGAAAAATGAAGGGGGGGAAATCGGAGGAGGAAACGAACCATGAGAGACTATGGACTCTGAGAAACAAACTGAGGGTTCTAGAGGGGAGGGGGTGGGGGAAGGGGCTAGCCTGGTGATGGGTATGAAAGAGGGCATGATCTGCATGGAGCACTGGGTGTTAGATGCAAACAATGAATCATGGAACACTATCAAAAACTAATGATGTATGGTGATTAACATATCATAATAAAATTAAATTAAAAAAGAAAAGGATCAGGGTTTCCTAAGCTGAGGCTCCCACTGCAGTAACATATCCACTGAATAACTCCACCTAGACCGCTCTACCACAGGATTGCCATGGGACTGGGGGAGCACAGAACACTGTTGCAAACATGAAGCTCCCGCAGCTTGCTGTGCCATATGTATTAAAGTTCTTATTCTCTGGAAAAAAACAAAAAACAAAACAAAACAAAACAAAAAACAAAAGTTAACAGACCTCTTGCCAATTCATGTCTATGAGTAGCAACTAAGGCTTGAATCCCCTCACAGTCATCAATGGCCATATGGCCTCAGTGACAGACACATTTTCTTGTTTTCAGCTTAAAATATAAGATGAATAATACCTTGTTAAAATTGTGCTCTTTCCAAACTATACTTGCAAGTTGACTAGCAATGCTCCCTCTTCAATTCTCTTTGATTGGCACTTGTCAGTCTTTACAAATCCATTTAAAGTTCTTAAGAAAAAGGAAAGTCTTCAAACAAACAAAAGTGTCTGGATGGGAAGCATCCTAGAGCATGCAGCAAGACAACCAGTAGACAAGGGAGGCAGGCAAGAAGACATCATAGGCTGGTAACCCAGACTTGAATAATAAGGGTGCTAAAAGCTCTAGGGAGCCTTCCAGGATTCATAAGCAGTGAGGAAGGATAGGGTTGCCCCAGGCAGCAACACCAAGGCTACTAAAACTTGAAACAGCAATAAGGTAGAGAAACTGAACCTGAGATAACCACTTACAGGTCAGCAGTTGAAGCAAACATTCTCTGGAGAAGAGCTTCAGTACAAGACCCAGAACACATACAGAATTACTTAAAGCAATACAGTCATGGTCAAAGAATCCCCGCAGCCTTGAATGAAGTTCTAAAAGAAACAATAAACAACAGATTTTTAATTTCAAGGATTATTTGTGTTTGGAAGGTCATTCACAGAATACAAGATATCCACGTATAAAAGGTTTAAGGAAACAAACTATGCAGTTTCTGAAACATTCCAAAAGGAAAATGTAAGAAAAACAGATTTGGAAATAAAACTGAAAATGAAACCTGTAAAAATGAAAAAAAAAAAAAAAAACAACTGTTAACAATCAAAAATCAAAGGATGGTTGAAACAATTACTAAATTACAGGAAAAGTATCTATGATCACCTAACTAAAATGAAAAAAAGATAAAATTTGGCATCTGCTTTTTTTAAATTTTAAATGCATGAACAGAAATGTTTAGAATATTTGGCATACAGAGAAAATTATTTAACCTGATAAACATGGTAAAAAATGTTCTCAACTAATATAACTCTAAATGAGTATTGTGAGAGGCAATTCCTCTACTAATGGGGACAGGCCCCATTATCACCGCATACATTCAACAATGTAGGAGGTGATGTAGCAAATGATACAGGAAACAAAAGTACAAGGATTAGAAAGAGGACAATTAATCATCATTTGTAGTTAATGTGATTATTTACAAGGGGACGGGAAGGGTACACAGACTTACCATCAGTATTGAAGATAATAGGATAAAAGAGCAACACAGCTCAAAATACGAAAAATATGCAAAACAAATCAGTGTTTACTAACAATTATTGAAATTTAAATAGCAAGAAAAAATAAATACCTAGATAGTACTGTAACAAAAGATATGCAAGACCTGAGCCCCCTGTGACCTGTGCAGAAAATTATAAATCTCCTGAACAATCACTAAAGCTCTAAAACAACAAAGGTATACCCCGTGTCAGTAGATACAATGAATGAATATCATAAAGATCTTATTTCTTGCCTACCGATTCAAACTGATCTACAGATACTCTATGATTATATAGAGTAACAAAGAACTACAAATAGTTTAAACCTTTCTGAAAAAGAAAAAAAAATGTGGAAGAGAAGAAAAGTCTTTTTGAAATCCTGAGACTTATTTTAAGTTATAGTAATTCAGACAGTGTAAAAAGTGTACAAGCATAAACAAATTGACGTATATAACAGAATAGTGAACCCAGAAATAGATCCACACAAATATGCCACTTTGATTTAGGGCTGAAGTGGCAAAATGAGGAGCAAGTATTTGTTATCCAGATGAAAAGAAAGTGAAATTGAATTCCTCCCTCACAATGTATCCATAATTCAAACCCAGATAGCTTAAAACTTGAAATACCATAGACAAATCTTTATAGTGCTTGGAAGAAAATATAGATGAATAAATTTTGATATTGGGAGGTGGTAGATTTCTTAAATAGGATACAAAATTGTTCAATATTAAAGAAAAAAAATTAAATGTGGTTATATTTAGTTCAAAAATTTCTGTTCATCCAAAGATATCTTAAAAAGTAAAAAATCAAGGGAGGGAGCAAGATGGCGGAGGAGTAGGAGACCTAGATTTCGTCTGGTCTCAGGAATTCAGCTGAATAGGGATCAAACCATTCTGAACACCTACGAACTCAACAGGAGATCAAAGAGGAGAGTGGCAACAACTATCTGAACAGAGAAGTGACCACTTACTGGAAGGTAGGATGTGCGGAGAAGTGAATCCGAGGCGATATTCGGGAGGATAGACGGCGGGGGAGGGGCCTCCGCCGGCCGCTTCTGGCAAGTGATAGAGCCGCGGAGCACAAAATCGGAACTTTTAGAAGTCGGCTCCGCTGAGGGACGTCGCTGCAGTGGCTAAGCGGGGGTGGAACCCTCGCGGGACAGTGGGGTCTCAGGACCCTTGGGGTCACAGAAAGACCGGGGGAGCCTGAGTGCGCCAGAGCTCCCAGGTATCGGAGCGGGGAAGCCGGCTGCAGAGACGGAGCTGAGGCGCGGGCTCTCAGCTTGCGGTTGCCATAAACTGTGATCCGCGGCCCAGTCGGGCCACTGCTCCTGCAGCAGGGACCCAACAAGCGGCAGATCCGGGGAGACTCCCCTTCCTTCCCGGGGAGGAGCGGCGTGGGAGCTCACTGCAGGGATCTGCTGGGTTTGGAGACTCCACACGGGGTCGGGTGCCAGGGATAGAAACACTCGGTCACAAGCCAGGTGAGTATGGAGTGCGGCCAGAGACCGGGGAAACAGGAGTGACTGCTTTTCTCTGGGGGCGCACTGAGGAGCGGGGCCCCAAGTCTCAGCTCCTCCGGGTGGAGATTGGGAGGCCGCCATTATCACTCTCGTCCTCCAAAGCTGTACCGAGAGCTTGGAGGGAACAAAAGCACCAGAGAGCAAACCTGAGCAGCTTGTTTAGCCAGGACCCACAAGGGCGGGGCAATTCCGACTGTGGCAAAGACATTTGGGAACCACGGCAACAGGCCCCTCCCCAGAAGATCAGCACCAACAGCCAGCAAGCCAAGACCAAGTTTACTGATCAAGGAGAACGGGAGAACTCCAGCGCTAGGGGAATACTGCACATAGAATTCATGGCTTTTTTTTTTTTTACCATGATTCATTAGTTCATCGAAGTTAATTTTTGTTAACTGTTTTTTTTTCTTTGTCTTTTTCCCTTTTTCAACCAACATCTTATCAATCTCTTTTTTAAAAAAAAAAACAAAAACATTTTTTATTTTTCATTTTTAGAGTCATATGTTATCCCTTCATAGTAGTTACCCTTATTTTTGGCATATATATATATATAAGTTGTTCTCTCTTTAAAATTTTGAGATACAGTTTCTTCTAACAGATAAAAATATACCCTAAATCACTAGTGTATGGTTCTGTTCTAGTCTCCTGCCTGATCACATTATCTCCCTTTTTTTCTTTTTTTTTTTTAATCTTCTTTCTTTTTTCAAACAACTTCTTATCTTATCAAGTCCTTTTATAAAATCTTTTATAATTTCATCTTTACAGTCATCTTCTATCCCTTCATTGTATCAACCCTTATTTTGTACATATATGTCTTTGTTCCTTTAAAATTTTAGGAGGCACTTTTTTCTAACAGACCAAAATACGCCCAAAATCTAGTGTGTGGCACTGATCTATGCATTAGCCTGATCATATTTGATCACATTCTGCTTTTTTTGTATTGTTCTGTTTTTGTTTTTATCTTTTTTTGTTTTTTGTTTCTTCTTTTTTTTTTTCTTCTCTTTCTTTTTTCTTTCTTTCCCTTTCTTTTCCCCTGGTTTCAGGTCTTTTCTGATTTGTATACAGTATATTTGCTGGGGACGTTGTAGCATTTTGTTCTCTCATTCATCTATTCTCCTCTGGACAAAATGACAAGACGAAAAAAATCACCTCAGCAAAAAGAACAAGAGGTAGTACCGTCAGCCAGGGACCTACTCAATACGGACATTAGTACGATGTCAGACCTAGAGTTCAGAATCATGACTTTAAAGATACTAGCTGGGCTTGAAAAAAGCGTGGAAGTTATTAGAGAAACCCTTTCTGTAGAAATAAAAGAACTAAAATCTAACCAAGTCGAAATCAAAAAGGCTATTGATGAGGTGCAATCAAAAATGGGGGCACTAACTCCTAGGATAAATGAGGCAGAAGAGAGAATCAGTGATATAGAAGACCAAATGATGGAAAGTAAAGAGGCTGAGAAAAAGAGGGAGAAACAACTACAGGATCACGAGGCCAGAATTCAAGAGATAAGTGATTCGATAAGATGAAACAACATTAGAATAATTGGGATCCCAGAAGAAGAAGAAAGAGAGAGAGGGGCAGAAGGTATATTGGAGCAAATAATAGCAGAGAACTTCCCTAATGTGAGGAAGGAAACAGGCATCAAAATCCAGGAGGCACAGAGAACCCCTCTCAAAATCAATAAAAATAGGTCAACAACCCGACATCTAATAGTAAAACTTACGAGTCTCAGAGACAAAGAGAAAATCCTGAAAGCAGCTCGGGAGAAGAGATATGTAACTTACAATGGTAAAAATATTAGATTGGCAACAGACCTATCCACAGAGACCTGGCAGGCCAGAAAGGACTGGCAAGATATCTTCAGAGCACTAAACGAGAAAAATATGCAGCCAAGAATACTATATCCAGCTAGGCTGTCATTGAAAATAGAAGGAGAGATAAAAAGCTTCCAGGACAAACAAAAACTAAAGGAATTAGCAAACACAAAACCAGCCCTCCAAGAAATATTGAAAGGGGTCCTCTAAGCAAAGAGAGAGCCTAAAAGCAGCAAAGATCAGAAAGGAACACAGGGAACATACAGTAACAGTCACCTTACAGGCAATACAATGGCACTAAATTCATACCTTTCAATAGTTACCCTGAATGTAAATGGGCTCAATGCCCCAATCAAAAGACACAGGCTATCAGATTGGATTAAAAAACAAGACCCATCCATACGCTGTTTGCAGGAGACTCATTTTAGACCCAAAGACACCCCAAGATTGAAAGTGAGGGGGTGGAAAACAATTTACCATGCTAATGGACACCAAAAGAAAGCTGGGGTGGCAATCCTTATATCAGACAAACTAGGTTTTAAACCAAAGACTGTAATAAGAGATGAGGAAGGACACTATATCCTACTTAAAGGGTCTATCCAACAAGAAGATCTAACAATTGTAAATATCTATGCCCCGAACATGGGAGCAGCCAATTATATAAGGCAATTAATAACAAAAGCAAAGAAACACATTGACAACAATACAATAATAGTGGGGGACTTTAACACCCCCCTGACTGAAATGGACAGATCATCTAAGCAAAAGATCAACAAGGAAATAAAGACTTTAAATGACACACTGGACCAAATGGACTTCACAGACATATTCAGAACATTCCATCCCAAAGCAACGGAATACACATTCTTCTCTAGTGTCCATGGAACATTCTCCAGAATTGATCACATCCTAGGTCACAAATCAGGTCTCAAACAGTACCAAAAGATTGGGATCATTCCCTGCATATTTTCAGACCACAATGCCTTGAAACTAGAACTCAATCATAAGAGGAAAGTCGGAAGGAACTCAAATACATGGAGGCTAAAGAGCATCCTACTAAAGAATGAATGGGTCAACCAGGAAATAAAAGAAGAATTAAAAATAATTCATGGAAACCAATGAAAATGAAAACACAACTGTCCAAAATCTTTGGGATACAGCAAAGGCAGTCCTGAGAGGAAAGTATATAGCAATACAAGCCTTTCTTAAGAAACAAGAAAGGTCTCAAATACACAATCTAACCCTACACCTAAAGGAGCTGGAGAAAGAACAGCAAATAAAGCCTAAACCCAGCAGGAGAAGAGAAATAATAAAGATCAGAGCAGAAATCAATGAAATAGAAACCAAAAGAACAGTAGAACAGATCAACGAAACTAGGAGCTGGTTCTCTGAAAGAATTAACAAGATTGATAAATCCCTGGCCAGACTGATCAAAAAGAAAAGAGAAATGACCCAAATCAACAAAATCATGAATGAAAGAGGAGAGATCACAACCAACACCAAAGAAATACAAACAATTATAAGAACATATTATGAGCAACTCTATGCCAGCAAATTAGATAACCTGGAAGAAATGGGTGCATTCCTAGAGATGTATCAACTACCAAAACTGAACCAGGAAGAAATAGAAAACCTGAACAGACCTATAACCACTAAGGAAATTGAAGCAGTCATCAAAAATCTCCCAAGAAACAAAAGCCCAGGGCCAGATGGCTTCCCAGGGGAATTCTATCAGACATTTAAAGAAGAATTAATACCTATTCTCCTGAAACTGTTCCAAAAAAGAGAAATGGAAGGAAAACTTCCAAATTCATTTTATGAGGCCACCATTACCTTGATCCCAAAACCAGACAAAGATCCCATCAAAAAGGAGAATTACAGACCAATATCCTTGATGAACATGGATGCAAAAATTCTCACCAAAATACTAGCCCATAGGATCCAACAGTCCATTAAAAGGATTATTCACCACGACCAAGTGGGATTTATCCCTGGGCTGCAAGGCTGGTTCAACATCTGCAAATCAATCAACGTGATATAATACATTAACAAAAGAAAGAACAAGAATTATATGATCCTCTCAATAGATGCAGAAAAAGCATTTGACAAAGTACAGCATCCTTTCTGGATCAAAACTCTTCAGAGTATAGGGATAGAGGGTACATACCTCAATATCATAAAAGCCATCTATGAAAAACCTACAGCGAATATCATTCTCAATGGGGAAAAGCTGAGAGCTTTTCCCCTAAGGTCAAGAACGCGGCAGGGATGTCCACTCTCACCACTGCTATTCAACATAGTATTAGAAGTCCTAGCCACAGCAATCAGACAACAAAAAGAAATCAAAGGCATCCAAATCGGCAAAGAGGAAGTCAAACGCTCACTCTTTGCAGATGATATGATACTGTATGTGGAAAACCCAAAAGACTCCACCCCAAAACTGCTAGAACTCATACAGGAATTCAGTCAAGTAGCAGGCTATAAAATCAACGCACAGAAATCAGTGGCATTCCTATACACCAACAACAAGACAGAAGAGAGACAAATCAAGGAGTTGATCCCATTCACAATTGCACCCAAAACCATACGATACCTAGGAATAAATTTAACCAAAGAGGCAAAGGATCTGTACTCAGAAAATTATAAAATACTCAGGAAAGAAATTGAAGAAGACACAAAGAAATGGAAAAACGTTCCATGCTCATGGATTGGGAGAACCAACATTATGAAGATGTCAATGCTACCTAGAGCAATCTACACATTCAATGCAATCCCCATCAAAACACCATCCACTTTTTTCAAAGAAATGGAACAAATAATCCTAAAATTTGTATGGAACCAGAAGAGACCCCGAATAGCCAGAGGAATCTTGAAAAAGAAAAGCAAAGCTGGCGGCATCACAATTCCGGACTTCCAGCTCTATTACAAAGCTGTCATCATCAAGACAGTATGGTACTGGCACAAAAACAGACACATAGATCAATGGAACAGAATCGAGAGCCCAGAAATGGACCCTCAACTCTATGGTCAACTTATCTTTGACAAAGCAGGAAAGAATGTCCAGTGGAAAAAAGACAGTCTCTTCAACAAATGGTGTTGGGAAAATTGGACAGCCACATGCAGAAGAATGAAACTGGACCATTTCCTTACACCACACACAAAAATAGACTCCAAATGGTTGAAAGACCTAAACGTGAGACAGGAGTCTATCCAAATCCTAAAGGAGAACACAGGTAGCAACCTCTTCGACCTCAGCCACAGCAACTTCTTCCTAGAAACATCACCAAAGGCACGGGAAGCCAGGGCAAAAATGAACTATTGGGTTTTCATCAAGATAAAAAGCTTTTGCACAGCAAAAGAAACAGTCCACAAAACCAAAAGACAACCGACAGAATGGGAGAAAATATTTGCAAATGACATATCAGATAAAGGGCTAGTATCCAAAATCTATAAAGAACTTATCAAACTCAACACCCAAAGAACAAATAATCCAATCAAGAAATGGGCAGAAGACATGAACAGACATTTCTCCAAAGAAGACATCCAAATGGCCAACAGGCACATGAAAAATTGCTCAACATCGCTCGGCATCAGGGAAATCCAAATCAAAACCTCAATGAGATACCACCTCACACCAGTCAGAATGGCTAAAATTAACAAGTCAGGGAACGACAGATGTTGGCGGGGTTGTGGAGAAAGGGGAACCTTCCTACACTGTTGGTGGGAATGCAAGCTGGTGCAACCCCTCTGGAAAACAGTATGGAGGTTCCTCAAACTGTTGAAATTAGAGCTACCATTCGATCCAGCAATTGCACTACTGGGTATTTACCCCAAAGATACAAATGTAGGGACCCGAAGGGGTACGTGCACCCCAATTTTTATAGCAGCAATGTCCACGATAGCCAAACTGTGGAAAGAGCCAAGATGTCCATCGACAGATGAATGGATAAAGAAGATGTGGTATATATACACAATGGAATACTAGGCAGCCATCAAAAGGAATGAGATCTTGCCATTTGCAACGACGTGGATGGAACCGGAGGGTGTTATGCTGAGTGAAATAAGTCAATCAGAGAAAGACAAGTATCATATGACCTCACTGATATGAGGAATTCTTAATCTCAGGAACAAACTGAGGGTTGCTGGAGTGGTCGGGGGTGGGAGGGAGGGGGTGGCTGGGTGATAGACATTGGGGAAGATATGTGCTATGGTGAGCGCTGTGAATTGTGTAAGACTGTTGAATCACAGATCTGAAACAAAGAACACAACATATTTTAAGAAAAAAGAAAAAGAAGAAGATAGCAGGAGAGGAAGAATGAAGGGGAGTAAGTCAGAGGGGGAGAAGAACCAGGAGAGATGATGGACTCTGAAAAACAAACTGAGGTTTCTAGAGGGGAGGAGGGTAGGGGGATGGGTTAGCCTGGTGATGGGTATTAAAGAGGGCACATTCTGCATAGAGCACTGGGTTTGATGCACAAACAATGAATCATGGAACACTACACCAAAACAAATTATGTAATATATGGTGATTAACATAACAATAAAAAAATTAAAAAAAAAACATAATTGACGGTGGGTAGAGTTGCCCTAAAAAAGCTGGAGGAAATAATATCTACAGTTTGTTCTACATGCTTACATATTTCATTGCATTACCAAAAAGAAGCCTATTGAATTTGTACTTTGATGATTCTCATTTTACAAATGAGAAAGTGAGAAAACTGAAGCTTGGAAAGTGTGTAAACGTTTCCCAAGGATGCATGTCCCAGAACTGAAAAACTAGGCTGAACTTGGGTCTGTAAGCACCAAGGCCTGTATCCACGTAACCACTTTGTTATGCTGACTTCCCTTTGGTCACTACAGAAGGAGGAAATGATGGGATCCCTCTCCCTTTTGGATGCTTGCTAGGAAACAAGCCCTGAAATGGTAGAACTGGTTTAATAGGGAGTCTAAGCATGAAATTGGAATGGGAGAAATGTGGGGAATTATCATTGAATTTTCAAGTTTAACCACGAACAAGAGTAACTTGTGCATCTCTGGAAAAATCTTACTCAGCCTCATGTTCAAAGATGATGATTCACTAGGCTGTAAGGCTCAAAGAGTGAGAGGCAGTTTAGAATCTTCCCCAGGTGGTTCTCACACTCCCTGAGATTGGGAGACATCTGGTTTGATGTCTTCCAAAGGGCCATTTAAACTTGTGATTTCATTCATGTGACTCAAAAGATTCTAGGAACTCGTCTCATTTCCCTAATCTGGACCACCATCATTATTTCCCAACCTCAGAAAAGCATTCCTTTCTTATATGGCCCTTTTTCTTATTGAGATACAGAAATTTGGGGGATGGCCATACTTGGAGCCTAATCACTCATGTGTTAATTGGGAGAGGTAGTGTGGTGTCTGAAAGTTAACATTTTGTTAAAAGTCAAAAGCTTTTCTGTCACCACCACAAATGACCTTATTCATTCTTTTATATCCAGTACTTCTCACACACCTGAAGAAAGTTTTCAATATTGTTTTTCTGTGAAACTGGCATATTAAAACCTACTGTTATCAAAAAAAAAAAGTAAAAAATCAAACTATAAACTTGGAAAAATATTTGCAATACATGTAACTTATGAAACATTACCATAAAATATAAAGAATATAATATAAATCTGTTTTAATAATCTTTTGTTGCATAATAAACCATTCCAGAACTAGTGGATCAGAACAAGAACCATGTATTTTCATGGGTCCACTATTTAGACAGTGCTCATTGGGATGGCTTGACTTTGGGCTACATTGTGTTGACTTGGGCAGAAAGACAAGAGCAGGAAAATTCCAGATGACACAACTACTTATATGCTACCTGCACTTGTGTGGCTGAGTGGTTGACTAGCTGGCACTCTCTCATTTTAATCTCACATCTTCCAGATCCTCTCTTCCTGTGGCTTCTCCATTCAGCTTGGTGGTCAGGCTTCTTTATATGATGGCTCAGGACACCATGAGAGTGAAAAGGGAAGTACTAAGGGTGTTTGAAGGCTAGACCCAGAAGTAACACAGCATCACTTCTGTTTCATTCTACTTGTCAAAGCTGTGAAAACGGGTGATGGAAACCTTGCAAAATGGGGAGGTTTCAGCAAGGGGAGCTCTCATATTATACCACGTGTAGTCCCTTGCAGACCCAACAGGAAGAGGTGGACTTGACCTTACATGGATTTGACCATGCACATGGATACTGCTCTACTATCAGAGCAAGATGAAGAGATGCTTTCCTTATCCCCACTGGCAACAATTCAGCCAATGAAAAGGCACCATACTTTAAACTCCCAGTTTACTCCAGTGGACTTTTAGTTTATAACAGCCTTTCCAATTTACCCCTTTTCTCCTTAAAAAAGCATACCTCTCCGTTTCCCCACTGGACTTTCCTACAGTTTTACCACAGCTTATTTGTCCCATATTGCAATTCTCTTTTATCCCTGAATAAACCCATCCTGTGCTGGTTATTAACTTTAAGTTTAACAAAGCAAATCACAAATTTGAGGGGAGGGAACACAGACTCTAATCTTGTTGGAAGAAGTGGCAAAGGGCCTTTAGGGTAAGAGAGACTACTAGGACCATTTTTTAAACAACCTACTATGTAAATCTACAGAAAAATGAGCAAATGACAACAGCAGGCATTCCCCAGCAGAAAAAAAAAAAAGTAACCATAAAAAGAGATGCTCAATCTCATCAGCCCAGTGATTAATCAGAGCAAAGTAAGACCACAATGAGATTCCATTTCATACTCATTTAATTGCTAAAAAAACTAATAGCAAATATTAGAGGTTTTCCATTACTGAGCTCTCTTATTCTTCGGTAATGCGAATGTTAATTGATACAACTTTCAGGTAAACAATTCTGCATTATCTTGTAAAGTTGAGCACCCCCATACTCCATGGCCTAACAACTGTACTTTTGTATGAATGACACAATCTTGCTGCAATGAACCAGAACACGTGTATGAGAATGCTCATAATGGCATCGTTTGTAACATTGAAACCTAGAAACAGACTTAATGCCCACAGTTGGAAAAATGAATAAATGAAAGTTTGATGTCTTCATACTATGGAATATTATTTCACGGGGGAAATGATTTTGATATAATAATATGCATGAATCATGAAACTTGATGTTGAGTGAAAAAAACAAATCCAAGCAGACTACATAGAATATGATACTTTCTTAATATAATTCCAGAGCAAACAAAAAATAATACATTGATATGCGTTTATGCATACATACACAAATATGTATCACTATATATAGTGAGAAAATTATATGTAAATATAAAACAATGCACTTATAAGCAAGATATGTGGACAGGATATGGGAGGACATACAAGTTAGTGCCATTCACAAATGTTTCAGGAGTTGGGTAATAGATTAATAATTTTTTATCTTTATTTTTTGAAATTGTACTAGTCTCTCTAAATCCTGCCACATTATTTAGGAAAATTGGAACGTGAATGTGCAGTCACATGCAACAAGATTTTATGTAATTATGCATTTCACTTTTTTCTCTTAACCTTTTTCTCCTCACCTGATTAAAATTACTTTTCTCCTTGTATTATCTCTTGCTGCCTAACAAATTACTCCCAAATTTAGCTGCTCAAAACCACAAGCATTTATTTTGTCACCTTGTTTCTTAGGGTTAGGAATCTGGCAGAGCTTGAGTTAGATAATTCTGACTCATGATTTTATGAGGTTACACTCTGCTGTAGGCTGACACTGCAATCATTCTGAAGACTTGGCTGGTAAACCTACTTCCACGTTCACTTAACATGGCTATAGACAGAAGATTCAGTTCCTTGCTGGCTGTTTGTTGTTCAGAAGCCTCAGTTTTTCACCATGTGGACTTTTCTATAGGGCTGCTCATGATACTACAGCTGACCTCCCCTAGAGCACACTTTCTCCAAGAGAGAAAGTAGTCAAGACAATAAGGTAATCTCAAGAGTGACATAACTTACCACCACTTCTGCCATACTCTACTTGTCACATAGGCCAAAAATCTGTAATATGGGAAGGATTCCAGGGTGTGAATACCAGGAGATAGGGATCATTGGGAGTCATCTTGGAGGCTGGCTATTACACTCAGAAGCTAAAAGTAAAAATACATTAAGAGTACAACTACAGGGCACCTGGGTGGTTCAGATAGTTAAGCGTCTGCCTTCGGCTCAGGTCATGATCCCAGGGTCCTGGGATCAAGTCCCACATCGGGCTCCCTGCTCCTTGGGAGCCTGCTTCTCCCTCTGCCTCTCTCTCTCTCTCTCTCTGTCTCTCATGAATAAATAAATAAAATCTTTTTTTAAAAAAAGAGTCCAACTACATAAAGAAAACTGTGAATAATACGTTTTTCAATTTAAGTTAGCGTACTAAAATACTGGCATCATTAAATTTACAAAATTTTATAATCCTCATAAATTCCTTTAAAATTTCTAAAGCAGTTTCTCTACAGTTTTGAATTTCTCCTTAATTAAGTCCACTTTTCATTCACCAGCTTGTAAGAAAAATTCATTCCCTATTTTAATTTATATTTATTGTTTTATAAGGAAAATTACAATGATATTTGTAATTGTTATTACTTCAGAGAAAAAGATGCAATCTTTCACATTTGAGTTAAATAAATTGTATAAGTCCTTCTCCCATTCATTTTTCACATCCCTTCTATGGTTAAATCAGTTTATATCTTCACCTGTGAGTATTTAAATAACAATGTTGGGGATTTTACTTACTGACTGAAGTATTTGCTGATGAAAATGTGTTCTCGATTTATTCTCAAATTGTCTCACTGCTGTAAAAGTATGTGCTATAATCCTTCCTCTAAGTTTACATACATATTTTTTAATCATTTTTTTCCCCTCTAAAATCTTGTTTGGATTTTGGGAGTTTATAGTGTTCAGTGTATCACGTCAATGGGAGGCATTCATTTGGTGCAGACTCTGTGTTCCTTGCCATCATTAATTTGAAACACATACCATCTTGGTACTTGATCAAGCTGTTTATTCATACATTTGGTAAATTATGGGCAACTAATGATCACAGTTATTTTTATACAGTTAAACAATGTTATAAAATTTCATATTTAAACACATAATTGTAATGTGTAAATCACAGAATAAATGATAAAGCCAGTTCTATATTTTTTTTAATTTCTATGTTTTCAAAATATTTCATGTATAATAGGAGATATTTTCCAATTCATCTCCAACATGTTGCTGTTTTATACCATGGGTCATTCTCCATTTAAAAATATTTTGCTATTAATTTCATATAATTATCTTGATACTGATTCATTTCATATATTTGCACTATTTTTGATGCATTTGTATTTTAAAATCTAAATTGACATTAGGAATTATATTTTATAATAAGAAATGCTTTCATGGGGTAGATAGTACTTCTCTAGTAACTTCTAGTCCTCTAAAGATACCCGGCATGTGATTATATAAGCTGTTAATGCCAGTTTTGATAGTTTCTGTTCTGACTATAAATACCCATTACAGTCAGCATTTTTGAAATACACTGTTTATATATTATCTGAAGGAATCTCTATATAGAAATGTTACAGAAATAGCTCTGATAATTTTGATGTGATATTTTGTTTCTGAGGATATTTTCACCAATTTTAGGAGTTTTTGTTTTGGTTTGGTTTTTTTTCATAAGTTGTATGTGCCTGGCATCTTTTCTACTAACTGATACATGAAAACCTGTTTGACAGATTACTAGTTAATTCAGTGTGGTTTCATGTTTCTTAAAGCTGAGACTTTGGATCATTTTTCAGTTCTTCATATTTAATTCCTTTATTCCGTCTTTTTTTTTTTCAGTAAATTTACAGGGAAAATGCAATACATTGAGGAAAATGCTAGAAGCATTTGGATGGTTAAGCATTTTAATTATGGAGCTTCTCATTTCATGTCTTTGTTTGTCATAAAAGCAGATAGTTATTGAGGCAGTTATAGCTACCTGAACATAAAGAACCTAGACTATTTCGGATGCCTACGCCAACACCATGCATATATCTAAAATTCAGATGTAGCATTCCATCTGCAATTATGTTTGATTGGTTTTATTTGTCATTTGCAGGCAGTCCCAAATGAATCCCTAAAAAATAGTTCATCAATTCCTCAATATAAAATGATCCATTATTACAGAATATGATAAGTCTAAAAACATGGTTTCCCAACAGATGATTACTTTGCAAAGTAAAAGTGTCCTGTCTCCCCTGATAGCACAGTAATTCAAGGCTGGAAATGTAGTTTTGTTCCATGGCTGAATGGATCGAGCACATTTTAGCATACTGTCTAAACACATGAATAACAGGACAGAAAAAAATGCAATGAAAATTTATGAAGTACAGTATGTTCTTTTATTGTTAACCTAACTTTCCAATTGTAAAGAAATGTGACTATTTTATAAGAGCTATTTCTCCCTATAATCTTTACTATTTAATTGATTGTGTAATTGATACTGCTTAAAGAGCGTATAGCAGTCAGTAATCTTTTTAATAATGGAATGACACAAAAATATAATCTAAGGCCTAAAAACAATGGTAAATTGACACAGATTTTAATGGGAATTTCTCGTAAAAACCTTTAGTGATTATTCTTTTGAAATTGAGGAGACTTTTTTTTCCTTTTAACAAGAGTCATTACTAAAGTAGACTGATGATACAAGAAAAGACACAGAACTTGAATACTGGAATGTACAGAAAATCCTAAGAGCTGAAATTATGGAGTCAGTAACATGTTGTTGACTCAAACTTATGCAATATACAGGCTTTATTATTTCTGAAAGTTCTTTGCGAGAGTATTTTATATAGACAGATATGCTTGATATGTGCTTAAACTCTATTCCCAATAAGATTATGGATAAATAGCTCTTTTAATCTGGGGCTGCCTCTTATTACCTGTGTAATTTTAGACTATGTAATTCCTTAACCTTTCTTTGCCTCAATTTCCTCCCCTGCAAACTGGAAAAATTAAAATACTAAATTGTAGTACTATTATAAAAATTATAGTTATAAATGTAAAGTGGTTTTGAAAAGCATAGACTAATAATGTGCACTTAATCAATGTTAGCTATTAGTATTAGAATTCTAATACCATACATTCCTTACAGGTCTTTATGTACCAATGTAAGAAACTTTTTTTTTTTTTTTTGATAGGAGAAGTGTGTTCATCATAGAAAGTTCTTGTTTAGGAAGTATAAAGAATGATATTGTTTTCACATCAATCTTCTTTTTCCAAAGGCATGATACCATCATAACATTCAAGGAGAAACACTTTTTATTAAATGTTTTGCTGGTGGACCTGTTCTTTACTGACTGACATCATCATCAATCCTCCATACCAGTGTCTAGAACATACCTTAAGTATCAGTTCATCTCCACTTAGGAGAACAAAAGTCATTCCATTACAATGTGTTTTTAAAACATATATCTAGTGTATTGAGAAGAATATTTCACTGAAAATTGATGAAGTCATTCCCCTGGAATTCCAATAAATCTATCTTACTATCCTGTGTAGTCTAAATATCCAGGATGCTAGTGAGTAAGTAGGCAAGCAAGCACTGTCTGACTTTGGATTCTAGTTCCACTGCTTACTTGCTGGGTGAACTTGACAAGTACTTACTCAAAATTTTAGGTTTCTCATCTGTAAAATGGAAATAATAATATTGGCTTCAGAGAATATTTGTGAGGACTAAATGAATGAATCTATTTTAAACTGTTTAGCACTGTGCCAAGTACAGAGAACATAGAACAGAGGGTCACCTTCATTGTCATTTTGTAATTGGTGATGGAGGTGATGCTGTTACTAAATTTGGCAATTTTCATTTGTTCCAATAAAAGTTTTGACTCTAGGGGCACCTGGATGACTCAGTCAGTTAAGGGTCTGACTCTTGATTTTGGCTCAGGTCATGATCTCAGGGTTCTGAGTTCCAGCCTCAAGCCTGGCTCTGGGCTCAGCAGGGAGTCTGCTTGAGATTCTTTGCTTCTGCACCTCACCTGCCACTTGCGGGCTCTCACTCTCTCTCTAAAATAAATAAATAAATCTTTTTTTTTAAAGATTTTATTTATTTATTTGACAGAGAATGGGGGAGAGAGTGAGAGAAAGCACAAGCGGGGGAGCAGCAGGGGGAGAGGGAGAAGCGGGCTTCCCACTGATCAGGGAGTCTGATGCAGGGCTCGATTCCAGGACTCTGGGATTATGTGACTTTAAAGAGCACCTACATAGTGGACATTTCAAATTTACAACTCCATCTCAGATTTAGCCTCTGAAAATTTAGATTCTTACATACAACTAAAATACTCAATATTCCCATTTCAAACTTGAACATACAGGTTGACATTCACATGAACTCCTCATGTTGCTCACAAACTTGTTCCACATGCATTCATTTTCATGTCATTAATGACGCTCTGCTGTTCAATTTGTGGGGGTACCTTCCTGAACACTTTCTTCATGACCATAGCTAGTCTTTCAGGAAAATACGTTAACTCCATATTTTTTAAGAAGCAAAAATCTGCTCAAATTCAACACCCAAAAGACAAAAAATCCAGTCAAAAAATGGGCAGAAGACATGAACAGACATTTCTCAAAAGAAAATATACAAATGGCTAACACACACACGAAAAAATGTTCAACATCATTAGCCATCAGGGAAATTCAAATCAAAACCACATTGACATACCACCTTACACCCAGTTAGAATGGCAAAAATTGACAAGGCAAGAAAGAACAAATGTTGGAGAGGTTGTGGAGAAAGGGGAACCCTCTTACAGTGTTGGTGGGAATGCAAGTTGGTACAGCCACTTTGGAAAACAGTGTGGAGTTTCTTCAAAAATTTAAAAATAGAGCTGCCCTATGGCCCAGCAATCGCACTACTGGGTATTTACCCCAAAGATACAGATGTAGTGAAAAGAAGGGCCATATGCACCTCAATGTTCATAGCAGCAATGTCTGCAATAGCCAAACTGTGGAAAGAGATGAGCTGCCCTCCAATAGACTAATGGATAAAGAAGATGTGGTCCACATACACATTGGAATATTACTCAGCCATCAGAAAGAATGAATACTCAAATTTTGCATGAACATGGATGGGACTGGAGGAGATTATGCTAAGTGAAATAAGTCAAGCAGAGAAAGACAATTATCAGATGGTTTCACTTATTTGTGGAACATAAGGAACAGCATGGAGGACATTAGGAGAAGGAAGGGAAAAAAATGAAGGGGTGGAAATCGGAGGGAGAGATGAACCATGAGAGACTATGGACTCTGATAAACAAATTAAGGGTTTTAGAGGGGAAGGGGTGGGGGATGGGTTAGCCCGGTGATGGGTATTAAGGAGGGCATGTTCTGCATGGAGCACTGGGTGTTATACGCAAACAATGAATCATGGAACACTCCATCAAAAACTAATGATGTAATGTATAGTGACTAACATAACATAATAAAAAATAAAAAGCAAAAATCTTGAATCTGACCACCTCTCACCAACTTTAACTATTTCATTTTTCAAAATATGTCAGTAGTTTTCTAACTAGTGCTTCCCAGCTCCAATGCTTTAGAGTCTATTCTCAACACAGCAACCCACTTTAAAATTTAACTGAGATCGTGCTATCCCTCTGCTTCAACCCTGTAATGGCTCCCCAGTTTAAAGAATAAAAGCCAAAGTTGTATTAATGCCCCATGAGGCCCTACAAAGGCTTACCCCTGTTATATCTCTGACTTTATCTCCTATTATACTATTCATCTGCTCCAGCTAAAGAAATCTTACTCTTCCTTGAACATGATCAGCACATTTTCACCTCAGGACTTTGCAATGTTTCTTCTTTCTAGAATGCTTTTTTCCTAAAATATCTGTGAAGCTCAATCCTTGCCCAGTCCTTCTTATAAATTTTGCCCAAGTGTCACCTTCTCAATGAGTCATACTTAGCAACTTTACTCAAAATTTTAACCCATCTCCTTACTTGTCACCCTTATCTGTCCTATTTTCCCCCATAACACTTTTAAATACGAATTAACTAAACTCTTTGTATATCTTCCTCAACTAACATGAATACTTCATGCATTCAAAAATGTTGTCTGAATCATGGAACACTACATCAAAAACTAATGATGTAATGTATGGTGATTAACATAACATAATAAAAAAATTTTAAAAAATGTTGTCTGTTTTATTCTCCATTTTATCCTTAATATACCAGATTCCTTTAGTACAATGTAGGTGCTCAGTAAATATTTGGTATACAAGAGAAGAAAATATGTTTTATAATTTAGGCAGCTAGTACAAAAGAATGATGGATGATGATATAGTTTACAATGGAATATGCTACTAATTAAATAAATTAAGTACCTAAAAATCCATTTGTATTTCTTTAATAAATGCATAACATAAAGTATAAGTGAAAAGGGAAAACCTTCATTAAAAAAAGTAAATGCAATATTCAATATCTCCTGAGATTATAAACACAACTTCTTTCTCTATCTATGTTAATTAATAAATTGATTCTCAAAAATTAAAAAAAAACAAATACAGAAATTTCTATCCTAGCATTAAGTCAAAACTACCTTCTGGTGCTTTTCCTGATTAGCATTCCTACATGTGGTCTTATTACCAAAGGAAACCAGCTCTAACATTACACCTTCTTTTCACTAGCTTTTTCTTTCTTTCTTGTTTTTTTCTATTGCTTCTTTTTCCCTCTTCTATTAATTTAATACTTGTTTATTCTTATGCTGTTCTTTGTTACCCTGGATCTTGTAATGTGTTTTATCAACTCACACTATCTAATAAAATTATATCACTCATCATATCCAAAATAAAGCTAGAACCTTAGAACATTTTAATTCCATATACACTACGGCATACTTATAATTTTGGTTACACATTTTAAATCTATATATACTATAACTTCACAAGACATAATTGCTTTGTGCAGTTAATATTCAGTCAATTTTAAACTGAATTTTAATTTTCAGTTATGTTTATCCTTATAATTGTCATTTCCTTTGTTCTTTGTTACTCTCTACCTTTCTATGTTTCCCACTTGGGCCATTTTGATCCCACCTCTTTGAGGTTCTTTTCTCTCTAGAGCATTAGTCCTTCCAGTTCTGAGTCTTCTGCAGTTCTCAGCTGCCTTCACATCCGTCATTTCTATAATATCTTTTTTTTTCTACTTGTTACTAAGCTATGCATGGCTGGTCTGTCTTCCACTATTCCATTCCACCTTGGAATCTTACATATGTTCTTTTTCATGTGTTTTTTACAGCAACATTTCAAGGGATGTAATATTAATAGGTCTGTTTAATAATCTGGAAACTAATAGCTCTGAAACTAATCAGGTTTCCTAAGATGACTTAGCTCCTAAATTCTGCAGTCAAAACTCAAATGCAGGCCTGTATGAATCCAATTCTCACACTTTTTTTTTTTTTTTTTTTACTGAGTAAAGACATAGTTAAAGGCTACATGAAGATCCTAATTACTAACAAGAATTACTAGCATGAATTATTGACATGAATTTAAAGAGAACTTACTCTGTCCCAGGCATCATATTACATGGTGATGTGATCAGTTGGAGATAGGGTCGAGAGAGGGTGTAAAGATCAGTACAACTTCCATAATTTCAAGGATCAGAGAAAATGCACACATAAATAATTATCCAGAAATAACTGTGCCACACTATAGGCATAATGGGGACTCACTTAGAATCCCAGACTTATATAAAGTTTATTTTAAGCTGAAAACATTTGAACCTTAAAAGATGTGCAGGTGGCGGGGGGAGGCTGGGGGGGAAGCCTTCTTGGAGCTGACTCTGTCTATCTGAAGTGTGAGGAGTCGGTTTGGGAGAGATTTCATGTTTCATAGAAGAAATTAAAAGATGAGAAGGGGCTACCAAGGTAAGGAATAGACAGCAGGTGGTGGAAATATTATTGACTTTATCCTGTACATGGTGGGGAACTGCTGCTTATCTGGGCCATATAAGAAATTGTGTAGTAGGGTTTGCATAGATTTAGAAAGGAAATGGTTAAAAGGGAAAACCTGAACTTCTCTGGCAGGGTAGAAGGTAACACAGACAGAGATATTTAGTAGTTTCAGCTTTTGAATATCTATGCCTCTGCCTAATGAAGGATGCTTTTCCAAAAAATGAAGCAGAATATAACTCTCCCCATTACTGCAAATTGACAACCTTACAAGGAAAAAGCAGAAAGTTCTCAAATTAGAGGAACAAAATGTAAACCCAGGTCAGTCATTCCCAGGTTAAAAAGCAGAAGCAATATTCAAAGAGCTTATTGGAAGAAACAACGCTCATTAACAGCAAAGTGGTGACACTATATTTAAAGTTAACTTGAAACAACTGCCCACACGTTATGAATACCTTGCAAATAGCACTAAAACACTGACAAAATCAAAACTGCACCATAACACAAATTACTCCATGTCTCTCTCTTTCTCTCCTTCTCCTCTCTCGCTACACTGTGAACTCCCAGGACAGAAATCGTATTATTATTTATTTCATTGCTCCTGTGGAACATTTAAGGTTCTAGTAATTATATGTTGAACAATTTACTGATTGAAATATAGAAAAGGAAGGGGAAATAATGGTATAGAAAATTTAATTAAAACTTGGAAGTAAAGGATTTCCAGACTATACCAGAAAATACACTATGCTCTCTGTTAAACTTAGCTAAGGAGTTTTTCTAGTTCTTTGTGAAGAGAAATTAGAGATTGATATTTGAACCCAGCTGTAAATCCTTCATATATTTATGATCTCATTAGATGAGTGGTAAGATGTAACTAGTTTTCCTTCCAGTTTGTTCATTCTGTTATGCTCATTATTTTCTTTCTTTATCTCCAAGTTCTGAGATAAAGAACTCCTAGCAACTTTTTCTACATAGCTCTCTAGACTAATATTATGCACGCTATTATAATCAAATACTGATGCCAAATAGTGGATTCCATAAGAAAAGAAATGCCACCTACTGAATGAGGCTCTAATAAGACTAATTTCTGTTTGTATGCACTACAAGTTGTTACTACAACAGTATTTAAAAATTAACAAAAATAATCACAGATGAAGTATTTTAAATGTTTAGTCTGTTCATTCAATTCAATATTATTTCGAATATCAAAACAGTTCTAATTGCTTGTGTCTATTTTAAATTCAAACTGATTATTTCTGTAACAGTTGTATTCATTTCTAGTGTTCTTTGTGACATAGGGATAAAATGATGCCTTCAATTCTAGGATAAAAGCAAATTCTTATCTCTTTCAATTCAGTTGAGTAGTAACATTCTCATTTATACCTTCATAAGTTTTTTTGATATAATCTCAATGTAACATAAAAAATATTGCCATGATAGTTCAAAGAACTCCCATAGAATCTTTATGCAGTTTGACCAAGTATTTCTGTTTAGCCCCATCTGCTTATTTATTGCCCCCATTTGTTGAGGGATGTATATAAATACATTAATTTTTCTGAATCAGTTGAAAGAAAGAGAATTATGTTTCTTAGATCTAAACATTTCATTATATGTTTCCTAAAGAGAAGGGCACACTCTAGTACAATTTTCAAAAATCAGAATATTTAATATACATGCAATACTGTCATTTAATCCATCTAATCACCTAATCCAATAATATTCTTTGTAACTATTTTTTCCTGGTTTGGAATCCAGTCCAGTATCAAATTACATTTCATTGTCTTGTGTATTTTGATCCAGAACATTTCCTTGAATTTTCTTTGTCTGCTTTGACTTTGGCCCTTTTGAAGAGCACAGGTGAATTCTTTTTTAGATATCCTTCCGTTTGGGTTTTGCATTTATTTTGGTGAGAATACCACACAAGTGATGATGTTCTCAGGAAGCACATGATGTCAATTTGTCTGATATAGGAACAATAAAATGTCATGACTTGTTTAAGGAATCTACCAGGTATCCTTACTATAAAATTATTTTTTGTAATTAATAACTAATTTTATTTACCAAACTTTGACCTGCTAGGTTTATCATCTATTGATTCTTTTTTTTACTGTAATTCTTCTTATTATTTTAGATGATCTTCTGTAAGATTTTTATTCCTTTCTTTCCTTCCTTCCTTCCTTTCTTCCTTCCTTCCTTCCTTCCTCCCTCCCTGTCATCCTTTCTTCCTTCCTCCCTTCTTTATTCCTTCATTCATTTATGTCATAATGAATTCAGATTATTACCCATCAATATCTGGGCAGTTGTTACCTCTTCAAACTTGTTTCTTTGTTCTTTATATTTTTCCAATCATCTTTTGAACCCTTTCTTACCTTAGGTGATACAAAATAATCCAGGATCAATATGTACTTCCTCTGCCCCAGACCTGAAACCAACTTCTTTATTAAAAAAAACAGATCCCTTTTAATAAAGAATATATATTATTTTCTTTTATTTTTAAATTTTTACTTATGTGCTGTAACTTTCTATGTTTAAAAAAAAATCATTGGAAGTAAAAGAAAATGTTGAACACAAATTTTGTATTTTTAAATTTATAATGTATAAAAGGTAAGATCATGAACAATTAAAATAACCAAAGGTAAGTTTTCTTTCTGTTGGATATATGTAAAATATCACTTTCATTGTCACATACTCTGCTGAAAGCAGTGTTTTGAAAATATAAGTTAGTTTCTTCAATATAAAAGGACTCAACTATAATAATTTTATACTCTCTTTGTATTAAGCATGTGCTATTTTAGACAAGACTGTTAGGCTTTCTAGGCACAACTTAGATTTGGTTCTCCAGGTAAGCAAACCAAGAGGAATGATCTTAAGTTTCCTTGACAAGTTTTTCAATTAACACTTAGCCTTTGGATCAGCTTGCTTCTCCCCAAGGTAATGCCGCGGGCAGCTAAATGATGAACTTGTTTTCCCAAACTCCCTCAAAAGCACTGAACTATTTTAATTGTTGATCCATGTGGAGAGATGATTGATGTAAAAAAGAAACCAGAGTTGCTCACATTCACACTTTATAAAATTCCCTTCCATTTATCATTCACTATACAAAAGCCCTCAAGATTAGTTTTGTTTAAAGATTATTTGCATTTAAATTGTGAGGATATAGTAGAGTACTTGTATTTATGACTGAGGTTAAAAGCAAAAGTCATCAGTGGTTTAATCTTTTTTAAAGCAGTATTCCCCAAAGCAACCCAAAGCACTGAATATGTTAAAATATTGAGAGGAAATTCTTCAACTAAGGGGATATTGGGGAGTCAACAATGTAAAAGAGAAAAAAAAAGTTCATTTTCTGCTAGGTTGGAGCCAAAAATATATTCCAGTAAAATAATAGTCCTTGGTGTGAGCTACTCTTTACAAACAAAAATGAAGATTTTTATTTTCTGAAATTACAATTGTATAAGCCAATTTTTTCTCAAGTATCATGCAGAGTTAATTGACTTCCAGTAACCTAAATTATGTTGTTACCTTACAGTTCAATTTAAAATTGTTAAGCAGAGAAATTTAGAAATGCTAGAATGAAAACATTAGGCATAAAATAGACTGTAATGTAACATTACAGCAATTCTAAGTAGGCTGTAAACAATGCAGGTTATAGCTATGAGTGTAAAATGCAATTATCTATAGTCTTCCATTCATTTCAAAGAGTTCATGGGGTCATTCATATCAAGTACACAATCACACTTTTGATATTTTACCAGTTAGGATAACCTTACTGGAATTAACTCCCGAAAGACTTTCACTTTAAAAGTTTTAAGATAACTATTTAATAGCCTATATTGAATTCTTAAAAAAATGACCATTTCTATGTTAATAGTTTTTTTTAACCTGATAAGTGAAGGTATCTTGTTTTATATTGTAAAAATATTTAGCAAACAAAACTATGTGGTTAAGGCCTAAATTGGCCTGAAGTTTAAGACTGTGTATATATCTAAAGTGGATTTGCTGAAAGAGAAGAATGATTTTTACTTTGCCTGGTTCACACTGGCTTATTCATCTTTATGTGAAACTTCTATATCTAAAATCTAATAATGTGATTTTATAATCATGTGTTTGGCTTACCATGTTTGATAGAGTCTCCTTAAGGGTTATATATTATACTACACTATGTATACTAATTATTAGAGGTGGACCTGAAAGTTTTATTCTTCTTTATACCTTAAGGGAGAAGACCTGTGGAAAGGATCCATGTGATTCAAACTATTTTCTCAACATCTGTGTATTTGTTAAATGTAATCAAAATATTAAGAACATTAACCATTCCTTCACATCACTTTATGGTGTTCACGGTCACATATTTATGAAAACTCCTATCAAGTATTCATAGCCTTAAAATATATACATAATCTGTCAGAACAAAAAGACAAATGATGGTATATAAAATTCTATATAAAATTATAAAAAGGTATTTGTAGTTTGTACACCATATGTACTCTTACCTCCTGTGAGGATGATGTATAAAGCAAATGTGATAATAAAAAACATTTTTAAAATATGAAAGGAGGTCAAAATGACACATACAAGTTTATATTATTCTTCACTGGCCGCAGTGCTCACAAGAATTCATTACCTTCTCGATGTTCCTAGATGTAAAAATGTTGACAGGACTATGGTACATATTAGACCTCTCAGCAACCCCTTTCCTCAATTCAAATGTATGTATTTAATTCTCTGACATTAATCAGAGAAAAATTATTTTGGAAAAAAGAAGTTTCTGAATACTGGGCAAATTAACTCCATGTGTTTATATCTTCTCTATATTCATAGTGTTGACCCAGAATATATTATTGGAACAAAATTATAATTATTACCAGAGTTTGATCTTAAAAGCCAAATATCCTAAGAGGAGTAAAATTTCGAATTTCAAAGTCATAGCAGATTGTGGTGTCCTATTAATATTGTTCTTGAAGGTCACTTCTTCTCAGAAGTAGAAACGCCCCGGGGGCACCTGGGTGGCTCAGTTTGTTAAGCAACTGCCTTCGGCTCAGGTCATGATCCTGTATAGTTCCTGGATCGAGTCCTGCATCGGGCTCCCTGCTTGGCAGGGAGTCTGCTTCTCCTTCTGACCCTCCCCTCTCTCATGTGCTCTCTCTCTCTCTCTCTCTCATTCTCTCTCTCAAATAAATAAATAAAATCTTTGAAAACAAAGTAGAAACACCCTCTTGTCTTTGTCTCTGTGTTAATCTTGGCATTGGTGAATTTTACTAGTGGTGGTACTTTCCTGGTTCTTTGTATGACAAATTATTTCTTTTGTATCCTAGGCATTTTGAATATTATGTTATGAGACACGGTATTTCATTGAAATCTTCTGTTTTATCAGGTCTCCTGTAACACCATGCCTGTAGGGGAAGGAGGCAATGTCTCATTACTGCATGTTGGGGTACAAGTTGAGGTTGCTCACTTGGCTCCTTGACATCCCAAAGGATGCCAGGCAGGGTGAAATTCAGGTTCCCCATTAGACCTCCGCTGACCTTATTATTGGAGTCTTTGTGAAAAACAATAAGGATCTTTGGGGAGTGGGTTTTGGGAATGATAATCAAGGGATAGTTATAAGAACACTGGAGTTCAAGGAACACTGGAGAAGGCAAGGGAGAAGAGTCAAAGATGTCGTCCAGTTTCAGGTTTTGTGAATCGGAGATTAGTGATATTATATCAAAGAACACAGTTTTTGTCATATTTACTACTTAGCAAAACTATTATATAACAATAATATTATAAATATTATAAGATACTTTATTAAAGATACTTTAATATTGTTTAACTACCTACTGTTAAAGCATATGAAAGTTTTTATTTATTGAAATTATTAATGTGTTTTTCATCTGGTAAGACAAACACAGGTACATCTGCATTGATCTTTTTGTTTGCATGGTCTATACCTGTCCCAAAATAGTCTGTACAACCTGGATAACTGATTTACCCAAAACAGCTTGAAACATATCACACTCAGTTTGAAATACCTTCAGTAACTCATCTTTATTTATTTATTTAAAAGATTTTATTTATTTATTTGAGATAGAGATAGAGCATGAGTGGGGGGAAGGGCAGAGGGAGAGAGAGAAAGAAGCAGACTCCCCAGTGGGTAGGGAGCCCAATGTAGGGCTGGATCCCAGAACCTTGGGATTATGACCTGAGTAGAAAGTAGATGCTTAACTGACTGAACCACCCAGGTGCCTTATCATCTTTTATTTATATGGATTACACATTTTGATATTTAATACAGTACATCAAAAAATACAGTATAGCATATGATTTTTTTTTTTTTTTTGGCCTACCCACTTATTAGCCTTTATGGAAACTTTATATAATTAATCATATTATGTCATTACTGGTAGGAATATTTTCTCAATTCAAGGTCTTCTTTTTTTTTAAGGTTTTATTTTTTGGCAGAGAGAGAGACAGCAAGAGAGGGAACACAAGCAGGGGGAGTGGGAGAGGGAGAAGCAGGCTTCCCGTTGAGCAGGGAGCCCGATGCAGGGCTCCATTCCAGCACCCTGGGATCATGACCTGAGCTAAGGCAGATGCTTAACGACTGAGACACCCAGGTGCCCCATCAGTTCAAGGTCTTTAATTGGCTAGTATTTGTCTCTGAAATCTTTTCTCCATTATCTATTCTTTTTGAAATCCTACTTGTTAAAAACTGGTTGGGGAGAGGGAAGTAAGTATATTTAATTCCACACAGGCTTCCATGCATCAAAATAAATTTCAGATATAATAATTAATTAAAATTAATTACTTTCTTTAATTAAAATGTAGGAAAAAATATCCTGAGGCATAAAACTGAAATATAGACAGGTAATGGTAAATACACATATACTATATGTGTGTATATCTATATAGTCATATACATATGTATACATCTATGCACATGTATATACATATATGTATAGTCACTACAAATATATATATATATTCTCTCCTTTTCACATAATAAAATTTAATAAATATTAGTAATTATAAAGAGGATAGAATTAGAATATTAGAGATTTAGTTATTTGGTTATTTATTCATTTCTTCCCTTTTACTTATATTAATTTTTTTCAGGTATTTCTGCACATTATAAACACCGTGAGGTAATTATATTGCAGAGTACCACAAAAATATTCCTCTAAAAATCACTTCTACCACTCTAAAAAATATCCCATCGGTTTTTTTTTACAAACATTTACCTTTTAAAATCTTTCCTTCCATCTATAAGAGATAAAGTATAAAAATAGAGTTAGGGATGAGTAGGGGCATGATCAGTTTCTCTGAATACATGCTCTGATTATTTTAGGTAATATGATGACATGGTGATTGTTAATGTGTGTGTGAGAGAGTGAGCGCATGAAGAAGAAGAAGGGGAAGAAGAACAGAAGAAAAAGGAGGAGAAGGAAAACAAGAAGAGGAGGAGGAGGAAGGGGAGGTCGATTAGACACTTAGACAAAAAGGGTCGGTCCCATCAGAGGCTGTCCTCTACCAGAGTCCCAGATGCCTTGGCAGCTGATCACTCTTTTGTACGGTCCCTCATCTACCATCCAACACCTCAGATTCCATCTGTGACCTCACACCACAGATGGCTAGAACAGATCCTGGAAAAAGGAAGTTGGGGTAGGTTGATTGCATGAATGACCCTTTTTTTCACACCATCCTTTTCACATCTATACCTTTGGATAGTGCCCTCCCACACTGACTCTGCACTTGACTTTGTGTCAATGAAGCTGTAGCAAATTTGGGCCAAACAGAGGCTTCAAACAATGCTTTTGCACTTAAATCTCCTCTCTTGGAACATTGTCACTGCTATGAAGACATGTTGGCCTGCTGGAAGGATGTGAGGGGCAAGTGGGGAAAGGGGCATCATCCACCTGAGGCCTTTGGAAAACCAGCAGTCCCAGCTAACCCATCAACTGAGATGTGTGAGCAAACCCAGCGCAGATGAGTAGTGCTGTTCAGCCAACACACATACTGATGAGAAATAATAAGTGGTAATGGTTTAAATCATAACATTTCACAGTGAATCATTACCATCAATTGCTAACACACAGAAGTGATGGTTGAGGTGTCATATAAAGTGCTGATTCTCATGGACTCATTTAGGCACTGGATCTCCAGACTCAGAGGTTGTGTCTAGACACTTCCAGTCATTCTCGGTGATGGATATTGTGTGGCCCTGCCAATACAGCAGTGCAATAGCTGTTGACCTCCAAAAGTTCTCTTAGCAGTGGCATTTGATTCTTGTCCAAAAAAAAAAAAAAAAGTTTATATATAGAGAGGAGAGAGAAGACAAAGTAGAAGTGGCCAAAAAAAAAAATTAGACTTCTCTAAATATAGCTTTTTTTCTTATAGATTTGATTTTGAAATTTGTAAATATTTATGGAATTATAAATCTAAATTGAATTTTTAAAAATTAATCTATAAAAATCAGAGGCAACCTGAGATAAGTGAAACTTTGTTAGGTTCCTATTTTAGATGATTTTAAACACAATTCTGTAGATAATATATATTAATTATATATGAATTATATATTTATATATAAAATAGGCTTACATATTATATAAATTAATATTACATATAAATATATAATTTATATAAATAAAATGTTATTTATATATTATTTATATATTAATTAAATATATATGTAATTCTTAAAATATATTTGGTCATTATATAGTGATAGCATTGAGGTATGTTTTATTACTATTATTCCAAAACTGTTATGTGTTTAGTTTGCGATAAAGCAAATGAGTTATATATATATCATTGAGAACTGGGATTTTGAGGTGTGGAAAAGGAGCTATGTATGTAAGATTCATAAAAAATCATATAACTTAAAAACAGAATTAGATATATTAGTATGCATTCATGATGCACTGTTTGTTTGTTTTTTTAAATATACGCTTTCTTTGTCTCTATCCTCCAAGAATGTCTAAGAAGAAGGACCAATTCAGAATCTAGTGATACCCGTACCATCAAAACTGTGAACTTGAAACACTATTTCCCATTGAAAGGAACTACAATTTGTTAAGGAAAATGTTAATGTTTATTCTAGAACAATACCGTTCCAAAGAAGGATGGTGGAGGAAATTTCTCTGGCGGGCAGGCAATGAGTGATGCAATATTAGCAGAGACTTTAAAACAATAATAAAACCAACTAAAATTTGGTCTGCTCTTTATCATCACCATAACTGGTGATTCTCAAAAAAAGCTAGTATTTAAATACTCCTCTGGGAGGGAAGGACAACTTTCACTATGGTTTCTCTGTCTTGGCATGACATTTTCTAGAATTATATATTATTGAATGATAAAATAAATAATCTTTTTGTTAGACTTCTTTTGAACAGCATGTTTGGAAGATTTATTCATGTTATTGTGTATGTCTTTAGTTCATTTCTGTTTATTGCTGAGTACATTTCTAATATTTCATAGGTGAAAAATTATTTAACCATGTTCCTGATGATAGACACTCAGGTTATTTCCAGTTTGATACTATGATGAAATTGCTTTGAAAAGTCCAGAGTGTATTGTTACAAAGTATATTTTTAAATTTATGATAAGCTGTCAAAGAATTTTCTAAATTGATTATTATTTTACATTTTGATCAGCATTCCTTTCCTTGCTTTTATTCAACATAGCACTGGAAGATCTTAGCCAGAGCAATTAGACAAGTAAAAGAAAGTGATGCAAAAATATCTCAGCTTCATCACCCCCCTCACCCTTGGGGTCAGATAAAACAGAAACATACATTTTATACCATTTCCCACAATTTTAGAGTAAGCCCTGGGAGCCAAAGAAGTCATGGGCATACTAGAGTTTCCATTACTGATGACATTCCTTCCCTCTCACTTTGCCACACTCATCTTATTGTTCCTTGTACTTCCCAAATAAACTAATTCTTGTCAGTTCTGTTCTCAGGAATATCTTTGCAGAATCTAAATTAAGACAACAGTGACCTTTACTAGAATAGAGATAACAGTAAAGACTATTAATATAAATAATTATATGAATTTGAGAAGTAAGTTAAATTACAGTTGATCCTTGAACAAAGTGAGGGTTAGGTTGTACTGACTACCTTGCACAATTGAACATTCATGTATAATTTTGACTCCCCCCAAACTTAACCACTAATGACCTACTGTTGACCAGAAGCCTTACTAGTAACATAATCAGTTGATCAACACATATTTTGCTATATGTATTACATACTGTATTCTTGGCAATAAAGTCAGCTAGAGAAAAGACAATATTATTAAGAAGATTACAAGAAAGAGAAAATACGTTTACGGTAGTATTTATTGGAAAAAATCCACATATAAGTGGACCTTTGAAGTTCAAACCCAAGTTGTTCAAGGGTCAATTGTATATTCCTGATCTAAGAAATAATCCATAGAAATATTAAGTTTGAATTTACAATCAGGTGATTCATAAAAAAATTATCAACCCATCTTCGAAAGTATAGAAATGCATGGTTATGTTGAATAAGTAATTAGAAAAATACACATTTTTCATAAAATATTATTTTATGTGTAATTACTAGATTTAGTAAATTCATATATAAGTAAATATACTTGATTCTAAAAACTGCAATGGTATATTGTTATTTCATATCACAGAGAAAAAAAGCTTTTAATCTGCCAGAGTAGAGTTCAAAATAATGAATTATTTCACTATTCAAAATCTCTATATATTGTTAAATCAATGATTCCATTTCAAAATATATGGGATCTATTTATAGTCAATTGTAAATAAACAATTGAATTTGAAGTGAAATTCTTTTCTTTTTTTTTACTTTTATTTTTTAACTTTTTTTTTTAAGAATAATCTCTACCCCCAAAGTGAGACTTGAACTCACAACCCCAAGATCAAAAGTCACATGCTTTACCAACTGAGCCAGCCAGGGATCCCACAAAATGAAATTCTTTAAAATAGATAATCAATTTATAGAGGGTAAGCATGAAGAGAAAAATCTCCTGTAAAATTTCCCAGACCAATCCAGGGCTTTGGAAACATTTTTAGAAGTAAAGCATACATGTTGTTAAAATTGATCCATTAAAAATTTGATAAATTAAACTGAAAGAGAGACAGTCAACATTTTTCCCCACCTCAAAAATTTATGTCTCATATGTATTATTTTGTATTTTCTTTTAATCACATTTTCCCCATATTTGATGGACAGTTTCTGAAATAGTCAAGTGTAAAAGGGAAAACACAGAATGTCCCAACTTTACTTTTTTTATTTTTCCTCAAAAAGACCCAACCAAGTTTAACTTGAAGGCATTCTGGATATTTTTATTTTTAGATTTCCAGCTATATCTGACTCTAGCTTTCACTTTTTTCCCCCCTAAGTTCACTTCTTAACCAGAATCACAACTCAACTGGTTCCTAAAACACTGAGCCAGATACTGAAATATTATAGTGCTACTGAAAAATACGGTTTTATATTTTTTAAATGTGGTTGTCAGAAATGGACTCTCAGAAGAAAACTGGGAAATGATACTCCTCACCATTCGCATTGCTTGGATTCTAACCAGATGCAAGACTCTGACACAGCCAGCCAAGGTGAGCAAGACAATGATATCGTCCACATTTCTCAGTCTCCAGTGACTTAGTTAGAACAATTCCATACACAAATTATGTATAATATTTTCAGAAACAATCTCACCCCACCTAGCCTTGTAATTTTGACTCATGTATCTAACTTCCTTTACAATTTTCTAAAAATTGAGTTTTTTTTCTACTTTTGTAAATTTTAGGATCATTCATTTTAGTATAATAAGTAGAAGAAAATAGAATTGAAATTTTTTTCTCCTCTCAATTTTTTCCAGTAAGAGAACAATTCCCCTTTGTATTGCATTTGTTGCCTAAAAGACTTTTTTAATCATAAAATTTTGATGTAACAAATGATGTATAAATTAGAAAACAAAATGTTAAAGAAAAAAAACACACCATTCTTAAGACTGCCCAAATTCTGAAGTATTCATAATTCCTATGCCCCACTCAAAAAGTAGGTGCCCTGCCTCAACCTACCTTATCCCTCCAGTAGCTCTTATCTGGAATATTGTATTTATCATTTCTTGAATTTATCTATAATCTTATCACTAACCCTTATATTATAAAGTTTTGCTTGTTTTTGAAGTTTACCCCGCTCAGATTCACATATCTAAGATTAAAAGTATTGATATATGCCATGGTAGATGATTTATTTTCTCTGCTAAATGTTAATATATGAAATATAAATAACCCTGTTTAGTTTACATTCTCCATGAATATTTGGGGAACTTTTACTTTTTTATATCATAAATCATATTACCATAAATGTTCATAAAAATATCTGCTAATATACATGTCTACATAGTATAGTACAATTTATATAAATTTCAAACCAAATAACATTAGATATCTTTCCTATATAATGCCAACCTAATTTCTAAAATATTTTGCCAATAGACTCTGACTTTGTTTTCTCTTTTTTAAGATTTTATTTATTTATTTATTTATTTATTTACTTTATTATTTTTTTAAAGATTTTATTTAGTTATTTGACACAGAGAGAGAGAGAGCATGAGCAGGAACACAAGCAGGAGGAGTGAGAGGGGGAGAAGCAGGCCTCCCGCAGAGCAGGGAGCCCGATGCAGGGCTCCACCCCAGGACCCTGGGATCATGACCTGAGCCAAAGGCAAACACTTAACGACTGAGCCACCTAGGCGCCCCTTACTTATTTACTTTAGAGAAAAAAAGAGACAGAGAGTGAGTGGGGGCAGGAGCAGAGGGAGAGGGACAAGCAGACTCTGCGCTAAGCATGGAGCCTGATGTGGTGCTCCATCTCACCACCCAAGAGCATGATCTTAGCCCAAATCAAGAGTCAGACACTAACCAACTGAGCCACCCAGGCACCCCTTGACTTTGTTGTTTTCAATTTATTTTGTTTTTTAGTCTGATGTGTGCAAAATATGTAACTTACTGGTTTTAGTTTACATTTCCTTAATTAACTGCTTCTGTAGTAGATATTATTTTAAAACCCAGCTTAATATTCTTTGTTAATCACTTAGGTAAACCTTGGTTGTCATGTTTATCATCATTGAACTTTTTTACCTGGTGAGAGCAAACTGTAAGTGACTTACCTAGGTAATTCACAGCCTGATTATTCGTCCTCTGCCTTACACTTGCTCCTGATTTCAGTTAATAATGGCTTTTCTTTCTGTTTGTGGGTCAGGGAGGCTTAAAGCATCATTTCCCTTTATCTTCCCCGCTGAATAGTTTCCTGCCATGCTTTACCCCTGTGTCTGTAATAGGAAAAACATCCGTCCTACCTAAATTACCATTCAAGTGTAATACCTTTTTTATTTAACCCTGAGTGCATGACTGCTCCCTTTAATCCTACTCAATCTACCCTGAACAGGGAAATATCTAAAGGAGAATTTATGGTCCCAAGCTTCAAATGCTATTTCTCAGTGTACTTGGAAATTGTTTCAAAATTGATGTTCACTGAAATTTTAGATCAAAAATTGAGCATAGATAAAACCAAGGTCATGACTAGTCAGCTCACAATTATTTTTATAAAAGCTTACCTAGGGAGAGTAACCCTGCTGTGCTTTGTATCTCAAACATTGGATTAGCATGAGAAACCTAATTAAAGTATTATAGAATATGGGCACATGATCTGGCCAAAAAAGTATTCAAGCATGACCTCACAAATTAAGCCACTGAAGTGATATGACAGGTCAGGAAGGTTTAAAAAGTATCTAGAACTCAAATGTAACTGGGCTCAGGTGAACATGCACAGAGCAAAGTGACAGATTGCAGCAATAATTTATGTATTTTAAAAGTAAAAAGTCAGAACTGCTTGCATGGGCTCTCTAGAAAGTTCTCAGCAATTATGTTCCCTGACACTAGAATATTTTCTTCTTTTACAGACAGTTGATAAGCATTCAGTAGTCATTCGCCTCCCAAATCCACTTTCCAATGCTTGCAAAGCAGATGTGGTAATGTATTAATTTATACTGTCTGTGGTTGGAAAGGTGGTATTCTGCTCTGACCCCTTCTGTAATATGCCAAGGACCAACAAACCATCCCTAGACCTTACTTTTTTTGTATAGTATATTTCTTGCATTTTAATGAACTTATATTAATGTCTGTATAAACATATATATAAAGCCCAAATGTATCCTAAAATTTTAATGAGATGACAAAGAATCATATATTTAAATAAATATAATCTGTGGATATACAAAAGGGAAATTAGGACACTAGTATCAATTACTTTCTAATTATTGAATTATCTCATATTTCAATATCCTCACTGAAGAGAAAAAAAATTTACTTTTTTAAGTAACCCACTGTATCAGTTTTCGTTATTCTTCACCATAGTTTTTCCTCAGAGCATATCTGACAGCTTCCTAAGATGTGTGTTCCTTGACTCATTGTGAAAACTTATCAAGCACATATTTGTCTGACCCATGAACTGTAAAAAATCATTTCTGACTTTTTTAACCCAGGTCTGAGATATGGATCAAGCAGGGACAAGATATAGGCAAGCCCATAAATATAGCAGCACAAAGTGTGCGGAGCAGAATGAAACCGAGCAAATGATCAAATCAAAGCCAGCTCTCATTTTGTTCTCTATCAGATGTACTCACATTAAAGTGGGAGAAAATATCAATGTCAAAATACTAACAAGGACAGTGTAAGGCTGATGTTATTGAAGTATGTTAATTACCTCCCAGAAGGTGTTAACTGAGCTCTGGATGTTGAAAAAATAATGTAATTTTGTAGTTTTCCTAATAAACCCACACTTCCCCCACTCTGTAGAAGGAAATGATACACTAGAAAGGCTGGCTTCTAGCCCTCACATTATGTGAGTCTCTAAATGAGGAGATAAGCAGAGAGTCACTTTGAAAAGTATAAAAATGACTGCAAAATATTTTTACATTTTAGGCTGTTTCTTAAAATGCAAAATAATTAACCAACATAGCAAAGCTTTGATGGATTGACCAAGGCTTTTCCTAAAATGTGAACCCAGTCAATGCCTGTTCCACTCTAGCATGTATATAAACAGAGACCACCCCCTCCATTACCTATAGGACACCTTCCAGACTCTGCAGATCTCGATCAGTATGCCTGATGAGGTGATCCTGGTGCATCTCTCTCTCCAGCTTCATTACCTGCTACCCTGAAACTGCTTTAGACTTTACTTAACCTTTGAGCTATTCTCAAAGATGCCAGCAGATAGATACTGGAACATCTCAGTGCATTCGGCAAATGACTCTAGTCATATCACTAATATGTATGCCACTTTTATGCTCAGCTCACGCAGTACCTTCTTGATAAAACTTTCCTAACCATGCAGATAACATTTACTTTTTCCTCATGTGAACCTTTAGTTCTCTTTGTACATATTATTACATTAAATATATGACATTTTAGCTTTGATTTGCTACTGTGTCTGTTTTCATCAGGCTAAGCACTTAAGGGCCGAGTATGTTTCAGAAGATTTTCTTATTCCCAATCCCCATGATAGCCTTGACACAAAAATGTTTATGAACTGGACTGAATATATATCATCATAAGTAGTATTCTCTTCCCTTTCATAAAATATTATTATGGCTACTCTTCAATATAGTAAACAGAAGAGGAAGTGACTATGCAAATAAAACTTACTTGCAAAATGAAAATATTCTGTTGGAATTAAATGAAAATTTAGACTGCCTGATGCCTACAAAAAAAACACTTTTACTAAAAAATGTAAGTAATTTTCACATATACTTTGACTTCAAGGAGCTTAAAATTTAGCAAATTAGATAGCTATGAGATTCTCTATAAACCGAAACAGAATAATCCATCATGTCTGAGCTCTTTCAAAGTTAACGATAATGAGAATATTATCAACTTAGAGGCTTCAGCTTAGAAATATAGTCCTGAGTGACATTCAAGATGAAATTTAAGAACTAGACTGATTTGGGTCTGTACAATACATTTCATGACTGCTGGGATATACTGGGACTGTGACTGGGATTATCTCTTACAAGATTTCAAATGCAGAAGTAGTATTTTGTACTTGATTAAATAATGTCAAGCTAGTGAAATTTTAGGACTAGAAGAATCAGATGATCAGGAATACACAATTCAGAAAAATTAAAACAGGCTGCTACATCCTGAGCAAAATGCCAGGAGGCAAGGTAAGAACAAATAAATAGTGACAATACTGAACTGTGACTTGAAACAAAGTAGTGACCCTGAACTGGAAAATGAGAAAGATAAGAGAGCTAACATGGATTGATGTAGATTTAAATGATTTATCAGCCAACTCATTCATGGAGAGCAAAGGAGGAATTAAAGATGAATCTGGACATCTGAGCCTAGATAACTGCAAGGATTGTAGGCAAATCACAGACTAAGAAATTAGTGAGAAAGATGTTTTTGAAAGAAAATGATGGGGGTGCCTGGGAGCTCAGTTGGTTAAGTGTCTGCCTTCCTCCCAGGTCATGATCCTAGGGTCTTGGAATCAAGCCCCTTCTCTGCTCTTTGCTGAGCAGGGAGCCTGCATCTCCCTCTGCC
This sequence comes from Zalophus californianus, assembly GCF_009762305.2. NCBI lineage: Eukaryota > Metazoa > Chordata > Mammalia > Carnivora > Otariidae > Zalophus > Zalophus californianus. The sequence continues at coordinate 18,725,255 of NC_045604.1, forward strand.
TCTGCCCTTTCCCCCACTCGTGCTCTCTCACACGTGCTCTATCTCTAATAAATAAATTAGATCTTTAAAAAAAAAAGAAAATGATGCAAATATAGAAATAGTCTAACAATTATTATAGCATAATATCCGCTAGAGTAAAAATTACAATAGTAGTCGTTTCTCTTTACAGTATGTAATCCTAAATTCTGGAAAAAAAAGGGGGTTATCATTTGAGGCTCGAAGATCTATGTAACACAGGGATGCTGGGGTGGCTCAGTTGGTTAAGCATCTGCCTTTGGCTCAGGTCATGATCCCAGGACCCTGGGATCGAGTCCCGCATGGGGCTCTTTGCTCCGCGGGGAGCCTGCTTCTCCCTCTGCCTGCCTCTTCCCCTGCTTGTGCTTTCTCTCTTTCTCTGACAAATAAATGAATAAAATCTTAAAAAAAAATTTAAAAAAGAAAAGATCTATGTAATATATTCAAAGTTATACTGCCATTACATGACAGTTAAAAATCAAATTCATCAAACTATAAACTTTCTACAAGCTTTGCCCCATCCTCCCCACACTTCCCGTCAGGGTTTTAGTTTACTTACTTAACTGGTGGCATACTTACCATAGTGTTTGGCAGCTGCCATTTGGAATAGGCCAATAATTAAAATATTAATTTTCCTAAAACTATAAATTTGTTTTTGTGTTAGAAAATAAACAGGTTCATTATTACAGCATTTTCAGTCAGAGGAGCAATTGAAACAAACAGAAAGGATCATGTTTTTCTCTGTTCCCTTTTACAGACATAAGTAGGAGTAAGATTTGTACTTGACTTGATGGGTAGTGTAGGGCCACTTTCATGAAAAATAAAAGCTTTAAAACTAAAAAAAATTTAGTCATCCCACTCACTACTTTATTTTGTCTGTAGAACATCAACCAACCTAATAGACTTTTTGCACTAAATTGACTCAGTTGATTATTATTCTGTAACTGGAAAGTGATTACTTTTGTTAAAATTTATTCCTGCCTTGATATTGCTTGATGTCAGTCACGTAAGCGGTAAGTAAGAATAGAAAATGGTCTGCACTCATTTCTTGTTTATTTTCTCTTTAAAAATAAAAATTGATGATGGAATACTGGATATGTTAGTGAAAAAATAAAATTTTGTTTTGGAAAAAAAAATCATCGTGTCTAAGAGAGATTTCCTAAGAGTAATTATTTTTTTCATGAGAAAAACATTTTTCTTGATGTTTAATAACCTAAATAATGATTCTTTCAGTCAAGACATTGCTCCTAAGATCTAAAGAGTTATTTCACCTATGTGTTTAGGTGACTTGCTAAAAAGAGATTTAGTGTCGAAGAAACTTAACTGAATGACAGTAATGATTTAATTTCCAATTATCATAATTTCTAATTGTTTTTTCCTAATGATACTCATATTAAACCAAAAAAATATACATGGCATTGATTCATACTATACAAAGTTAGTATAAATGTTTTAAAATATATATTTGGTAGTTTAGAACACTTGAATAGTTTTGCACTATTAAGTTGTAGATACAAAAATGATATTTATTATATCAAACATGTAATTTGGCCTTTTGGCCTGTTATTATATGCTATTATGTGCAATGAGACTGCTTTGACACCATTTATTATTAGAAATTTTTCATCTTCACTTGTGTCAGGACCTGCAGAATTCTGCAGTTTCTATAAACACCCCTGCCACTCCTTTATTTAGCCAATCAACATTAAGTACATATTTATTGAGTCCTTATTCTAAGCCAAACACTATTCTAGAGGGAGAGCAATATGGCAGTGAATAAAACAATAAAAATCCCTGCCTTTACCATGCTTGATATCACTTGCCAGCCAATGCCCATTTTAGCTGCACTGGAGGCCCTAGAATTATCCCTGTGTTAATTTGCAACCTGAGGAGCTACATGGGTGAAATCTGAAACTGGCTGCTATACACAGAGGGCAAAGAAAGACTGAAGAAGGAGACAGACCCCTGGAGACTGGTAAGTGGATGGTGTGATAAGCAAGGAACTCACATGCTGAGGTTTGTCGTGGCCAGGCATAAGACAAGTAGATTTCTGCACCCATCCACTAGAATCTTTACGTTTATATAGAGGCCTTAACTGGGTTCAGTTACCTACACAGGAGGCCTTAACTGAATTCAGTTGTGTATCCAGTCCAGAGAGCCTCGGCACCCCATCCCTGTCTCAAGGCTGTATTCTTAGAGCAGCTTCTGAGAGTGAAGAAGTCAAACAGACCTTGCATTCCAAGGATAGGGGAACGAGTGAGGAGCTGCCTGGGTCCAGCCCACATGTCTCCTTCTTGATGTCCTCCTCCATAACCCAGCATGAGTCAGAGAAACAAGGAATTCTAACTTGGGCCCACTCTCTGGCGTTTAGTATTTAGTACTCTCATCTGAGGCTAAATCTGTGCAATGCTTACACTAGCTGAGCTTTTTGCCTTATACCCAAGAGCCAATCCCTAACAGGTGGCTAAATTCTCCTAACTAGCTCACACTAGTATCTTCTGCTTCTGAATCCTGCTTGGGACAAAATACTTAGCAGCTCAGTTGCTCAAGTACTAACGTTGCTGTTTTCCTTCATCTTCTTAGGAATAGGAATCCTTGCTGTAATCACACTGTGGAGAATAGGGTTAAGCCACTTGCAGTTAAACATTGCCAACCTCTGTTTACTCACCTTGATAGAGCTGCAGATTTCTCCTGCTACTGTAATTATTTTTAGTAAGCCCCTATAAGAACACCTATTACTTCATGATATAACTGCTTTGTACTTTTGCCAAGACCAATGAATGCCTGCTAGCCTTCACGTCTTAGCACCCCTCACCATGCTCCAACTGAACAGTCAATACTAGTTCAGAGTCCTACCCTTCTCATTCAGCCTCTTATGGAATGAACTAAGTCACTCATATCTGTGTCAAAATCTATAACAGCTTAGCATGAATGGTGGAAGACATTGACCAAGACATTGAGTTAGGCAAGGGAAAAGCTGGAAACATGAAAATTTAAGCCCAATTTTCTAATTTGTTGACAAGGTTACAAAGCAATGAGTTTAGAAATTAGAACTAAAATTTGCAAACAGTTGAATAGAAGTAGAATAGAGGATATGTAATTAAGATTTGTAAAGAAGCTCCCCACAAGCTCTCAAGGTCTATTTGTTGGGGAACGTAGGATCGTCAAACTTCCAAGACTCCAGACATATCCAAATGAGGTGCTATATGAGGCAATATACCTTTCTTAAAAATATCAGTTGTATATGAGTATATATTTGACTGTTTCGGAATGTTCCATAATATTGCACTGCAGGTTCCTCCACATTTTGCTACATGTATCCCACAGATAGACATCTAAGTTGCTTTCACAGGTAAGTGCTAAAAATCATGTTGCTGCAAAGATCATTTCTGTACATGTTTCTCATGAAACATTACAAGAATTTCTGGGGCATATTCAGGATTTGGATTTCAGGTCACAAGATATACTCATATTTAATTTCACTAAGTACTTCCAGATTTATCTTCAGAATGACTTTACTAATTATACTACATCCCATGTATAAACCGCCTATTTATGCATTTTGTTCAATTTTTTTCCTATTGGATTTTGTGTCTTTCATTTCATTGCTGTGAGGGATTCTTTTTCATATAACAGAGAAAATTTGTAAAGGAACTGAAAAACACAGGTGGAAGCTAGCATTTGTTGAGTTTGTGTTGTTCACTAAGCTATCAATTATTTTTCATGGCCTTCATGACAAATTAGATTCAGTAGTTGAGAGGGCCAATTTAGTGCAGGAATTTGGGACTGCTGCATGACTGTTGTTGGAAAACTCTTAGGCAATATTAGAACTAATATGAAAGTTCAGGAAGGTCATGAAGTATACTACCAACTTACACAATTAACGACATCTTTCTATAATGACATTTGCCAATTAAAAAACATAATAGGAAATAAGACTTAAAGCAACAAAAACTGTGTCTCTGGGAAATAACCTACCCCAAATGCAAAAGAATAAAAATCTAAAGTAGAATTAAGGCAGGCACAAAATTTTCCATGTAAAATTGTCATTTTACTCAAATGATCTATAAAATCACTGCAATGTCAATGCAAATTTCAGCAAGTTGTTCAAAGAACAAAGATTTTATGGAAGATTAAAGGTCGAATACTTAAATACATCTTGTTTTAAAAGGAGGGCTTATTAGGACAGATTTTAAGAAATGCACTAAACTCTAGGAATGAACATTGTGTTATTCTGTCCCCAGAAAAAATGGAATAAAATACAGTGTTCAGAAACAGACCCATTTTGATATTTTATAGATGAAACCAAATGTTAGTATGGGAAAGGTGAATAGGTTAGTGGATGCTGTTCATAAATAGGTGCATTAAATGGACAAAAATAAAGAATAGTTATCTCACAATAAATATAAAGTGAATCCAGACGTGTGCTAAGTAAAAAACATAAAGATGAAAAGTTATCCGTGAAAAAAGTTTTCTGAAACCAGAACCCAAAAGAATAAAAACTTGGGAAGAAAATACCTTTTAGTTGATTATATTAAAATTAATAATTTTAGTTAACATAAGACATATATAACTAAGTTTGTTGGTGATACACTGTGAGAACATATTTGAAATAGTTTATAGTAATAAAGCTTAAACAATCCATGCATTTAATGTATGCCTAATTCCCCGTGCTTCAAGATGGGGTTCTTGGATGGTGGCGAAAGTGAAATTAAACATCATAGTTTCACTTGGTAGCGTTCCCTCCAAGTCAGTGTCCTTCTACTCATCATTTAGCCTCTACTCCATCTAGCATTTATCCAATGGACAGCTCTTCACCCCAGTCCATAATTAATTGACTTGTTAGCTCAGTTAAAATGATAGTCTTTAATTAATCATGATTCATAATGTACTTAAAAAATATGATGAAACACACAAATATTTTTGAATGCCTACTATGGTCATACATTTTGTTCAGTATATTAAATGCACTGTTTCAATTTAGCTTATAAAAAGCTTACACATTGTTGCAGACTTCTGCTTAAAAACCAGTCAAACTATTTTTTTAGCTCTTAATAGACCTTAAGTGGCAACCTTCTATTTCCTTAGCAATAGGGAATTTTTATCCATTACTGAATTAAATTTATTTACTAGCTTGCTTGACTCTACTAGAGATATTTTTCTTAGAAAGTCTTATTTTAGTATCAATGGTCAGTAGTTTCTTTGTATCATAATAAATACATGAGTATTTTCAAATTATGCAGCTTTTAGAAATGCACTGGGTTGTTGAGCTATGCATAGGACATGTCAAGTGATTGAACTCATTAAGATTAAGAGGGAAAAAAAATCTAAGCATTGAAGTCTAGAACAAAATATGATCATTGTATTAAATTTCTAGATATGAGTTTACTTATTTCATTTTATCTGCACCATTATATCTAGGAGAAACATGAAAAAAATGAATCAGCCCATTAAATTGGAAAGATAAAGTGCACAAATATTCCTGAGGAAGCTTATGCTTTCTTGGCATTCCTAAGCCTTCCGAAGGGAAAGGGCCCAATGCTGTAGCTGTAGGAAAAAAAGTGAAAGTACAATGGCAAGAAAAGGCCAGCAATACCAACTAAAGTTAACATGGCTTTTTTTTTTTTTAGAACATTTCACATATTAAATAGCAGATAAAGATAAAGGATAAAAAGTATCTCACAGTACTCATTATAACATATGAAAATAATATCTGATGCAATTTCTTCATTATCTATGTTCTAATATGCCCTCAGAATTTGTTACATTAACAATACTTATTTCTATATTTTCTGGATTATATTAATATTTTCAGACCCAAGTAAAACAAACAAGCAAACAAAAAAAGACACCCAACTCCTACTAGTTCATCCAAGCCCAGGTTTTAAGTTATGGGTTACTAACCAATTGATTCTTGGGGAAGACATGAAACTTGCTGGCAAACCTCAGCCAATAGCTGCCAGCAGACCAGTGGGGTAAAGTTAAATTCTATCTTTATAGCAATGGGTTTTTTTCAAGCTCATTGATTTTACAAAAGTGTAATTTCCTGAGAGCTTGTTCTTTTTTATTTTCTCCTTTTAGCTTTCTTTTTTTAGACATTACCTGGTCAATTAGCCTGCCACTTTTTTCATATTGACTTAGTAGTTAGTACTATTGATAAAGTGTGCCTTTATAAGTAGCTCATTCCAATTAACAGCATAATTATGAAATTTTAGTTCCTAGATCACAATGCATTATGTCTGCAGAACCAGCCTCTCCATCTAGAGCATTTTGTTAATCCATAATTTCTGAAAAACACAATTATTTTTATTCTTGTTACAGAGTTAATAACTCACAGATTTAAAAAATATGTCCACAAATTATTTACTACATTCATCCTTAACAGACGGACCCTAATTCTTCTCTTAAGTATGGCAGGATTTAAAGACTTGCTTCTAACAATTAGAATAAAGTAGAAGTGATTGTGTGTCCCTTTGGAGACTAGGTTACAAATATGCACTGTGGCTTTGATCTTGATGGCTCTATCTCATGCTCTCTTTTGGACAAAGCTCAATTTGGGGAAAATCAAGAACCAGGAGCAACTGAGAAGGTCTTCAGTCTAACAACCCTCAGGAATTGAAGCCAGCCAGCAATCATGTGAATTAGCTTAGGAGCAGGTCCTCAGTGAGAGTCAAATCTCGAGATGACTATAGACTGGGGATGAACAGAACTACTCTGATAAGCCACTCCTAGATTCTGGCTCCTTTGAAACTGAACTAATAAATGTCCATTTTAAGCTGCTGAGTTTGGGGGTAATTTTTACATGGCAATAGATAATGTATACAATGACATTGGTGTCAGTGGACACTAGCCATTATGACCACCGATATACTTGCTAGTTCTTCCTGTTTTAATTCTGTTTCCCACTTTTGCCAGAATTCACCTTGAAAGAAATATAAAATGTATTATACATCATGTTTTATTTTATCTAGTGTGTGATATTAAATAACATGTATGTTATATATATAATATATTTTATACACTGTAAATCATATATTGTATTTTCCATATATTTGTATTATGAGGTAGTTGTGCCTTTTTTTATTTTTTTTATTTTTTATTTTTTTAAAGATTTTATTTATTTATTTGACACACAGAGAGAGCGAGAGAGAGAGAGAGGGAGAGAGCACAAGCAGGGGGAGCAGCAGGCAGAGGGAGAAGCAGGCTTCCTGCATGAGCAGGGAGCCCGACGTGGGGCTCCATCCCAGGACCCTGGGACCATGGCCTGAGCTGAAGGCAGCGGTTTAACCAGCTGAGCCACCCAGGCGCCCCTGTGCCTTTTTTTTTTTAAAGATTTTATTTATTTATTCATGAGAGACAGAGAGAGAGAGAGGCAGAGGGAGAAGCAGGCTCCCAAGGAGCAGGGAGCCCGATGCGGGACTCGATCCCAGGACCCCGGGATCATGACCTGAGCCGAAGGCAGACGCTTAACCATCTGAGCCACTCAGGTGCCCTAGTTGTGCCTTTTGATGGACTCAACATATTATATTATTATTTTGATGCTCAAATTATTACAACTTGGTCAAAAGAAAGCTGTCACTTTGGTCTTTTAGCATTAACCCATATATTGATAGTTTCATTCTTCTGACTTGCTATCACTAAAACTTTCTAGCAACAGAATGTATCAAACACTTCTTGTCTTTTCTTTATCTTTTCCATTTTTTTTCCTTTGGCGTGGGGGTCATATGTGAAAGGATATATATGCTTCAAAGTTATATTGCTTGTTTCCTCTCAGATCACAGTCCAGACACCTGCCAGGTGTCCAGGCTACAAAATTTGGCCTCTATTGAAGAATTTTCCTGGTTCTCCTATCTTAAAACGACACCACCACCAGCAATTTCTATTTGCCTTTCTTATGGTGCTTGCCCACATGTGAGATTAATTACATAAAGTACTTGTATCTTTTTGTATTTTGTATTTTGAGAATATATCTTTAAAATTTTGTTCTTTAGAAAAACATATTACTGTTTTATTCCCAATAAGTAAATAAATTTCAACAGGAAGTAAATGTTTCTCACTGTCTCTCTAAAGCTGTTTAACAACAAAGTGGATGATTATCCCATACCTGAGACTAGTTACAATTTTAACTTTTAAGATTTAAAATTTAAGAGGACGGAGCAAGATGGCAGAGGAGTAGGAGACCTGGATTTCATCTGGTCTCAGGAATTCAGCTGGATAGGGACCAAACCATTCTGAACGCCTACGAACTCAACAGGAGATTGAAGAGAAGAATAGCAACAACTCTCTGAACAGAAAAGCAACCACTTTCTGGAAGGTAGGGCGTGAGAAGTGAATCCGAGGCGATATTCGGGAGGATAGACGGCGGGGGAGGGAGGCTCCGTCAGCCGCTTCTGGCAAGTGATAGAGCCGCGGAGCACAAAATCAGAACTTTTAGAAGTCACCTCTGCTGAGGGACGTTGCTCCAGTGGCTAAGCGGGGGGTGGAACCCTCGCGGGACAGTGTGGTCTCAGGACCCTCGGGGTCACAGGAAGACAGGGGCTGCTTGAGTGCGGCAAGGCTCCCAGGTATCGGAGCAGGGAAGCTGGCTGCAGAGGCGGAGCCGAGGCACAGGATCTCAACTCAGGGTTGCCATAAACTGTGATCCGCGGCACAGGCAGGTCACTGCTCCTCCAGCAGGGACCCAACAAGCGGCAGATCCGGGGAGACTCCCCTTCCTTCCCCAGGAAGAGTGGCGTGGGAGCGCACTGCAGGGATCTGCTGGGTTTGAAGACTCCACACCGAGTCGGGTGCCAGAGATAGAAACGCTCGGTCACAGGCCGGGTGAGCACAGAGTGTGGACGGAGACCGGGGAGACTGGAGTGACTGACTGCTTTTCTCTGGGGGCGCACTGAGGAGTGGGGCCCCGAGTTCTCGGCTCCTCCGGGGCAGAGACTGGGAGGCCGCCTTTTTCACTCTCGTCCTCCAAAGCTGTACCGAAGGCTTGCAGGGAACAAAGGCTCCTGAGAGCAAACCCGAGCAGATTACTTAGGCCGGACGGGCAAGGGCGGGGCAATTCCGCCTCCGGCAAATACATTTTGGAAACACGGCAACAGGCCCCTCCCCCAGAAGATCAGCAAGAACAGCCAGCCAAGACCAAGTTTACTGATCAATGAGAATGGCAGAACTCCAGCACTAGGGGAATACTGCACATAGAATTCATGGCTTTTTTACCATGATTATTTAGCCTTTCAAAGTTAATATTTTTAACTGTCTTTTTTCCTTTTTCAGCCAACATCTTATGAATCCCTTTTTTAAAAAAAACATTTTTAGAGTCATATTCTATCCCTTCATAGTAGTATCCTTATTTTTGGCATATATATATATATATATATAAGTTGTTCTCTCTTTAAAATTTTGAGATACAGTTTCTTCTAACAGATCAAAATATACCCTAAATCTCTAGTGTATGGCTTTTTTTTAGTCTCCTGCCTGATCACATTCCCTCCCCCTCTTTTTTTTAAATCCTCTTCTTCCTGTTTTCAAACAACTTCTTATCTTATCAATTCCTTTTATAAAATCTTTTATAATTTTCATCTTTACAGTCATATTCCATCCCTTCATCATATCAACCCTTATTTTTGTATATATATATAAGTTTTCCTTTCTTTAAAATTTTGGGAGGCACTTTTTCTAACAGACCAAAATACACCCAAAATTTAGTGTGTGGCACTGATCTATGCACAGCCTGATCATATTTGATCATATTCTTTTGTTTTATTTTGTTTTGTTCTGTCTTTGTTTGTTTTTATCTTTTTATTTTTCTTTTCTTTTTCTTTTTTCTTTCTTTCCCTTCTTTTCCCCTAGTTTCAGGTCTTTTCTGATTTGTTTAAGGTATATTTTCTGGGGACATTATAACCCTGTTAGCATTTTGTTCTCTCATTCATCTATTCTCCTCTGGAAAAAATGACAAGATGGAAAAAAATCACCTCAACAAAAAGAACAAGAGGCAGTACCCGACTGCCAGGGACCTACTCAATATGGACATTAGTACGATGTCGGACCTAGAGTTCAGAATCATGATTTTAAAGATACTAGCTGGGCTTGAAAAAAGCATGGAAGTTATTAGAGAAACTGTTTCTGGAGAAATAAAAGAACTAAAATCTAACCAAGTCGAAATAAAAAAGGCTATTAATGAGGTGCAATCATAAATGGGGGCACTAACTACTAAGATAAATGAGGTAGAAGAGAGAATCAGTGATATAGAAGACCAAATGATGGAAAATAAAGAAGCTGAGAAAAAGGAGATAAACAACTACCAGATCACGAGGGCAGAATTCGAGAGATAAGTGATACCATAGGATGAAACATTAGAGTAATTGTGATCCCAGAAGAAGAAAGACAGAGAGGGGCAGAAGGTATACTGGAGCAAATTATAGCAGAGAACTTACCTAATTTGGGCAAGGAAGCAGGCATCAAAATCTAGGAGGCACAGAGAACCCCTCTCAAAATTAATAAAAATAGATCAACACCCTGAAATCTAATACTAAAACTTACGAGTCTCAGAGACAAAGAGAAAATCCTGAAAGCAGCTCGGGACAAGAGATATGTAATCTACAATGGTAGAAACGTTAGGTTGGTAACAGATCTATCCACAGACACCTGGCAGGCCAGAAAGGACTGGCATGATATATTCAGAGCACTAAATGAGAACAATATGCAGCCAAGAATACTATATCCAGCTAGGCTGTCATTGAAAATAGAAGGAGAGATAAAAAGCTTCCAGGACAACCAAAACTAAAGGAATTTTCAAACACGAAACCCGCCCTACAAGAAATATTGAAAGGTGTCCTCTAAGCAAAGAGAGAGCCTAAAAGCAACATTGAACAGAAAGGAACAGAGACAATATAGAGTAACAGTCACCTTACAGGCAGTACAATGGCAAAAATTCATCTCTCAATAGTTACCCTGAATGTAAATGGGCTCAATGCCCCAATCAAAAGACACAGGCTATCAGATTGGATTAAAGCATAAGACCCATCAATATGCTGTCTGCAAGAGACTCATTTTAGACTGAAAGACACCCCCAGATTGAAAGTGAAGGTGTGGAAAACCATTTACCATGCTGATGGACACCAAAAGAAAGCTGGGGAGGAAATCCTTATATCAGATAAATTAGATTTTAAACCAAAGACTGTAACAAGAAATGAGGAAGGACATTATATCCCACTTAAAGGGTCTATCCAACAAGAAGATCTAACAATTGTAAATATCTATACCCCTAACATGGGAGCAGCCAATTATATAAGGCAATTAATAACAAAAGCAAAGAAACACATTGACAACAATACAATCATACTGGGGGACTTTAACACCCTCCTCACTAAATGGACAGATCATCTAAGCAAAAGGTCAACAAGGAAATCAAGACTTTAAATGACACACTGGACCAAATGGACTTCACAGACATATTCAGAACATTCCATCCCAAAGCAACGGAATACACATTCTTCTCTAGTGCCCATGGAACATTCTCCAGAATAGATCACATCCTAGGTCACAAGTCAGGTCTCAACTGGTACCAAAAGATTTGGATCATTCCCTGTGTATTTTCGGACCACAATGCTTTAAAACTAGAACTCAATCACAAGAGGAAAGTCGGAAAGAACTCAAATACATGGAGGCTAAAGAGCATCCTACTAAAGAATGAATGGGTCAACCAGGAAATTAAAGAAGAAATAAAATAATTCATGGAAACCAATGAAAATGAAAACACAACTGTTCAAACTCTTTGGGATGCAGCAAAGGCAGTCCTGAGAGGAAAGTATACAGCAATACAAGTCTTTGTCAAGAAACAAGAAAGGTCTCAAATACACAACCTAACCCTACACCTAAAGGAACTAGAGAAAAAACAGCAAATAAAGCCTAAACCCAGCAGGAGTGGAGAAATAATAAATATCAGGGCAGAAATCAATGATAGAAACCAAAAGAACAGTAGAATAGATCAACAAAACTAGAAGCTTGTTCTTTGAAACAATTAACAAGATTGATAAACCCCTGGCCAGACTTATTAAAAAAGAAAAGAGAAATGATCCAAATCAACAAAATCATGAATGAAAGAGGAGAGATCACAACCAAGACCAAAGAAATACAAACAATTTTAAGAACATATTATGAGCAACTATATGCCAGCAAATTAGATAACCTGGAAGAAATGGATGCATTCCTAGAGATGTATCAACTACCAAAACTGAACCAGGAAGAAATAGAAAACCTGAACAGACCTATAACCACTAAGGAAATTGAAGCAGTCATCAAAAATCTCCCAACAAACAAGAGCCCAGGGCCAGATGGCTTCCCAGTGGAATTCTACCAAACATTTAAAGAAGAATTAATACCTATTCCCCTGAAACTGTTCCAAAAATAGAAATGGAAGGAAAACTTCCAAACCCGTTTTACGAGGCCACCGTTACCTTGATCCCAAAACCAGACAAAGACCCCATCCAAAAGAGAATTACAGACCAATATCCCTGATGAACATGGATGCAAAAATTCTCACCAAAATACTAGCCAGTAGGCTCCAACAGTACATTACAAGGATTATTCACCATGACCAAGTGGGATTTATCCCTGGGCTGCAAGGTTGGTTCAACATCCGCAAATCAATCAACTTGATACAATACATTAACAACAGAAAGAACAAGAACCATATGATCCTCTCAATAGATGCAGAAAAAGCATTTGACAAAGTACAGCATCCTTTCTTGATCAAAACTCTTCCAAGTATAGGAATAGACGGTACATACCTAAATATCATAAAAACCATCTATGAAAAACCCACAGTGAATATCATTCTCAATGGGGAAAAACTGAGAGCTCTCCCCTGTGGTCAGGAACACGGCAGGGATGTCCACTATCACTGCTGCTATTAAACAGTATTAGAAGTCTTAGCCACAGCAATCAGACAACAAAAAGAAATCAAAGGCATCCAAATCAGCAAAGAAGAGGTCAAACTCTCACTGTTTGCAGATAATATGATACTTCATGTGGAAAACCCAAAAGCCTCCACCCCAAAACTGCTAGAACTCATACAGGAATTCAGTCAAGTGGCAGGATATAAAATCAATGCACAGAAATCAGTAGTATTACTATATACCAATATCAAGACAGAAGAAAGAGGAATTAAGGAGTCAATCCCATTTACAATTGCACCCAAAACCATAAGATACCTAGGAATAAATCTAACCAAAGAGGCAAAGGATCTGTTTTCAGAGAACTATAAAATACTCATGAAAGAAATTGAGGGAGACACAAAGAAATGGAAAAACGTTCCATGTTCATGGATTGGAAGAACAAATATTGTGAAGATGTCAATGCTACCTAGAGCAAGCTACATATTCAAAGCAATTCCCACCAAAATACCATCCACTTTTTTCAAAGAAATGGAACAAAGAATCCTAAAATTTCTATGGAACCAGAAAAGACCCCGAATAGCCAGAGGAATGTTAAAAAAGCAAAGCAAAGCTGGCAGCATCACAATTCCGGACTTCCAGCTCTATTACAAAGCTGTCATCATCAAGACAGTATGGTACTGGCACAAAAACAGACACATAGATCAATGGAACAGAATAGAGAGCCCAGAAATAGACCCTCAACTCTATGGTCAACTAGTCTTTGACAAAGCAGGAAAGAATATCCAATGGAAAAAAGGCAGTCTCTTCAACAAATGGTGTTGGGAAAATTGGACAGCCACATGCAGAAGAAGGAAACTGGACCATTTCCTTACACCACACACAACAATAGACTCCAAATGGTTGAAAGACCTAAACGTGAGACAGGAATCCATCAACATCCTAAAAGAGAACACGGGCAGCAACCTCTTCGACCTCAGCCACAGCAACTTCTTCCTAGAAACATCGCCAAAGCAAGGGAAGCAAGGGCAAAAATGAACTACTGGGATTTCATCAAGATAAAAAGCTTTTGCCCAGCAAAAGAAACAGTCACCAAAACCAAAAGACAACAGACAGAATGGGAGAAGATATTTGCAAATGACATCAGATAAAGGGCTACTATCTAAAATCTATAAAGAACTTATCAAACTCAACATCCAAAGAACAAATGATCCAATCAAGACATGGGCAGAAGATATGAACAGACATTTTTCCAAAGAAGACATCCAAATGGCGAACAGACACATGAAAAAGTGCTCAACATTACTCGGCCTCAGGGAAATCCAAATCAAAACCTCAGTGAGATACCACCTCACACCAGTCAGAATGGCTAAAATTAACAAGTCAGGAAACGACAGATGTTGGCAGGGATGTGTAGAAAGGGGAACCCTCCTACACTGTTGGTGGGAATGCAAGCTGGTGCAACCACTCTGGAAAACAGTATGGAAGTTCCTCAAAAATTGGAAAATAGAGCTACCATACGATCCAGCAATTGCACTACTGGGTATTTACCCCAAAGATATAAATGTAAGTATCTGAAGGGGTATGTGCACCCCGATGTTTATAGCAGCAATGTCCACATTAGCGAAACTGTGGAAAAAGCCCAGATGTCCATCAACAGATAAATGGGGGACTCCTGGGTGGCTCAGCTGGTTAAGTGGCTGCCTTTGGCTCGGTTCATGATCCCAGGGTGCTGGGATTGGGTCTCGCATCGGGGTCTTTGCTCAGCGGGGAATCTGCTTCTCCCTGTGCCTGCCACTCCCCCTACTTGTACTCTCTCCCTCTCTCTCTCTCTCTCTCAAATCAATGAATGAAATCTTAACAACAACAAAAAAACAGATTAATGGATAACAAAGATGTGGTACACACACACACACACACACACACACACACACACACACACACACAAATGAATATTATGCAGCCATCAAAAGGAATTAGATCTTGCCATTTGCACCAACGTGGATGGAACTGGAGGTGTTATGCTGAGTGAAATAACTCAATCAGAGAAAGACATGCATCATATGACCTCACTGATATGAGGCACTCTTAATCTCAGGAAACAAACTGAGGGTTCCTGGAGTGGGGTTGGGGTGGCTGGGTGATGGACATTGGGGAATGTATGTGCTATGGTGAGCGCTGTGAATTGTGCAAGACTGTGAATCACAGATCTTTACCTCTGAAACAAATAATGCAATATATGTTAAGAAATAAAAAAAAAAAGAAAAGATAGCAGGAGGAGAAGAATGAAGGGGGCAAAACTGGAGGGGGAGACGAACCATGAGAGACGATGGACTCTGATAAACAAACTGAGGGTTCTAGAGGGGAGGGGGTTGGGGGGATGGGTTAGCCTGGTGATGGGTATTAAAGAGGGCACGTTCTGCATGGAGCACTGGGTGTTATGCACAAACAATGAATCATGGAACACTACATCAAAAACTAATGATGTAATGTATGGTGATTAACATAAGAATAAAAAAATTTTTAAAAAGATTTAAAATTTAAAAAATTCCCTAAATCCTTTCCTAACTTCTTGGCCTAAGATGAATATAGCAATAGCTAAGATTTATTGAAGACAAAAAGATGTGTGCTGCACAGTGTTGTGTCCTTTTTGTGTCCTCTCATTTAATTCTCAAGATTACCCTATGAGGTTGAGACCAGCCTTATCCTGATGTTAGACTGAAGGAAGTAACTCAGAGGGAGATGGAGCAAATTGCCCAAAGTCACAGAGTCAGGGCACACTCAGAATTTGAAGTTAAACAGTCTGAATTTTTAAATCCATGACTTTGACTACAATGCTATTAGTAGACCATCACCAGATTTCTGGAAAAATCTATTTCATGAATGTTACATAAAATTTGTGACACAAATTGACAGACACATTTTTTTTTTTTTAGGATGGCTATAATTTTTTCCTTTTTTTTATTAGTTTCAGAAGTAGAATTTAGTGATTCATCAGTTGCATACAACCCCCACTGCTCATTCCATCATTTGCCCTCCTTACTGCCCATCACCCAGTTACCCCTTCCCCCACCCACTTCCCCTCAGCAAGCCTCAGTTTATTTCCTAGAGTTCAGCATCTCTTATGGTTTGGCTCCCTCTCAATTTGCACCTTATTTTATTTTTCCTTCCCACCGCCTATATTCATCTGTTCTCTTTCTTAAATTCCAATATAAGTGAAATCATATGGTATTTGAACTGACACATTTTTAATTTATTATTTCTGTAGAAGTATAATTCTTCTAGAAATAAAGCATTTACAGAAATTTCAAGTAAAGAGAAAGTTTTTGCAACTCAACTATGCAGAAATAAAAATCTTCAAACTTGGATTATACTTAGAAAACCTAAATACTTATGAGGGAAAAATTAATATTTGTCTTCAGAGTAGGATAATGCTGGGGAAATAGGTCCCAATTGACTGACTGTATTAACATGCAAAAAATGGGGGATTTTTACTTTTATTTTTATCCATAACTTCTTAAAATTAAACATTTATTTGCTTTGCTTACTTTTCACATTTTGTGTAAAGTAACAACTGCAAAATATAAAGTATATGTGTGTAAATATATGTAATGTGTTTCAAATAGTAAGTATCAATGTTACAGCCTAGAAAATACATATTACTTTAACAGAAAGATCACAGGTGATTTGAGTACAGGCTTTTAAAAAAGAACAATCTTAATTCAAATTTTGGAATTGTCTCTTGGCTGGTACTTGTTTAGCCCACATGAAAGATGATATTAAACTTGACAGCACAAGATATTTTATTTATCCTCACACAACATTACTCTAAATTTTAAACAGTTTATAAATTATGTTGTCCTTTCATATTATTAATTTTAAAATACATTAGATTGTCAGTTTTGCGAAGTTGAATTACAAATATTAGAGGTAGATTTTTTTTTTCTTTTTAATTAACGTCCTTGTTCATCTTATCTTTCTGTGTTTTTACTCTTTTTTCCTGAAAAACAACAACAACAACAAAAAAGCCTTCATCGGGAGCTTGGTAGGAAGAACTTAATACATTGCAGTTTTATCTTTGAAATGCAAAACATAAAAGATAAAAATGAATAATTCATCGAATTTTCCAAGTGCCTTGAAGATATCTAGTTATTTACATTTACTTGGCCTTAGAAGTCATCCACTAGCAACTTTCAGAAAAGGGGCTTGGAAGGGGAAAAAAAAATTCCTCTCTCTCTTCTCTCTCTCTCCCCTCCCTCCATTCATTTCCTCTCTCGTCCTTACTCTCTTGTCCTACTTTCTTTAGTTTGATGAAGATATTGCTTTCCACAAAGGTAAAGAGTTAATAACGTGTTTTTGATTATTTTAATCAAAAGGGACTTGTTTAACAGAGGAGAATAAAGGAGCCATTGGACAAATTCCCGCTGCATTTGCATATTTTAAAGGTTTATTATAAATTGTTTTAAATATTATGTTAGGTTTTCAAAATCTACAATCCTTCTGCATCCAAGGGCAAGTCAGAGAATCCAAAGACAAAGCATCTTGAGTACTATTTTCTAAATTGTCTTATTCATGACCATCCTACTTTGTTTTAATGAATTGAAACAAATTTTGCATCAATCCGACATGCATATTAGAAATGACTAAGCAGGACTTTTTTTAGTTTGAATTTATAAAAACCATACTTAAAGGAAAAGAACTCATCATCTCCAGCTGCAAGAACAGCAAAAGGAAATGCTTAAAAATATTTCCTTGAAAACCTGCTGCACCCACTTCCTCCAGTAATCTCAGCTCACCTGTGCTGTGATGACTTACTCTTAGATTCTACTTGGATGAGATGTTCTGATTAGTTACCCATGGTTTGAAAAAGCTCCATCCTCCTGGTGGATATGACTGTATTCTCTTCTCATGCCCATCCACATTCACACTGAGAATTCCTTGTAAGATATCCATTTTACCTTTTTTATATTATACATGAATCCTATTATAATGTGCTTAGAAATTTCTTTTATTTACATAAACCAAAACTTACTAAAGTGCAAAACGTGTTATCAGCCAACTTTTTTACATAAAAAGTGAGTTATTTTATGTATTGCATCCATATCCATAACAACTCAGTCATTAAAAATAAATACTGTAACAAAGATAATTATCTCTGGAAGCTGCCCCCCTTCTGTCCATTTCTATTATAAACTCTTAGTTCACATTTGTTTCTTCTTGTCTGAATTATCATCACGGTGATTTTAGCTATTTTCCATATTGTGTATATTTCCTTACTGTAAGGACTAGTAAACTTCTTGAAACTCAGATCAAACAATGGCAAGATTCCACTATACTTTAGAAGGAGATAAAACTCTTCGGCCTAATAGTTACATGCTTGATATTTGTCCACTTTTAATGTAACTGACCCTTCTACATTTATGAGGCCAAGCGAAATTGCCTACTAACCTCTGATTATGCTTAAAATTGTTTATACTTTTCTCCAAAGCATTCATTGATGGCATATTTCTTTATCTTCTTAACTCCACCTTTTCAAATCCTGTATATTCTAAAAAAGAAATGACACACTCCCTCTTTGACTTTTCCCTAACTAACTAGAATTACTCTCTTCCTCTGTGTTCTGATAGCACTTAATTTATAGCCCCCTAAAGGCCCTCATCACTTTTTACTGTCTTTGAGTTATTTATGTTCATGTTTTACTTCCCCCAATAGACACATATTTGAGAACCAGAATAATTTACTTATGATTGAATCACCCATAGAGCATAATGCAATGTCATATACAGAGTAAGAGCTTTGTAATTTTTTTTTGAAGGGGAAGATGGCATTAATAAATTATGCTTGATATATATAGCCCAAACTAAGAGAATTAGAGACCCGAGCTATTTTGGAAACCTATGCAAATAGTTACAAAAGCAAAATGCATGTTTCTCCATCTCATTTCTTATACACTGTAAAAATATTTGATTCATAATTTCCTTAACTCCAGAATTTTGGAGTAATTTTGAGCTTTGCAAAACAAACACAGGAAAAAAAAATCATGGAAGAGTTTAATAAGTACATATAAGTGCTTGGAGAAAATGCTTTTTTTATTTTTAAATTTCTGTTTGCCACTCTCATCCCTCCTCTCCAATTCAAAAGAACAGAAAATTAATAGAATATGTATAGTTTGAGTGTTTTTGCATGGGTTTACTTACTCATTCTCTCATTCCCAGAATAAACTTTTACTGAGCAACAATTAGGCACCAGGCAATATAAGTAAATTTTGTCTCTCTACAAGTATTTGTATAGCATACATAGATATTTAAAAATAGAGCAGACATTCTAAATTTTAGCCAAGCTCTTAGGGGTTAAGAGACTAAATTTAATGCTGTTTTGCAATTAGGTTTTTTTCCTAAAATTCAGAATTATTCAGGTTTTATTTTTTTTAATAATTGTTGTATGTTTTTATATTAATTTCAAGTGTACAACATAATTATTCAATATTAATATATATTTAGAAATAGCCACCATATTTAGTCTAGTTAATATTTATCAAAATGCATAGTTATAAACATTTTTTCTATGATGAGAACTTTTAAGATTTATTCTCTTATCAACTTTCACATATAGAATACAGTATTAACTACAATCTCCATGCTGTACATCTCATCCCCATGAATTATATACTTCATAGCTGAAAGTTTGTACTTTTTAACCTCTATCACCCATTTTTTTCACCCCATACTCTGCTACCTCTGGCAACCACCTATCTGTTCTCTGTATCCATTAGGTCATTTTTGTTTATTTGTTTTTGTTTTGTTTTGCCTTTTATTTTTAGATACTACATATAAGTGAGAACATACAGTATTTGCCTTTCCCTATCTGAGTTATTTCACATAGCATAATGCCTCCAAGGTCCATGCATGTTGGTGTAAAAGAAAGATTTCTTTCTTTTTCATGGCTGAATAATATTCCAGTGTGTGTGTGTGTGTGTGTGTGTGTGTGTGTGTGTGTGTGTATCACATTTTCTTTATCCATTCATCCATTGGTGGATGTTTAAATTGCATCCATATCTTGGCTATTGTAAATAATGTTGCAATGAACATGGGTGCATAGATCTTTTCAACTTCGTGTTTTCATTTTCTTTAAATAAATACCTATACTTGGAATTGCTGGGACATTTGGTGGGTCTATTTTTAATTTTCTGAGGAACTTTCATACTGCTTTCCATAGTGGATACATTCCCATGAGCAGTGCATAAGGTTCGCTTTTCTCCACATCCTCTCCAAATTTGTTACTTCTAGGCTTTTTGATAAGAGTTATTCTAACTGGTGTGAGGTAATATCTCATTGTGGTTTTGACTTGTCTGATGATTAGTGATGTTGAGCATCTTTCATTTACATGTTGGCCATCTGTATGTCTTTTTTTGGAAAAAAATGTTTAATCAGAACCTCTGTCCATTTTTAATTGAGTTGTTTGTTTTGTTGTTGTTTGTTTTTTCCTATTGAGTTTTAGGAGTTCTTTATATATTTTGGATATTAATTCCATGTCAGACATATGATTTGTGAATATTTTCTCCTGTTCAGTAGGTTGCATTTTCATTATTCTGATGTGCAGAAGCTTTTTGATTTAATGTAGTCCCACTTGTTTTTGTGCTTTGTTTGCCTTTGCTTTTGCTGTCAATTAAAAAAAAAAAATCATTGCCAAGACTGATCTCAAAGAACATATCACCTATGTTTTTTACATGGAGTTTTATGGTGTCAAGTCTTAATGTTAAAATCTTTGATTCCTTGCAAATAAGCTCCTTTAGCTAAATTTTGTTTTTCTTTGAAATCTATTGGATACATAGATTATTAAAAAGTGGAGTCTGCTTAACATTCTCTCTCTTCTTTCCTAACTGCCCTTCCCCTGCTGCCCTAACTTATGTGTATGCTCACACACGTTGTGTGCTCTCTCTCAATAAAAATAAAAATAAATAAACAAACAAACAAATAAATAAATAAATAAGAAAATTCATCGGTGAATCGGTCTGGATCTTAATCCAGTTGTGTGGATAGCAACACGTTTATCTGAGATACATGGTTTTGTTGTTGTTGTTGTTGTCATTGGTGTTGTTTTATGAATGCCTTTGCAATCAAAAGCTTAATGTTAGTCACTTATATTATAATCAGAAAAGCTGGCTGTCAGACACGTGCACTACCGACATGTCATTGAATATCTGTCTTAAGCTATAGAATGTACAACACCGCGAGTAAACCCTAACAGAAAGTAGGGACTTTGGGTGATGAGGATGTGTCAGTGTAGGTTTATCATTTCTAACAAATATATGACTCCAGTGTGGGATTGATAGTGAAGGAGGCTCTGGGTGTTGGAAGCAGGGCAGGGGGAATATGCGAATTCTCTGGACTTTCTGCTCAATTTTGCTGTGAACTTTAAACAGCTCTAAAAAAGTAAACTCTTATTTAAAAGGAGGAAAAATTACATTCATGTAATTAAAAAAAGTTAGCCTATTGCTTTTGTCCTTTTTTATTGACTTGTTCAGAGATATAAATTTTAAATAAATGAAAAATTTTTACTATATCTTCTGTAGTCATTATTTGTATTTTTTATTTCATGAATGATAAATTTCAAAATAATCTTGCAGTGTAGAGAACATATCAAAAAATGATCTGTTGAAGGAGTTAAATTTTATATCAGAATATACAACCATTGGTACTTTACCTGAAGGCTGCCTTCTTAAAGTTATCCTTTCCCTCAAAACCTAACTCATTACTTTGAATCAAATGAAAATACAAAATTTATGTCCATTTAAGATCATTCTTTTTGCTGCTCCCACCAGTCCACCAGCAATATTTATGCTACTTTAAAGAAATTTTAGAGGTCTTGAATATTTTAAAGAAATGGTTTAGGAATAGCAATCTAGTGCATTTGCACATAAAAACTTTTCTCCCGCCTTAGATTCTTAGTTTGTCAGGACTACTTAAAGGCATTGATGCAGATTATACTATTTGGTGTTCCCCAAAGCTGTTCTTTGGCATCCTGTTGAAGTTCAGGCTCTTTATCTCAATGTCATCAAATATTTATTAAATAGCTTTCTTGTGACTGAAAACAGAAATGTATGAAATACTTTAGCTCATTGCACAAAGTAATAACACAGTAATGACGTTTATTTTTCTGAAGGAGGTTTTTGATCCCAATTATTAGAGAAATCTGATTTTATGGTATCAATGCAACTGTATTTTCTTCTAAACAGATACAACATGACTGAAATATGCAGTCCTCCATCTGCAGAGCTATGTACAGGTGCAAAGGCCATTTATTAATGAACCTGAAAAGGAAATAAGAGAAGGAAGAAATTTAAATAAATTTTACCTGATTTCATATTCTCTATATTTTATATATACACTTTTTCAAGACTCATTTTCACGGGATTATTTGCTAGTGATTTTATGTTTATATATTTCTGCTGGTGAAAGTTTATGAAAATAAAACATTTCATTTATTCACAGAAAGAATTCAGAATCCCCATCAAGTGTATGTTACAACATCCCTTACAGGGATTCATTAAGGATAAAAAAAATCTTGGTCAAGGAGCATTCAATCTTTTCTTTCTTAGATATGATTTATAGATAAAATTTTAGCTGTTATTTATTCTAGGTATTTACTGTTCTCCTTAATTTTCATTTTGATTGATAAATAAAATTTCTAAAATATTTTATTTGGTTCTATGAATAACTGTGTTTAAATATCAATAAAGAAATAGACATCCAAAAATACTGCATGGATTTGCAAATATATTTTTCTAAGTATACCACTAGATCCCAGGGAGAAGATAGAAATGAAGTTTATAATTGCTAATAAAATAAAATAAATATTATCTTTGTTTTTGTTACTGTCAAATTTGGCTAGTTTTTTCTCCCTAAAGTTTATAAGCTTTTCTTGCCACTGAAACTGTGAATTTATAAGCTATTCTGCAGGAGATTTAATTATTATGTTTACTAACCAGAGAAGACTGGAGTTCTTTCTTATTAGTGTTTTTTTGCAACTCAACTCAGAATTGAACACATCTATTATGTGAGTACAGAATTGTCTATCTGATTAAAAATACCTGATTATCATTCATCCAAAATAAAAACATAATTTTCTTAGTCTTTATTTGCCATTATGTTTATTTTTGTGGTGTACATGAGTTCTAAATTTGTTATTACAAAATAGCTGAAATGGCAGGATTTTTGCAAACAAAAATGAAAATGAAAATCCTAGAGGGGTGCATGGGTGGTTCAATTGTTTAAGCGTCTGCCTTCAGGTCCGGTCATGATTGCAGGGTCCTGGGTTCAAGCCCCATGTCCTCTGCTTGTGCTCTCTCTCTCTCTCTCTGTCAAAGAAAGAAAGAAAGAAAGAAAGAAAGAAGAAGAAGAAGAAGAAGAAGAAGAAGAAGAAGAAGAAGAAGAAGAAGAAGAAGAAGAAGAAAGGAAGGAAGGAAGGAAGGAAGGAAGGAAGGAAGGAAGGAAGGAAAGAAAGGAAGAAAGAGAGAGAGAAAGAAAGAAAGAAAGAAAGAAAGAAAGAAAGAAAGAAAGAAAGAAAGGAAGAAAGAAAGAAACAAAGAAAGAAAGAAACAAAGAAACAAAGAAAGAAAGAAAGAAAGAAAGAAAGAAAGAAAGAAAGAAAGAAAGAAAGAAAGAAAGAAAGAAAGAAAGAAAAAGAAAGAAAGAAAGGAAAATAAAATCTTGGAAAAATATTAAAGACAGAATTGGGATATTCTAGATATGTACATAGTAATTTATCTTTGAAACACTAGATTGATGTCTAACTACCTTTTGGAAGTTGAGACAGTTGCAATATTGCAGACTAACACACATATCACTTAGAATTATTGCATACATTCTGACTTTTATTTAGAGCTGTACTAGTTGTTTACTAACACCAGAACAGGGAAATATACAATAACACACACACACACACACACACACACACACTTTAAATCATTCCCACATAAACAAGTTGACCACATCATATGTGTATGTGGCAGGGAGTGTGTCTATCTTTTAACTAGCATTGACCTACATTCTATAAGCAAAACACTTTGTAGCAAATAAACATTCTGTAAATGAATCATGCTACTCAAGTGAACTCATTTGCTCTGGTACACTTTTAAAATCTTGTGTGAGTCTTATTTATTTGATATGATTATATTACTGAAAAAGAATGAGACCTTTTGTAAATTTTTTTGTTAGACATTTTTCAACTATTTTCACAAATCATAATAAATTTCACTAAATATCTCTCTAGTTTTCATTTCCTACAATATAAAAACAAGGCATAAGAGCATACAGAATATACCATACCAAAACAGGAAAATTTATTCAAATGGGATGAATTAGTCAAGTACCATGTATCTTCACTGAAATGGAAGAGATAGACATCCAAAAATACTGCTTGTATCTTCACAGAACTCCTGATACTGGCTAAACTCCAAAAATTGAGACAGTAATTCTTATTCAATACCCGACAGATCAATTAACAGATTTTCTGTTATGCTACTCTGAGATTTTATAAAATTTAAAATAGATTTTAAATATTCTGTGCATATGGTGATGCAAGTATATTATGGTGAAGACCATGTTGGATGAAAAATCCAACATTAATTAAATTAACCCTCTATAGGGGCACCTGGGTGGCTCAGTCAGTTAACAATCTTACTCCTGATTTCAGCTCAGGTCATGATCTCAGGGTTGTGAGATTGAGCTGGTCATGGAGCCTGCTTAAGATTTTCTCTCTCTCTCTTGTTCCTCCCTCCCCCAAAACAAACAAACAAACAAACCCTATATAGATAAGGTTGCAATATTGCAATATTGTACACATTAAGAAATTGTAATCACATTTTCAACAATCAAAAATTTCTATCTATTCCACAGTTAATAGGTTTCTTCCCTTTAAACAGTAAATTTTAATTTGTTTTTTCATCTTGGTATTATTCCTGGAATAATTGGCATTTTGTCATAGTTATTCAGCAGCAATACTTGGAAATGCATACCTATGTATTGTGTCCTTAGAAAACAGGAGGGAATATTTTCCAAAACGCCAATTTTAATTATTTAATTCTTTTCAAAAGAGATTTTAAAAATGGTACAAGTGTGGATTGATTTCTGTGAAAAACAGTTAAGAAATACACACTTTTTAAAAAATATTTTCTATTTTGAGGATAAAACAAGATTAGTTCCTTTGGGAATAATAATTTCAACATCTAGCATTTAATAATAATGAATTACTCTAAAATCACATTCATATTTGGAATCCAATGACAGCATATACTTTTAATTTACCAACAGGTATAAAACAACTCATACAAGAGTCAATATTCTATAATTACATAAGCACCACCACTGAAGTTTACACAATTTGTCAATGTTCTTATGTTTTTGACTAATTTTTGGTAAGTTAATTATTCATTTCTTCCTTTAAATGTTTAGAAACACACCTAGATTTTTCACATATTTGAATAATATTCTATGAAGATTTAAGAGTGTTGAGAACATTTTGGAGTTCCATGTCTCACTAAATAGGATTATGAAAAAATCCAAGTATGTGGTTGATAGCATTATGAAAATTGTGTCACTATTGTTAAAATTGCTGAAACCTTATCAAGTATTCAAGCTGGGCCGCACATCATAGTCAAATAAACTTTTATTTTCTGCACCTGCAAGTTATTCATATCCCTCTGAACATTTATGAAACTCAAGAATATCTCTTTAAATAAAATGTCTGTTAATGTTTTGCAAGTATCTTGAAAAATGACCAGCATCCCCCCACTTGTACTCTCTCTCAAATAAATAAATAAAATCTTAAAAAAATAATAAATTTGTACAAAATATAAATATGTAATAATAAGTATGTTATATAATTTAGAGAAATTATTTAACAAGAAGTATAATTTTATTAAAATATATCTCTTAATGAGATGGATACCGCCTGTCCCCAATATATACATTAACATATATGAAATATTGATAGACTGAATTGAATTTCAGCAGTCATTAAGTTTCTTTTCATTTATTTTTTATTTTTTAAGATTTTATTTATTTATTTGAGAGAGAGTGAGAGATTGAGAGAGAGAAAGAGAGGGACACACAAACTTGGGGGAGAGGCAGAGGGAGAGGGAGAAGCAGACTCCCCACTGAGCAGGGAGCCCGATGTGGGACTCGATCCCAGGACCCTGAGATCATGACCTGAGCCAAAGGCAGCCACTTAACTGACCAAGACACCCAGGAACACTATTAAGTTTCTTTTTAAATAACCTCTTTGACAATGGCCACAGCAATTTCTTTCAAGACATGTCTCTAAAGGCAAGGGAAACAAAAGCAAAAATGAACTTTTGGGACTTCATCAAGATAAAAAGCTTCTGCACAGCAAAGGAAACAGTCAACGAAACTAAGAGGCAACCTGCGGAATGGGTTGCATATAACATTACAGATAAAGGGCTGGTATCCAAGATCCATAAAGAACTTCTCAAACTCAACACCCAAAAAACAAAAAATCCAGTCAAAAAATGGGCAGAAGACATGAGCGACACTTCTCCAAAGAAGACATACAAATGGCTAACAGACACATGAAAAAATGTTCAACTTCACCAGCCATCAGGGAAATACAATTTAAAACCACAATGAGATACCACCTTACACCAGTTAGAATGGCAAAATTTAACAAGACAGGAAACAACAAATGCTGGTGAGGATGTGGAGAAAGGGGAACCCTACCCCAAAGATACAGATGTAGTGAAAAGTAGGGGCACATGAACCCCAATGTTCATAGCAGCAACGTCCACGATAGCCAAACTGTGGAAGGAGCAGAGATATCCTTCAACAGATGAATGGATAAAGAAGATGTGGTTCATATATACAATGGAATATTACTCAGCCATCAGAAAGGATGAATACTTACAATCTGCATCGACATGAATGGAACTGGAGGGGATTATGCTAAGTGAAATAAGTCAGGCAGAGAAAGTCAATTATCATATGGTTTCACTCATATGTAGAGAATAAGGAATAGTACAGAGGACCATAGGGGAAGGGAAGGAAAACTGAATGGGAGGAAATCAGAGAGGGAGACAAACCATGAGGGACTTTGGACTCTGGGAAACAAACTGAGGATTACAGAAGGGAGGGGTCTGGGAGGTGGGGTGATGGGGTAACTGGGTGATGTGCATTAAGGAGGGCACCTGTTGTGATGGGCCCTGGGTGTCATAGGCAACTAATAAATCACTGAACAATACATCAAAAACTAATGATGTGCTATATGTTGGCTAATTGAACATAATAAAAATAATAATTAACTAATTAATTAATTAATTTTAATTGTTAGAAATCATTGTTCATATAAATAAATAGATAAGAATATATTGCTTTTGCAACAGAAACGTCACCAAGTTATTTGGATTTTTTTAATTATATGCAAGTGTTATATAGTGATTAATTAATAAATTTACTTTTATGAGATATTAGCTGACAATTAAATAAGATTCTTCTTCAATTTGTTGAAAGCAAAGATTAGAAAATCAACTGGCTTGTAAAAAAAAAATTGTTAGCGTGCCAACAGAATCATTCATGACCCAATTTCTGGGAAGTACACCAAAAACGATTTACCAAGTATTATCAACTGACTATTAATTACATCTGTTATTTTTCACCTAGAGACGTGTTATTTAATCTTATGTACTCAGAAAGGGTTATGAAAATTGGAATACTTTTCATTCTAATTTACATTTGCCAATGCAATATTTGTTAATAATTTTTTGATCCCTTCACATGACCCAATTAAGAAAGCCAGTTTTCATTGTTAAACTAATTAGGGAAGTCATAGTGGGTTTCTGTCAGAATAAAAGCCTACCTTCACTGTATAGTTCAAATACATGTATTAATCCAAAGTTCAGGATTTATTATGAAAACCACTGTGAAAACGAATTGGCCTGCAACAACAGTATCACTGCATTATTTGTTAATAAGAGAAAACATTAAGCATTTTGTGAAATATTAGTGAATATTTAGAATAAATTAAGACTTCTTGTAGAGTCTAATATGAATACACTATGTGTGCTTAAAAAGAATGCTTTTCAGGGATGCCAGGGTGGCGCAGTCAGTTGGGTCTCAAATCCTGGTTTCTATTGAGATCATGATCTCACAGTAGTCTTGGGATCTAGCCCCACATCTGGCTCAGTGGGGAATCTCCTTCAGATTCTTTCTCCCTCCCCTTCTAACCCTCCCCTCTCACTCCCACACACTGTAATAAATAAAATCTTTAAAAAAAATGCTTTTCAGCGTATACAGTGAAGTGCTTGCTTTGGTCCGTTTAGGCTGCTAAAATAGAATACCATAGACTGGGTGGCTTGAACAAAGAACGTGTATTTAGGGCAGATGGTTTGGCGAGAGTCTTGTTCCTGGTTTGCAGAAGATCTCTCTGTACCTTCATGTGCCAGATTTTAATCGCTTTTTGATGTGCCTCATAACTTTTGTCTTGATACCTGGACATGATGTACTGGGTAAAAGAAACTGCTGTAAACAGGTTTGATGGTGAAGCATAGGGGCAGGGGAAACATTCTGCAGTCCCCTGATTATGTCTTAGTCTTTAGGTTAGTCTTTGTCTCTGGACTGTGAACTTCCCATGTTTCTCAGTTTTCTCTTTTCTCTTCTTTCTCTTCTCTTCTCTTTTCTCTTCTCTTCTTTTTTCTTTTCTTTCTTTTCTTTTCCTTTCCTTTTCTTCTTTCTTTTTTTCTTTTTTTTTTCTCCTCTTAGATGGGCAGGATAGCTAGACGGGGCAAGAATTACATTTAGCTCTTCTTCCATGTGAAAACCTAAAGCCTGCTGGAATTGGGTATTTCTCTTCTTCAGTTCAGGTAGTCTCTGATAGTACCTTAGCAGGTTAGGCTCTGGTTAACAGGTGTCCCTCGAGGCAGGTCTTGTTAAGGAAAACAGATTACTCTGGCATATTTCAAAATGGTGCCTTTCTTTTCCTCCTGCTAGAAGACTGGAGACATTTTTCTCCATGTTCCTGAGGGAATAAAATCAAGCTCCTGGAGGTAAATCTCACAATATTGTGAAACCCTCATATGCCTGGGTCCCCCTGGAGTTTTTAACGCTTGGGTTTAACCATACTGAGTTTCTAGCAATTTTTTCATTACAGTTCAGGTTTTCCTACTCAACACTGGTTCCTTCAACCCCATTTCTGCTAGTGAATCTGGTCCATTAAGCCAAGACACCCCATATTCTCCTGTCTCTCCATTCTCCAGGTCAGTAGTTTGCCCTGTGCCCTCTCCTCCTTTATGGATCCAAGAACAGTTGCTTATTTTTCAATCTGTTCAGTTTTTTACTTGTTGTGAAAATGGAGCAGTAACTTTCAAGCTCCTTACATGCAAAACTAGAAACCAGAACACTCGGGTCTTTTTTACTTCCTATTTTTATTGTATGTTGCTGGTATTTTACCTTCTACCCTTAAGAAATAAGTGTATTTTTAATTATTTGTCTTTCTATTCAAATAACTTTCCTTCAGTGAAATATGTTTGTCAGTCTATTAAATCCTTATGCTCTAGGTATTTATTTTTGGTCTATAAATTTGTGCTTTCAATGGAATTAGCTTTTTTGATAATTAGATTAGTCATGGCTTCTGCCCATGAGTTTGGATAGGACAAGGGCATTGACCTCAGAGAGGTAGGCTGCAGATACCTCAGAAGTGTGCTCACTCTTTCTTGCTCCTCTACCCCAGTAATCCCTTCCTACATCAGACAAACTCCTTGGGTCTTGGTCTTACCTTCAAATTTTTAAGGAGTAGCAGCATATGCAGAAGCAATTTCCTGGCTACAACTTACACTGAGAGGAAAGGGAGAAGAGAAAGTTCAAGAAGCAAAAGCTCTGGACACTGGACACATTTTTTAAATCAACTGTTTACTCCACCAAAACTTTTGCACGGCCTTGATATCCTGCAGACTCTGATTATCAGCTGGTCTTGCTGATTTCTGCAGCAAAAGGTCAGGCAATCATTTTCCCAAAACAACGTGGGGAGTAAAAGCAAGAGCCAATTTTTAAAAGACTTATTTCAACCTAACCTCTCAGGGCTTCTTTGAACTGCCCTCTGATCTCAGCCTGGAGTTATGCATCTCCCACACTCCCCTGTCTCCTACATTGTCTGAATGTACACTTTATTGTTTTCATTTGTTTCTTGAATTCATGTTCTCTTCTTGCTCTTATAATTTCATCAGTTTTGATTTTGGGTGAGAAAACTCAAACCCACCTTCTATGCTATATGTCCTTCTGAGAGTAACTAGTAGTCTCACTTCCTGAAATTTCAGTGTGTGTGTGTGTGTGTGTGTGTGTGTGTGTGTGTTGTTGTTGTTGTTGTTGTTGTTTTTAATATAACCCAGACTTTTATTAACATATATTTTTAAAATGACAGTTACTAAGAAAGAAATCCTGAGGTGTGGCAAATTACAAAATGAATGGAATGTAATCAGAGATGCATGCAATGAAGGAGGCAGGGCTAACCAAGTTTGGAAATGAACGAAGACCTTTGCAAGACAGAATGCCAGTTTCAGGAGAACAAGACACTGGTAAACTAGAGAGATCACAAGGAAGTTAACCCAAATAAATATCAAATTCAAATAAATATCAACAAAGGTGATGATAAATGTTCTTTAGTGCATTAACATGTTGATTAAAATGTACAACTTTTACTCACAGCAAACTGAAATATGAGTTAAGATTCACAAATGACAAATTTGATAATCCTGTACTGTTATCAATATTTATAAGAGAATTTTTAGTTCCTTTATCTGGAAAACTATTTTCAAAATACAGTTTATCTTTCAGTGTGACTGATTGCAAATTCAACTTTAAAAACAGCGTTTCTATTTCCATCTTAATGTTTTATATGCAAACCGATGCACATACTTTTTCTAGCAGGTATATTTTAATGATAAATACAATGTACACGTGATGTATATAGTTCTTTTACTGAGCAATGCATTCAAACAAGGCTAAAAGTCTTAAAGTTCCAATTCTACAGTCTTTGCATTCATATAGCAGAGCACAGAGGCAAAATTATTTCAATTTTATGCCATGATAAAACTTTGATTGCATGTCTACTGATCTACTTGGTAAATTGTTTTAGAAAATGGAAAATATTTACATGGTTTTCCTAATGAAAATTCCAAGAATTAAATTTAAATAATAATGCTAAATTGACTTAAAAGTTAAAACTCTGAAATCATTGTAAAAATTGTTTTCCCAGCCATCTGCTCTCCTTCCAAAACCACAGTTGGGCATATTCCCCAGTCTGTACTTCATACTCCACATAGTACTTAGGGCATGCACTGCATCTAAATTGTCACCTAATTAGAGAATTAGCCTGAGGTTGCTTACTATGAATCAATCACTTCTTCCTTTGAAGATGCTACTGCCCCTGGAACTAAAAGCGTCGATCCAATGGCATGTCCTATGTTTTTAGTAGTGTTTCCAGAGAAGGCTATGTTGTCTTTCAGTTAGTTATTACAGTTGCAGGTTTTTCAGCTTCAAAAGATTCATTAGATTGAATTTACAGAAATGTGGTTTGAATTGCAGAAATTTACATGTGATTTAAAGAATCACACTCTCATTGAGAAAAAAAGAAATCTATCATACAGCAGTGGTCTCTGAATCACAAATAAGGATTTCTATAATCTTTGTATATCCAGGGACACTTTTATCTGAAGTGGCTTTACATCCATGTTTTAAATTTTGTATTATCATTCCTACAATTACTTTAGTAAATTGGTTTCTCAAATAGAGATTTTTAAAAATTTGTAGGGAATCTTTGAATTTTCTTTCTTAAAACTGGTTGAAATTCAAAACTGCCTGGAAGAAAACAAACATGTACTATATAAACTCCAAAAGAAAATCCCAAATATCAACTTCTTCAATCTTAACACCTTCAGTTTCATTTGTTTCATAACACACAGTGCTAACCAATAGTAAAATCTCTCTATGGAAATTCACCTCCTCAAGCCATAGTGGTTGGTTGATTTGTCTCTGAGTCTATCTTAATCAATTCACAACTTAACCTTTCCTTTCTGACTTTTTCTATGTGGCCAAATGGAAAGAATATTCGTAGTCTCCACCTTACAAAAAAAAAAAAAAGAACTCAGTAAGAACATCAGGTATCATCTTTAGTTGAGCACTGCCTACTTCCTCATAGTGGTGGAACTAAGTGAGAGTTGTTGCGGCTGGCACTTGAAGGGACTGACCTTGAAGTGATGTTGAATTGTGAGGGGCTTGTTGAAGTTTAGGAACACTGGAAATCATTGACATAATTTTATGAGTTTCATGAGTATTTTAAAATATTTCCATCATTTTCTGGAAATTCTGAAAGTTACTCTGCTCTATGTAAAAATTGTTCAGCAATTCATGAATACCACAGAACTCTGGTTTTCTTAAGCAAGCATTACAAATTTTGTTTTGCCTGCTTTTGTGTAGGCATTCTTTCTGAGATCTGACAAGTGTTTAATATAAGCTCTCACTGTGCTTTCGAAGACAAGTTAGTGTTAAATTATAAAAGCATTGACTAGAAATTTGGAAATATTTTGCCCAGGGATTTAACAATTTTCTTAGGCAGTTTGAGCTGTTACAATAAAATATCAAAAATTTGCTGCCTTATAAACAAATTCGGGGTGCCAGTACAGTTGGGTTCTGGTGAGAACACTCTTCTGGATTGCAGATAATCATCTCATCATCTCCCCACATGATGGTGAACAGAACAGAAGAAGCAAGCTCCATCATGAATCTTATAAGGACAATAATCCCCTTCATGAGGGCTTTATCTTCATGACCTCATCTAATTCTAATTATCTTCCTAAGGCTGCATCCCCTAATACCAACACATGGGAAGAGGTGGAATTTCAGCACACAATTTTTTTGGGGGGCACACAAACATTCATTCCCTAACAACTACATGTTAAAATAACGATCTGTTTGGAAAGATTGTGTATTAAGTTTTAAAATATGTATTTATTAATATTCTGAATGCAAGCATGTGGTTTCTAAAACAAGGCAGATTTTTACTTACCTATAACCAATAACCATGCTGATTCTCCAAACCCCGATTTCCCCTTCCAGGACAACATTATGAGAAAAAGAGATCACCCACATGTACTAGAGTCTGTTCTGCAGGTAAGAAACCTTGCAAATATGAAATTAGGGGATTATATAGGCATGAGTCAGCTATCCTTTCTTTTCTTCCAAAAGATGGACAGAAATCTTGTAAATAATTCTCATGGGAATTCAAAAGGGAAGGATCTGGGGCACCGGGGTGGCTCGATCAAATAAACATCCAACTCTTGCTTTCAGCTCAGGTCATGTTCTCAGGATCCTGAGATTGAGCCCAGCGATGGGCTCTGTGCTGGGCAGGGAGTCTGCTTGAGATTCTTTTCCTCTGCCCCTCCCCCCATTTGCATGCTCTTGATCTCTCTCTAAATAAATAAATCTTAAAAAAAAAAAAAGGAAGGATCCTGTGTTCTTATCCTCTGGAATATAAATTTATATGTCTAGGGGAA
This sequence comes from Zalophus californianus, assembly GCF_009762305.2. NCBI lineage: Eukaryota > Metazoa > Chordata > Mammalia > Carnivora > Otariidae > Zalophus > Zalophus californianus. The sequence continues at coordinate 18,758,711 of NC_045604.1, forward strand.
AATTAAACTAATATCCATAAGCTTTAGAGACCCTGGGATATCTCAGTAGTCTTTGTTTTTCCCTCTTGAAATGTAAACACATACATCTCTTGAAGTAAATCTCTATCTAGAATTTTCTATCTAGTAAGTTATAATTTAATTTTCAAGGCTTGTCTGTTAGTCCACATCCAAATTTTCAGCAAAATTTTTACAGAAAGCCCTAATGTTGAAAAACAAAAAATACTTTCTCTACAATCCCGTACTATGTCTTTAGCTAATATAAGTAACACAATAGTATTGAAGAAATAATGCATGTTTTGCCATTTTGTTTACAAAAGTATTAAAAATTTGATATAATATAATGGAAAATACTTCATAAAATGAAAACATATTAAATCATATCTTTAAATTATTTATAAAATCACTTTAAAACCCATTCAAGAGAGGGACACATATAAAAATGTGATCATTTATTTTTGTTTCATTCATAGACTAGGGGACTCTTCTTCTAGTAAAAAAACAATTGATAAGGGGAGTGTGGGTGGCTCAGTCGGTTGGGCACCCAACTCTTGATTTCTGCTCAGGTCACGAACTCAGTGTCCTGAGATTGAGCCCCACATTGGGCTCTGCACTTAGTGGGGATTCTGCTTGAGATTTCTCTCCCTCTCCCTTTGCCCCTCCCCCTGCTCACACGCTCTCTCTCTAAAAATAAATAAATAAATCCTTATAAAAATTTGACAAAATTATGTTCATAGTATTTTATTATTTGATGGGTAATCTTAAACAGAAATCCAGTGTCATAAAGTCAGGTTTACAGTTTTGTTTTAATATATTCATTAATGGATAAATTATCTTGTGTTGCAAAAAGAGAATATACATCAGGAACAATAGAGGAAACAATAAAGTGTTCAGGTATATCACCCTTAAGAGAGTTTTAAGTACGTAAAAGTCACTCTATATATGAAGACCCCTGTGTTGCTGCATGGTGTCCAAATGAATACTGACATTCTTCACCAAAGAAAGAAAAAGTTTTTGAAAAATAAACTTTCAAAGGTTCAAAGAATATCTTTTGAAAAGCAAATTTCAAAAATTTAAAGAACATTGCTCGGCATCAGGGAAATCCAAATCAAAACCTCAATGAGATACCACCTCACACCAGTCAGAATGGCTAAAATTAATAAATCAGGAAACAACAGATGTTGGCAGGGATGTGGAGAAAGGCGAACCCTCCTACACTGTTGGTGGGAATGCAAGCTGGTGCAGCCACTCTGGAAAACAGTATGGAGGTTCCTCAAAAATTTGAAAATAGAGCTACCATACGATCCAGCAATTGCACTACTGGGTATTTACCCCAAAGTTACAAATGTAGGGATCCGAAAGGGTACGTGCACTCTGATGTTTATAGCAACAATGTCCACAATAGCCAAACTGTGGGAAGAGCCAAGATGTCCATCGACAGATGAATGGATAAAGAAGAAATGGTATACACACACACACACACACACACACACACACACACACTGGAATATTATGCAGCCATCAAAAAGAATGAAGTCTTGCCATTTGCAATGATGTGGATGGAACTGGAAGGTATTATGCTGAGAGAAATAAGTCAATCAGAGAAAGACATGTATCATATAATCTCACTGATATGAGGAATTCTTAATCTCAGGAAATAAACTGAGGGTTGCTGGAATGGTGGGGGGTGGGAGGGATGGGGTGGCTGGGTGATAGACACTGGGGAGGGTATGTGCTATGGTGAATGCTGTGAATTGTGTAAGACTGTTGAATCACAGACATGTACCTCTGAAACAAATAATACATTTTTTGTTAAAAAAAAAAAAGAAGTAGAAGAAGATAGCAGGAGGGGAAGAATGAAAGGGGGGAAATCGGAGGGGGAGACGAACCATGAGAGACTATGGACTCTGAGAAACAAACTGCAGGTTCTAGAGGGGAGGGGAGTGGGGAGATGGGTTAGCCTGGTGATGGGTATTAAAGAGGGCACGTTCTGCATGGAGCACTGGGTGTTATATGCAAACAATGAATCATGGAACACTACATCAAAAACTAATGATGTAATGTATGGTGATTAACATAACATGATAATAAAAAAAAAGAAATGTAGTAAAGCAGAAATTTAAAAAAGAACACTTGGTTTTTATAATATTAATATATTTTTGTGTTTGAATTTGACATTATCCTAATAATTCAAATGTATTTATTGTCCATAGGTACTCATTAAATGCTGTTTTTGTATAACAAATAACTTTCAACCCATGGAGCCATCACAATGGGATAAAAGAAAACAATGAATTGCATTTTTATTCTTTCAAGAAAAGTGTTTGAATAAATTTTATAAAGAATGACAATTATTTTAAAGCCATTTCTTCTGTAAGTCTATTAAAGAACTTGTGTGCAATGTACAAGAGGGAAAAAGTGAATTTTATGCAGTATTACTTAAGATAAGTAACCAAACTTTAAATAGTATTATATAATTGCATTTATACTATAGGTGGTATTGATTGATAGTCTTATTTTGCTAAAAAAAGAAAGAATTATACTAATGGAAACTGATACAGATAACATAAGACACTGTGAATAAATGCAGATAAAATACACTAGAAATGGGGATACACATGGTTAAGTTGAAATAACTATCTTTCCTTTGACTACAATTTCATTTTTGTTATTAATTCTAACTAAGTATGTGCTGTGAGGAAACCAATCTGTACACTTTGCTCTTGCTGAACTTATGAATTCAGTATTCATGTATTCCTTGTCAGAGGTGTGCATTAGCATACTGAGGAGTCAGCTTCTCAATCTCTTGAATAGAATATTGCTGTAAATGTTAGTAAGCTAACTCAATTGCCTTTTTATGTTTTTAATAGGTTAGCTTGGATAGCTTCATAATGTCAATAGTCATTTAGAAAATGATGTTATTTGGAGAGAATGGTGATCTCCCTTTCCCTATTGGCATCTTCAGGCCAGACTTCCACAGCCAAAGGGATGAGGAGCTATGAGGCAATTAAACAAGGAATGTGAAGTCAGCCTCCTCACTTTTACTCAGAATTGGACTAACTCCACCAAACAGACTGGGCAAACACCCACTAAAGCCAAAACCAGAGGCAATGATTCCAAAAATAAGAGGGTGTTATAAAACTCTGTACATGTGCTCTGGGCCACAGGCCAAAAGGATAATTTTCCATCGGTTTATGTGAAGGTATGGCCCTTTTTTATTCATGAATATATAAGTGATTGCCTGTGTCATCTCCTTATTTCATCTGTTCTTAGAAAAAATGGTATACGCTTTTCTACTTTTCTCATGTTGGTGATCCAAGTCCAAGGTAAGTGAAATATAAATCAGAACTATAGGGATAGGTAAACACAATATCATCATTACAATTCCTAAACTTTCCTAAAGATCGATGCTTTTTCTAATCCTTATGAGTAAAAATACCACTATTTCATGTTGTACAACCTCTGAGAAATCTCAGTTTTATTCTGTCTTTAAATCTGTCAGAGTTAACTGTTATCTTTTATATTATGACTCTTACATTTGTAGGAGAAAATTTGTGCTTTACTGGAAATCTATTCATGGCCTACAGCACACTCTCCAGGTTACCTGAGTCTGACATGATGGGAACTATTTTATAATTTTTAAGATGTTAGATACTTGATAGTAATACAAAATAATTATTTTCTATAGATATACAGGTGATTTCTGTCTTGTGGAGAGACAACCGTGGTGGTGGTGGTGGTGGTGGGGGAGCTGGCCTCTAAAAGAAAAAATAAAGTGTGCTCTTCTTTACATTTGTATGAGATTCATGATTTTGTTCTTTTAAAAAGAAAATCATCTTTTGGTTCATATTGGCTTCATCATGGCTGGATATCACTCATGCTGGATATCCTCTGCATAGTGCTCCCCATTTAATGCTGCTAAATTCCGCAGTACTGCCACAGGTAGAACAGAAGGACATTTAGTATCCAATCCAACATTTCATTACTTTATATGGTCTCCAACCCTTTTATGTAACACTAAACATTGTTTTAGTTTTTTAAATCACCTGGTACAGCCAGGTTATTAGTTAGTCAAGAAAAAAAAAATGGCGGATACCCTTCAAACCTCAAGATAAAGGGAAGAATATGAACAAATTCAAGGGGTTAGATTGCAGAGTAACAATAAGTATATCAGATTAACTGTAATTCTAAGTAACTAGGAGAATGAGGAAGGCAAACTGTGAAAAAAAATCCAGAAATATGTTTTGTGCAGAAAATGTCATCGTGTTTTCTAGTTGTACTCAATATTTTGTCTTAATTGCTATTATATTTGTATTTGAATGATTCAAGTGATGAGTAACTTCAACTTCTTTAATTACACTTTTATATGTAAAAATACTGAAATTAAGTTAATTTCTCAAGGAGCTGATATACTGTATGTTTTTGGCGTCTCAGATTTTTTTTATTAGCTGTAGCACTATAATGAAATGTGTGTATATTGAGTTAATATCTGAAATACATTATCCAATAATTCTGACAATGTTTGGTTAGGGGAATCATGTACAAATGGCTAATTATTTCGATATTCATTGAATAATATACATTTTCTACATTTTTTGTTATTAAATTTCCTGAGTAATAATTATTTTCTATGTTACTGTCCTTTAGTAGCATATATTTCTGAATTTTCCTAACCCTGTAATATCTGTAATGTATAGTGACTCTATGGTGTGGCACAAAGGTATTTGTGAAATGCTGCTCTCAGAAATGACAAGTAGAAATATAAACTGACAAGAGTAGACTTTAGCATACTATGGTGAGCTCTCTCTTTCTCTTTTTTACTTTCTTTTTCTTTTTCTCTCATTATTTAATATACTCTGCCCCAGGGATACTGCTCAGAGAAAGAAGAGCCAAAATTGCTTCTTCTTCTTTTGGCTCAAATGTCTTGGAAAAAATTGAGAACCCCGCAGAGCTCAAAGGAAGAGTACCCAGAGTGTTGTGCAATTTTCTCATTTTTAGTTTTCTTTTTCTTTGTTATGGACCTTTCAAGACTAAGATTTGTTGTAGACTTTAAGTTGAAGGAAAAAGAGTTTCAAAGAAAAGCAAAACATTTGTGAAATGATAAATGTTATGTTTATATCTTGTTAGTGAGCTTCTTGAGAGTGCTTATAGCTTTGAGGTAGAGTAAAGAATATTGGGTAAATAATATTCCCTGCAGAGTGAAAGTTGTGCATAGAGAGAAATCATGCAGAGAAACTTAGAAATCCTACATCACAAGAAATGCTTTTCAGCAGGGAAGTCTCCCTCTGAACTTATACATAAGTCAGAATGACATAAAATGCTTCTTTATTGATAATGACAGAAGTTTAAATAACTTTCAGATGATGTCTATACACAAACTATAAATTGAATCATAATTCAAAGTTTCAATTTGATCCAGTAATCCTACTTCCAGAACAGAGAACACTCCCGATGTGATAAATCAAAATGGAATACAGAATTGACACTCTTTTCTGGCAAAATATTGGATTTTGCTCAGAGTACTACTGTTTACAAATAGGCAAAAAAAAAAAAAAAAAGTCAAACTGAATCTGACAAAACTATTTGTTCAACAAATGTGTATCACATACCTACTGTGTGTAGGCATGATTCTAGGTGGTGAAACTACAATAACAACAAATACAATATCTGTTCTTCTGAAGTTACACACTACTGGAGAAGGCAGCTACAGATATGTAAACAGATATATACATGTGACATTTTCATAGAGTAATAAGCATTTTTAAAAAAGGAGGTATGTTAGTTATAAGAAAGAAATGATTATTTCATTAAGGAGTGGGAGCTACTTTGGCTAGGATGTCCTGAACTTCATGAATATTGAGTCAAATACTGAGAAAGGGAAAAGTAGAAATGAGGGAAGAATTGGCTTTCTCAGGTAAATGCCTAAATTGCCAAGCATCCAAATAAAATTAAGGAAATAGGTCAGAAATATGGAATTTGGTTAAAAAAACAAAAAACCTCCCACCTCTTCCAAATATCATACCTAGTCAAAACTATTTCTTCCATTTTTTTTGAGAAGTGACCCAAATAAATGAAATCATGAATGAAAGAGGAGAGATCACAACCAACACCAAAGAAATACAAACAATTTTAAGAACATATTATGAGCAACTATATGCCAGCAAATTAGATAACCTGGAAGAAATGGATGCGTTCCTAGAGATGCATCAACTACCAAAACTGAACCAGGAAGAAATAGAAAACCTGAACAGATCTATAACCACTAAGGAAATTGAAGCAGTCATCAAAAATCTCCCAACAAACAAGAGCCCAGGGCCAGATGGCTTCGCAGGGGAATTCTACCAAACATTTAAAGAAGAATTAATACCTATTCCTCTGAAACTGTTCCAAAAATAGAAATGGAAGGAAAACTTCCAAACCCGTTTTACGAGGCCACCGTTACCTTGATCCCAAAACCAGACAAAGACCCCATCCAAAAGGAGCATTACAGACCAATATCCTTGATGAACATGGATGCAAAAATTCTCACCAAAATACTAGCCAATAGGATCCAACAGTACATTAAAAGGATTATTCACCACGACCAGGTGGGATTTATCCCTGGGCTGCAAGGTTGGTTCAACAATACATTAATAAAAGAAAGAACAAGAACCATATGATCCTCTCAATAGATGCAGAAAAAGCATTTGACAAAGTACAGCATTCTTTCTTGATCAAAACTCTTCCAGGTATAGGGATAGAGGGTACATACCTCAATATCATAAAAGCCATCTATGAAAAACCCACAGCGAATATCATTCTCAATGGGAAAAAACTGACAGCTTTACCCCTAAGGTCAAGATCATGGCAGGGATTTTCGCTATCACCACTGCTATTAAACATAGTATTAGAAGTCCTAGCCACAGCAATCAGAGAACAAAAAGAAATAAAAGGCAACCGAATCAGCAAAGAAGTAAATCTCACTGCAGATGATATGATACTTTATGTGGAAAATCCAAAGACCCCACCCCAAAACTGCTAGAACTCATACAGAAATTCACTAAAGTGGCAGGATAAAAAATCAATGCACAGAAATCCGTGGCATTCCTATACACCAACAACAAGACAGAAGAGAGAAACATCAAGGAGTCGATCCCATTTACAATTGCATCCCAAACCATAAGATACCTAGGAATAAATCTGACCAAAGAGGCAAAGAATCTGTACTCAGAAAACTATAAAATACTCATGAAAGAAATTGAGGCAGACACAAAGAAATGGAAAAACGTTCCATGTTCATGGATTGGAAGAACACATATTGTGAAGATGTCAATGCTACCTAGAGCAATCTACACATTTAATCCAATTTTTTATTTACCTATATGTGATGTTTCATTTTATGTGTCAAAATTGAGCTAAGGGATGCTTAGAGAGCTTGTAAAATAATATATCTGTGAAGATGTTTCCAGAAAAGGTTAACATTTGAATCAATATACTGAGTAAAGAAGATCTTCCCTCACAAAATTGAAATGAGGATCATCCAGTCTGTGAGGGTCTGAAAAGACAAAAAAGACAAAGGAAAAGTGAATTTTCTCTCTCTCTCTCTCTCTCTCTCTCTCTCTCCTTCATCTGGGATATCCTTCTTCTCTGGCCCTCTGACACTGGAGTTCCTGGTTCTCAGGCCTTTGGATTCTAGGGCTTATACCAGCAGCTCCCCTGGTTCCCAGTTCTTCAGAAAATATATATAAATAAATAAATAAATAAATATATATATATATTTATATGTATACACACACACATATATACACATATATGTAATATATATGTACATGAATATGGAGATATATATATATATATATATCCTGTTTTTCTGGGGAACCCTATTACAATATTTGCAAATTTTTTTTAATTCAATTTAATTTTATTATGTTATGTTAGTCACCATACAATCTGTCGTTAGTTTTTGATGCAGTGATCCACGATTCATTGTTTTCATATAATACCCAGTGTTCCATGCAGTACGTGCCCTCCTTAATACCCATCACTGGGCTAACTCATTGCACCACACCCCTTCCCCTCTAAAACCCTCAGTTTGTTTCTCAGAGACCATAGTCTCTCATGGTTCATCTCCCTCCGATTTTCCCCAATTCATTTTTCCCTTCCTTCTCCGAATGTCCTCCATGTTATTCCGTATGTTCCACAAGTAAGTGAATCCATATGATAATTGACTTTCTCTGCTTGACTTATTTCACTTAGCATAATCTCCTCCAGTCCCATCCATGTTATGTAAAAGTTGGGTATTCATCCCTTCTGATGACTGAGTAATATTCCATTGCATATATGGACCACATCTTCTTTATCCATTCATCTGTTGAAAGGCATCTTGGCTCTTTCCAGAGTTTGGCTGTTGCGGACATTGCTGCTATGAACATTGGGGTGCATGTGGCCCTTCTTTTCACTACATCTGTGTCTTTGGAGTAAATATCCAGTAGTGCAATTGCTGGGTCATAGGGTAGCTCTATTTTTAATTTTTTGAGGAACCTCCACACTGTTTTCCAAAGTGGCTGTACCAATTTGCATTCCCAACAACAGTATAATGTGCATTCTCCACAACCTCTCCAATATTTGTTGCTTATTGCCTTGTCAATTTTTGACATTCTAACTATAAGGTGGTATGTCAGTGTGTTTTTGATTTGAATTTCCCTGATAGCTAATCATGTTGAACATTTTTTCATGTCTCTGTTAGCCATTTCTTTGTCTTCTTTTGAGAAGTGTCTGTTCATGTCTTCTGTCCATTTTTTGACTTGATTATCTGTTTTTTGGGTGTTGAGTTTGAGAAGTTCTTTATGGGGGGAAATAGGAGGGGGAGACAAACCATGAGAGACAATGGACTCTGAAAAACAAACTGAGGGTTCTAGAGGGGAGGGGGGTGGGAGGATGCGTTAGCCTGGTGATGGGTACATTCTGCATGGAGCACTGGGTGTTATATGCAAACAATGAATCATGGAACACTACATCAAAAACTATTGATATAATGTATGGTGATTAACTTAACAATAAAAATTTAAAAAAAGAGAGAGAAGTTCTTTATGGATCTTGGAAATCAGACTTTTATCTGTGTTGTCATTTGCAAATATGTTCTCCCATTCTGTGGGTTGCCTCTTTGTTCTGTTGACTGTTTCCTTTGCTGTGCAGAAGTTTTTTATCTTGATGAAGTCCCAAAAGTTCATTTTTGCTTTTGTTTCATTAGTCTTTGGAGATGTATCTTGAAAGAAGTTGCTGTGGCAGATGTCGAAGAGGTTACTGCCTATGTTCTCCTCTAGGATTTTGATGTATTCCTGTCTCACATTGAGATTTCTCATCCTTTTTGAGTTTATCTTTGTGTATAATGTTAGAGAATGGTCGACTTTCCTTCTTCTGTATATAGCTGTCCAATTTTCCCAGCACCATTTATTGAAGAGACTGTCTTTTTTCCATTGTATATTTTTTCCTGCTTTGTCGAAAATTATTTGACCATAGAGTTGAGGGTCCATATCTGGGCTCCTATTCTGTTCCATTGGTCTATATGTCTGTTTTTGTGCCAATACCACGCTGTCTTGGTGATCACTGCTTTGTAATATAGCTTGAAATCAGGCAACGTGATGCCCCCAGGTTTGTTTTTTTCTTTTTCAACATTTCCTTGGCAATTCGGGGTCTTTTTTGGTTCCACACAAATTTTAGGATTGTTTGTTCTAGCACTTTGAAAAATGTCATTAGAACTTAGATCGGGATGACACTGAAGGTATAGATTGCTCTGGGCAGCATAGACATTTTAACAATGTTTAGTCTTCCCATCCATGAGCATGGAATGTTTTTCCATCTTTTTATGTCTTCTTCAATTTCTTTCATGAGTGTTCTGTAGTTCCTAGAGTATAGATCCTTTACCTCTTTTTAGGTATATTCTGAGGTATCTTATGGTTTTTGGTTGTGAATGGAATCATTTCTCTAATTTTTCTTTCTACAGTTGCATTGTTAGTGTATAGGAAAACAACTGATTTCTGTGCATTGATTTTGTATCCTGCCACATTACTGAATTGCTGTATGAGTTCTAGTAATTTGGGGATGGAGTCTTTCGGATTTTCCACATAAAGTATCATGTCATCTGTGAAGAGAGAGTTTGACTTCTTCTTTGCCAATTTGAATACATTTTATATCTTTTTGTTGTCTGATTGCTGTTGCCAGGACTTCTAGTACTATGTTGAACAACATTGGCGAGAGTGGGCATTCTTGATGTATTCCTGATCTTAAGGGAAAGGCTCTCATCATTTCCCCATTGAGGATGATATTCGCTGTGGGTTTTTCATAGATGGATTTTATGAACTTGAGGAATGTTCCCTCTATCCCTATACTCTGAAGAGTTTTAATCAGGAAAGGATGCTGCATTTTGTCAAATGCTTTTCCTGCATCAATTGAGAGGACCATATGGTTCTTCTCTCTCCTCTTATTAATGTGTTCTGTCACATTGATTGATTTGCGAATATTGAACCACCCTTCCATCCTGGGGATAAATCCCACTTTGTCGTGGTGGATGATCCTTTTAATGTATTGTTGGATCCTGTTAACCAAGATCTTGTTGAGAATTTTGGAATCCATATTTATCAAGGATATTGGTCTGAAATTCTCCTTTTTGGTGGAGTCTTTGCCTGGTTTGGGGATGAAGGTAATGCTGGCCTCATAGAATGAGTCTGGAAGCTTTCCTTCTGTTTCTATTTTTTGAAACAGCTTCAGGAGAATAGTTATTAATTTTTCTTTGAATGTTTGGTAGAATTCCCCAGAGAATCCATCAGGCCCTGGACTCTTTTTCTGGGGGAGGTTTTTGATCACTGCTTCAATCTCGTTACTGGTTATTGGCCTATTCAGGTTGTCAATTTCTTCCTGCTTCAGTCTTGGAAGTTGTTTCCAGGAAGGCATCCATTTCTTCCAGGTTGCTTAATTTATTGGTATCTAGTTGTTGATAACAATTTCTAAAAACTGTTTCTATTTCCTTGGTGTTAGTCATGATCTCTCCTCTTTCATTCATAATTTTATTAAGCTGGGTCCTTTCTCTTTTCTTTTGGATAAGTCTGGCCAGTGGTTTATCGATCTTATGAATTCTTTCAAAGAACTAGCTTGGTTTCATTGATCTGATCTACTGTGTTTCTAGTTTCTAATTCATTGATCTTTGCTCTAATCTTAATTATTTCTCTTCTAATGCATGGCTTAGGCATCATTTGTTGCTTTGTTTCTAGTTCTTTAAGGTGTAAAGTTAGTTGGTTAATTCAAGATTTTTCTATTTTTTTGAGTGAAGCTTGGATGGCTATGTATTTCCCTCTTAGGACCAGCTTTGCAGTATCCCATATGTTTTGGCCTGATGTGTTTTCATTCTCATTGGTTTCCATGAATTGTTTAAGTTCTTCTTTGATTTCTTGGTTGACCCAAACATTCTTGAGCAGAGTGGTCTTTAGCTTCCAAGTGTTTGAATTTCTTCCAAATTTTTTCTCGTGATTGAGTTCCAGTTTTAAAGCATTATGGTCTGAGAATATGCAGGGAATAATCTCATTCTTTTGGTATCAGTTGAGACCTGATTTGTGACCCAGTATGTGGTCTATTCTGGAGAATGTTCCATGTGCGCTCGAAAAGAATAAGTACTCTGTTGTTTTAGGGTGGAATTTTCTGTATATATCTATGAGGTCCATCTGGTCCAGTGTATCATTCAAAGCTCTTGTTTCTTTGTTGATATTCTGCTTAGATTATCTGTCTATTGCTGAGAGTGGAGTATTGAGGTCTCCTACAATTAACATACTGTTAACAATATGACTTTTTATTTTGGTTAACAGTTGGCTTATGTAGATGGCTGCTCCCACGTTGGGGGCATAGATATTTACAACTGTTAGATCTTGTTAGGTAGAACATTTAAGAATGATACAGTGTCCTTTTGTGTCTCTAACTACAGTCTTTAGCTTAAAATCTAATTTGTCTGATATAAGAATTGTTACCCCAACTTTCTTTTGATGTCTGTTGGCACAAAAGATGGATCTCTATCCCTTCACTTTCAGTCTGAATGTATATTTAGGTTCAAAACGAGTCTCTTGTAGACAGCATATGGATGGGTCCTGTCTTTTTATCCAATCTGCAACCTGTGCCATTTTATGGGAGCATTTAGGTTGTTCACATTGACAGTGATTATTGAAAGATATAAATTTATTGTCATCATGTTGCCTATGAAGATCTTGTTTCCATAGATTGTCTCTGTAAATTTCTGTTCTATATCATTCTTGGGCTCTTTCTCTTTTTATAGAACCCCCCTTAATATCTCTTGCAGGGCCAGCTTAGTGGTCACATATTCTTTCAATTTCTGCTGGTCTTGGAAGCTCTGCATCTCTCTGTCCATTCTAAATGACAGCCTTGCTGGATAAAGTATTCTTGGCTGCATGTTCTTCTCATTCAGTACCCTGAATATGTCTTGCCAGCCCTTTGGGGCTTGTCAGGTGTCTGTGGATAGGTCTGATGTTATTCTGATGTTCCTCCTTCTATACGTAAGGAATCCCTTCCCCCTATCTGCCCTTAACATTGTTTCCTTGGTTCTAAGATTTGGAAGTTTTACTATTACATGCCGGGGCATTGGCCTGTTTTCCTTGATCTTGGGATCTCTCTGCCTCTAGGACAAAAATGTTTGTTTCATTCCCCAGATTAGGGAAGTTCTCAGCTACAATTTGCTCAAATATATCTTCTTGTCCTCTCTCTCCACCCCCTCAGGGATTCCAATAATTCTAACATTGGAACGTTTCATGGTATCACTTATTTCTCTGATTCTATTTTCATGGATTCTGAGTTATTTTTCCCTGGCCTCCTCTTTTCCCTTTTTGTCTATTAATTGGTTTTCTAAGTCACTAATTCGTTCTTCTGCTTTGCTTACCCTACCTTTTAGATTATCTAGATTAGATTGGATCTCAGTGATAGCATTTTAAATTCTGCCAGTTCAGCTTTCATTTCTGCCCTTAGGAACTCTATGTTGCCATTAATCTGTTTCTCCATTCTAGCTATTGTCTTCATGATTGCTATCCTGAATTCCATTTCTGACATCTTGGTTATATCTGTAACCATTTGTAAATGGCAATTTACAGAAGTAATAGCAGAAGTCACAGTCTCTGAGTCTTTCCTATTTTGGTGATTCCTCCTCCTAGTCATTCTATTGAGGGGTGGTTGAGGGAATGTACAGAGTCCAAATTATTGACCACAATTCAAGCAAGATGCACCTGTTTTATAGGGACCTTAGGGTTGGTGGCTTCTTTTTCTCCCAGCCTGTCTTCTCGGGGAGGGGTTTGCCATGCTATTACTCAGGCAACCCTGTTTGTACTCAGTTGCCCTGCCCCCTGTGGGGAGGGGGAATGTTCTCAGTGAAAACTGGGTTTGGGGGCTTTTGTTCTCTGGTGGCTTTTTCTGGTGGTTTTCTACATCTCTTCTGAGAGTCAGAGCAGAAGAGATAATTTCCAACCCTCTGCCTCAGAGCAGAGAGATTGCAGGCTATTCTTCATTAAGCTCTCCAGGACACAGTATCTCTGTTTCTGTCTGTGCTGCTATAAACTGCAGCATCCTGGGTTGTGTGCCCCTCAGCAGCACTCCCAGTCCTCACCTCCAGGTCAGGACACATCTCTGCCCTTCGTGCTTCTAAAACCACCAGCCACCCCCACTTCACATGCATGGACCTGTTGCTCAGGGTTTTCATCTGGGGGCTGCCCTAAAATCCTTCCCCCAATGCTACTGGTCTGTGAGTCTGTGTCCCATCCCGAGCGTGGGAGGCTTTTGCGCTCCTGTGTTATTTCACCTTCCCAGCACCAGAGCTTATGACAGCTCCCACCCCCTTCCATTTATCTTTGGGTATGTGCCTGCGAAATCATGGCTCCCTGCTTAATACCTTGAAACCAAATGCCTGCGATATTCTGTTTGTAAAGATCCAGATCTATTTCTAATATCTCAGGGTGATTTTGTGGGTGTTCAGAGTGGTCTGGTAGATATCCAGCTCAATTCCAGGGACCAGTTGGAATAGGGTCCCCTACTCCTCCACCAACTTTTCCTCCCACACCCAATATATGTAAGTATTTGAAAACAACGGTGCCTACTCCTAATTCCAAATCACTACATAGCGGCAGGTAAAAAATTAAGTGAAAATAAGGAAAATATAGCAGAGTCCTAGTAGTGAATAAATGAATAATATCATCTGCAGAGGCAAAAATTTTGACCCCCAGAGAGGGAATATTGAGAAATGGTATAAGAAGCAGCAGATCAGAGCACTGACTACTAGGGAATCTAAAGGTATAGTCTGGTGTGTTCACAATCAGAATAGTGTTTAGAAGACACTACTTTTGAGGGAGAGGAAATACACTTAGAAGAGGAAGACAACACTTAGAGGCCTAATGATGATATAAAAAACAAATCAGAGGGTAAAAAGTAAAGGTCTCATTACAAAATCAGATTTACCAAAACTTTTCTATCAAAAAAGGTGCCATGTATTTAAGAAACTGTATTTGCCTATCAACAGGAAAGAGTACCTAGAAGGTTGACCTCTCTTCAGAAATATTTGCAATTGTCTGTCCAGAAAAAAAATCAGCACGAATTAAAATGAATGGTGAAAGGCAGGCATCATCCATAAAAAGAAATAACAAGAGTAAAACAGGAGATAATCAATATTAATTAGCTAGTAAAAACACTTCCCAAAAATCCAACCACAAAGGGGAAAACATTTATAACACAATAATTCAAAACTAAGTAGATAAATAAGTAATGAAAGCTATAACAGGATACCACAAGTCAGAAATTCAAAAACTTAGAAATAAAAAAAAAAAAAAAAACAACCCAAGAGTTGTGAAATAAGAGTCGACGGTGCTCAGGAAAGAAATTAGAGAAGAAAACAAAATTAAGAGAAAAACTAAATCAACACGTACCTAGAGGATAGAAACCTCAATTGCTTTTCATGGTCACAGGATCATATATAATTGTCAGAACTTTTCAAAGTATATATGTAGATTGAGTGAATTTTATTACATGAAAATATATCTCAGTAAAGAAAAGTAAAAACTTGCACTTTCAGATGGGTTGTGGTAGATTGTTAAGATTTCCATACCCCACAAAAATTAATAAGGAAAATCAGATAAATTACAAAAATTATATGTTTCACTATGCATAAAATCTGTGGAGAAGAGTCCTTCCCAGGTGGCCTGTTTCTCCCCTAGGAAATATTTGATTCTGAGCATAAGCTGAGATTCCAATTTGCCCCCAGCTGTGGGATCAACACTATGGGAGAGAGACACCGGCAATGCTTCCCAGATGCACAGGACTGCTTTATGGGACAGAAGACTGAAGGATCCTCGAAGGCAACTATGACTTTTCTCATATTCTGGCTGATTTCTGGGGCAGACTGCTCTGGTAAATCAGCATGAAATCTCTTTTATTCTTACAGTGCTTGGGAGACAAATGTCCTCAAAGGAGGTGGCTGCCTCAGACACGTGACCCAGCAGTCCCTCGAGACATGTGCCAAAATTTTTAAGCTGCAAGAATAAAGGGTGAAAAATTAATTTAGAGATTACTCAAGGGCAAACCTGCCCTTCTCAGCCTTTCAGAGCTCTGGAGATAGAGATCCTTCTTGCTCTCAGGCAAAAACCCAAGAGAGTCACACTCAAAGAAAGGAAACAAATCAAATGTAGAATAAGTCTTAACCAAAATTGAAGCCCAGCCCTGCCTGGGCTCCATTTCTTTTTTTTTTTTTTTTTTTTTTAAGATTTTTATTTATTTATTCGAGAGAGAGAGAATGAGAGATAGAGAACACGAGAGGGAAGAGGGTCAGAGGGAGAAGCAGACTCCCTGCCAAGCAGGGAGCCCGATGTGGGACTCGATCCCGGGACTCCAGGATCATGACCTGAGCCGAAGGCAGTCGCTTAGCCAACTGAACCACCCAGGCACCCCTGGGCTCCATTTCTGACAGACTGAGGCAAACAGTCTTTCCCCAGTGGGGGAAAAGGTATCACCGAAGAAGTCTCTATGATGCTATGATGCAAATGTCAAGCAAATATTAAAAAAAAAAAAATCGTTAGACATAAAAAAAGGCAAGAAAACATGGCCAATATCAAGATAAAAAATAAATAACAGAAGCAGGTCCATAGATAATGCAAATTTTTAAGTTAACAGAGACTTAAAATACCAGTAAATGATGTAATTTTTCTAAATAGATAGAAAATTGGTAACAAATATTGGAACTAGAAAAAGTCACCCTTTCTCAGCTGTCTTTCAGTGTCCTTCCCATGCCCCCTACTGGCGAAGTCGAACACTGTGCCGGCTTGCAAAAGAAATGGTTACAGGGTCTATCTACTTCAGTCATTGCAAAGCAGGGCAAAACAGGGTAAATTTGGGCCAGGAGGTAGTAAAGAGATAATTGTCAATAAAGGGATAAATGAGGCTGAACATTACATGCACTTTGACAATTCTTATTATAAGAAGAACAATGAATCTAGGTGCATAGATTTAGGGTTAAAGTTTATTTTAATCATTGTGACCAAATTGATAATTTTCTAAAAAACACACAAATATCTCCAATGTACTATCTTTAAACAACAGAAACCACAGGGCGCCTGGGTGGCTCAGTTGGTTAAGCGACTGCCTTCGGCTCAGGTCATGATCCTGGAGTCCCGGGATCGAGTCCCACATCTGGCTTCCTGCTCGGCAGGGAGTCTGCTTCTCCCTCTGACCCTCTTCCCTCTCGTGCTTTCTATCTCTCATTCTCTCTCTCTCTCAAATAAATAAATAAAACCTTTAAAAAAAATAAAAATAAACAACAGAAACCACAATTTATATCAACTTAAGAAAAATGAGATAATAAATACATAAAAACATACATACATACATATTTTATGAAGTTACATAACTAAGTTTTGGGAAGAACAAGGGTGGAATTTGTCAAAGATACGTTCATCAAAATCTATATCTCTCACATATTAATCTCTTTTATTTATATATTTTATTTCATTTTCTCAGATAGACTCTCATGTGGTGTGAGACCCAGATTCTGGTAGTAAAAGACATGTTTACATCCTTAGATCCACTTCTTTCAGAGACGCAATTAAAAATATTCTGAAGATTTTGATTTGCCATATGTCAAATTACCCAGTAGGATCTAAGGCTGCAGTCAAAGGAATCAAACATCATAATTCTCTCAGCTTAGGTGTGTGAATACCCCCAGACTCATGGCCACAGGAGAGGGTGGACATGGTCCTTGAAGAATAATTATGAGCCAGTTAGCCACATACATTCTGTGCCTATTACAAACATCATAAAAAATAACTACACCAAATTTTAATTGAAGATAATCACACCTACTATAGCAATAAAATTATAAAGTCTTTAAAAATAAAGACTTGGGAAGAAATATGTAGGATAGATGTGAAGAAAATTTTAGGGATGCCTGGGTGGCTCAGTTGTTAAGTATCTGCCTTTGGCTCAGGTCATGGTCCCAGGGTCCTGGGATCGAGCCCCGCATCAGGCTTCTTGCTCAGAGGGAGCCTGCTTCCTCCTCTGCCTGCCACTCCCCCTGCTTGTGCGTTCTCTCTCTGACAAATAAATAAATAAATCTTAAAAAAAACTCATTAAGAAAATATTAATCTTTACTAAAAAATAGAGTAATAAAATGAGTATAAATATAAAATAAGTGTAGATTTCTCTTTTGTAGTAGACACAATCTATACATGTTTTGGTATGGCAAACACATACACAGTATATATCTAAATCAAGGCATTGTATTTTAGAGCTTGACCAAATGATATTAAGATATTAAAGTTCATTCGAATAAATGAAGTGTTCTGTTTCTAGGATAGAGAATACTACTTGGGAAGAAAAACTCCTGTGAGTATTAGATACTTCTAATGCTAAAGCAATAATTACAAAATTATTTCTGAGAACCTGTGGAGAGAAAATTTAGAGGCCAGCAATAATGTGCAGTATTTGTGAAATATGTGAAAATGCAATTAATGAAGTCCGTCTTTATTCTAGGGAATTTTTCAGACCATACTGATACATAACACAAATTTAAATATACTGTAAGGGGCATAAAAGGGAGAGAGACTGGGAACTGGTTATGAAAGGAAGTTAGAAAAGAGATGCCTAAGGGCGCCTGGGTGGCTCAGTCATTAAGCATCTGCCTTCTGCTCAGGTCATGATCCCCAGGTCTTGATCCCAGGAATCGAGCCCTGCATGGGGCTCCCTGCTCAGCAGGAAGCCTGCTTCTCTCTCTCCCACTCCCCCTGCTTGTGTTCCCTCTCTCGCTGTCTCTCTCTCTCTGTCAAATAAATAAATAGATAAAATCTAAAAAAAAATAAAAGAAAAGGGATGCCTGGGTGACTCAGTCAGTTAAGGGTCTGCTTTTAGCTCAGGTCATGATCCCAGCATCTTGGGATAGAGCCCCACATCGGGCTCCCTGCTCAGGGGGAGTCTGCTTCTCCCTCTCCCTCTGCCCTTCCCCCTGCTCATGCTCTCTCTCTCTCTCTCAAGTAAATAAAATCTTAAAAAAAAAAAAGAAGAGATTCCATATAAATCTGGAACTATTAAGAGTGATTTCATCAGCATGCAAATTGGGGAAAAAAACCTAACTCTGATGTTTTTATTTATTTTGGATTTAGATTAAATGGAAACAAATGAGAGAGAGAGAGGGAGGGAAATGATCACAATAATTTCTAACCACAATCTTGAATGAGTATGGATTTGGATCAATAATTCCTAATACTAGTGTATAATAACAACACTTGAAAAAAAAAGCGTCATGTGCTTGCTTCAGCAGCACATATATTATACTGGAATGATACAGAGAAGGTTAGTTTGTTAAGTGTCCAATATTTAAATAAACAAAAAAATAGGTCATATTAATTGAAAGTAATGGAGACTCTGGTCGGGAGGAAAAAAAAAACAACAAAACACATGAATTCTGAGCCACAAAGAATTCTTATGTATATGTTCTAGGATCATGAAATTTCACATAAAATAAAATAAAATAGTAATGTAAAATAAAATATAAAATAAAATCTAAGGAGAAAAGAACCACTGAAGAGCCATTAGGAGGAAAACAAAACAAAACAAAACTGTGCACTCACACCTGCTAGGGTGGGAGGTTTGGAATTAATAGATGACAGAAAGCAAAATATGTAAGCTAAACTTTTATAAGAAAAAACAAACACTGTATTTAAAGTATGAGAAAAGCATTAGAAACTATTAAAAATTGACTAGAAAGATTTTTAAATAGAACCCAATAAAGATTTGGTTTAATTTAGAAATTAAAAATACAATAATGATAATAGAAATGTAGGAAGGGCAGATTTAAAGAGATAAATAGAAGATAAAGGAATTGGAAGAGGCGAGCCTCGGTGGCTCAGTTGTTACGCATTTGCCTTTGGCTCAGGTCATGATCCCAGGGTCCTGGGACCAAGCCCCACATCAGGCTCCCTGCTTAGTGGGGAGCCTGCTTCTCCCTCTCCCACTCCCCCTGCTTGTGTTCCCTCTCTCGCTGTCTCTATCTTTCTGTCAAATAAATAAATAAAATCTTTAAAAAAAAAAAAGGAATTGGAAGATAAAGTTGACAAGATTATCTATGTAGCAGCATAGAAAAATGAGTTGGAGAATATTTTAACAAGGGAATTGTTAAGAGTCACAAAATGTACAGGAGACTATCGTGTGTACCCAAAATTTCAGAAGGAAAGTAAAGAGAATGGCATATATAGAATTATATACCTTTGGTACATAATTGGTATATAACCAATGGTCTATAGAATTATAATGAGTGTAAAATTTCCTAAATAGAAGAAAGATTTAAAATGATGAATCATTTCCAAGCATCATACTTTTAAACAAACAAACAAAAAACAAAAACAAGAAATCTATACTTTTATCATGAATACTATAGAACAGCAAACACAATGAAACATTATTTGAACAGCCAAAGAGAAAAGACTAATTATGTACCATGGAACAAAAGGTGCTTTAGCTAGTACAGAATTCTGAGTTGGCAGTTATTTTCTTCAAAATACTTATTTGCTCATGCTCACTTCTATCCCTGCTATTGAGACATCCCCACCAGCCTCTTGGTCCTTTTCTACTCTTTTTAGTGACTATTGTAGGATTCCCTTTATTGTTTTTAATGTTATAACTTCTCCATAGAAACTACATACAACTAGATGGGACGTTTTATTCTATTTTGTTTGGTATTTGTTGAATTCTTTAAATTTGTGAATTGATATCTTTTACCGTTTTTGGAAAATTTCAGCTCCTATTTTTTTCACATGTTTTCTCTTCTATGTTCTGTATCTTCTTTCCTTGGACTAAAGGTATGTTAGATCTTTTCTGCATCTTCTAAGTTTATTAAATTCTCTTTTATATTTGTAATTTTTTTGTCTCTGGGGTTTCATTCTAGATATTTTCTTCTAAACTATTTCCCAATATGATAATTCTTCATTAAGTTATAGCCAAGCTACAGTTAAACCACTGAATTCTAATTTTGCTCATTGCAATACTAAGATTAGAAATTTTACTAGGGATTTTTAAAAAAATCTACTGCCACTTTCTGTAGTTTCTAGGTCCTTAGTGAAGTTTTAAGTTTAGCTTTTTAACTCTCTGATCACATCAACCATGCTTGTTTTATAATCTTTGTATAATAATCTACTACAACATTTCTTGTGCTGAGTGTTACTCATCTTGTCTTTTATTCTAGTGTGCTTGAATATCTTTGATTGCATGATAGACATTAAGTCTGAAAATAAAATACAGAATTATTTAGAGCATAAAAGTTATGTAATTTTTTTCCATAGAGTGCTTGAATTTATTTTTGAATTGCCCTTAGCAACACACCATCGCCTCAATACAATTTTGAATCTTGCAATTTTCTAGGCAGGGACAATGACCCTAAGCAGGACTGAAATCCTTATCAGGGAAAATTTGTATCCTAACTTGCACTTGCTGCTTTTAAGGTCCTTTGCATTCATCTCTTCAGTCCTGTAACACTGCCAAGATCCCTCTTCTATCTCAGCCACATCTAGGATTCCAGGATCCCACTCCTCTAGTGGTCTTATTATTGGGTTTACATCTTGAAAGTTCTTTTTCTATATTGTGGCCAATAATTTTCAAGTATTTGTTAGTTATTTGATACTTAAGATATTTTAAAAATATTTTCATCCAGCAATTTTTTCAGTTGTTTTTAGTAGAGTATTTTTCTAATATTGCTAGATTCACCCTCCCTAGAAGTCATAGATCTCTCCTGGTATCCCTCCAGTATTTTTTTAAAAGCATCTGATTATTTGAAGCTCAGTGTTCACTTTTGAGCATGAACTTATTCTTTTCATAAGCAAAGATGTTGACTTTATCCTAAAAAATCTGGCAAGGGATGCATGAGTCTTTATTAAACATAGAGTTTAAGATATAGTTAAAGAAGACTGCAGCAATAAAAACTGATTAATGCAAAAGAAGCCAAAATATCATCTACAGGCATGTAAAACAAAAGCAATGCAAATAATTTTTATAAAGTAATAGTGTATTATTATACTTAACATTTAAGTCAAGCAATATACAAACATAGCCTTCATAGGACAATGTAAGTTTAGTTATTACCTTTGCAAAGCACTTGAAATATTATCACATTCAGGATTTTGTTCAGTGGTTTTTTGGTTAGTTTAACTCTGCTCTGTTATAAATGAACTCAATTAAAGGAGACTATTAATTGCTGCATTTGTGTCATTTCATTTAAAAGGAATTACCAAAGCCAGTACAACATTGAAGAGAAGATTTTTTTTTTTCTCAAAGCAGCTGGTCATAGAGAAGGATTGTTCCCTCAAGAACCATAAAATTCTTCCATTTGACAGCTAAGCAGAAAAGGTGAGAACAAAATAAACAGCAGTGCTAACAGGATCTGTCACCATGATGAATGCTGATGAGCAGTAATTAATGTGGATTCTTTTAAGCAAAGCCCAGAGGTCTAAGCTTATGCCCACTCACTTAGAGATGGGGAGGCAGGAAAAAGAACCAAAGAGTGAAGAAACCAGAGGAAGTACTTTTTTTTTTTTTTTAAATGGGAAGGGAGACTATTAGAGCTGTGTAATGTCTGACATTCTTGCATTTTTTGAGCTCTTGAATATTATTCGGATCTAGAACCAGGGTTTAACAGATATAAAGTATATTATGTATGATTACGCTGCCTATATTTATTAACTTGTTCACTATTTGTCGTATTCATACATTGACAAACACCTATTGACCATAAAGTGATATACCATTTTAAAAAATTTGTATATTCTTTTTTTATATTATATAAGCTTTTCTATCATGGGAAAGTGGTTTTTTTCCACACTTACACTAAATTATTTCCATAATATTCTGAAGAAAAAAGTGTTATATTGAAAATAATGGTTAATATTATGTTAGTATGTTACTATAAATTATATTTCATAAATGCTTTTATAATCATATCATCCAATGCCAGAGCCTAGAAATAAACTTCTAGCATGATTCTTGGGACATTATTAAGGCATTTAATTTTTTTCAGCAGATCATTCCTTGGTAAAGAAACAACTTCTATAAATTATCCTACCCCAGGCTTAGATTTAGGTCTTGGATTACTGCATATTCTCTATTAATCATTACTGTACAGGTATGTGTGATACATTTACCACGTCAGGACCCACAAAAAGAAGCAGGATAGCATTTTCCAGTATTACTATTCCAGCCATGTTTTGTCAACTCAAGAACCTCAATCTGTGTACCTTTATTGTAATCTATGAGATACCTGTAAGGAATTCTCAGCAATCATCTTTTTTATGGGCTGGAAATTTTATGTCAGAAAAATACATTTATGATGAAGAGTTCTTTGCAGCATTGGGATAACCTCCAGACACCATCTTCAGGCAATTCTTTTCTGGAAACATTTGTCACAATTTTCCAAGTTCTAGTTTTTACCAGTGGAATTCATATACCTTATCATTTCAGGCTTTTTTTTTTTTTTTTCCCCTTAGATTAAGTCTTCTCTAAAGACAGACTGTGGTTATTTTAGAAGAACCATTCGATTTTAGTTTCTCATTTGTAAGTTAGTTACTCTTTGTTATTCTTTGGTAAGACATTCATTTCCAAAATGGAAGGAAAAGAAGAGTATCTCTGCAGGTAAGAGAAAGGAAGAAGGGATGAGACATCTGAGTTACAAAGATGCCAGTGTCACATGTCAACTCACAGCTTCTTCCGGGAATCGTCTTTGAGCACTCTCCTGATACCATAAATTCTCTTCCACTGATCTAGCCTTGGCAGAATCCCTTTTGGGTCATTGCAGGTCTGAAAAAGAAACCTGAACCATAAAACCTTTAAAATAATTGCCTTATCTTCTCCGAGAGCCATTTTCCCAGATATCTTTTATGTGCAGGAATGCACATCTGTGTGTGTATATGTGTGTGCCCATGCACAAAATTATGCACATATTTTTTATATGTGTATTTGCTGTTTTTAATCTTTTTTCCCATAAATTACCTGTTAATATCATTTGGTTAGTTTTTTTCTTCTGTTGATACAGGCATTTTTCCTTAATGTTATTCATTAATCAAATATTTTTGAGGACCAAGTAATGCACAAAGCAGTATTTTGGGAAAAAAAGAACAAAAACAACAAATTTTCTGCTCTTGTGGTATTTATATTTTTTTAGGAATGCTACCATTAGGGGTGCCTGGGTGGCTCAGTCCATTAAGCGTCTGACTTTGGCTCAGGTCATGATCCCAGGGTCCTGGGATCAAGTCCCATAGGGTTCCCTGCTCAGCGGGGAGTGTGCTTCTCCCTCTCCCTCTACCCCTCCCCCCTTGCTTGTGCTCTTTCTCTTTCTCTCTCAAAAAAATAAATAAAATCTTAATAAAAAAGGAATGCTACCCTTATTTCTTTTCCAGTTTGACATTTGACATTTAAATATTGTTAATGCTAATTTTAGAGAGAAAAGTTTGAATATTTATATAGTCAAAATGTTTTAAATTGCAAGTTCTTGTTATAATGAAAATTACTTTCTTTGCCATGAATTGAATTTACCTAGGTATATATTTTTATTTTTTTGTATTTGTGTTTTTAAAAAATAATTAAATGTATTTGGGTATATGGTATATGACAGATCTATTTTTTTTAAAGATTTTATTTATTTGACAGTGAGAGACACAGCGAGAGAGGGAACACAAGCAGGGGGAGTGGGAGAGGGAGAAGCAGGCTTCCCGCGGAGCAGGGAGCCCGATGCGGGGCTCATCCCAGGAAGCGGACACTTAACTGAGCCACCCAAGCGCCCCTATGACAGATCTATTTTTTAAAATTATTAAGCAGCACAATATACTGATTAGCAGTATGATTTCAATTTCTCACATAATTGAAATAAGATAATCAGTAGATCTACATACGTAACTATGTTACATACTTTTATTCACTTCTATGTTTATTTATATATATATACTTTTATCTTATATTTTGCATTCGGTTTAATTTTTTTATTTTTGCAATTTTTTTTTTTTTTGAGAGAGAGAGAGCATGCACAGGTGCGAGGTCGGGGCAGGAGAGGGAGAGAGAGAATCTCAAGCAGGCTCCTTGCTCTGCTCAAGCTGGATGTGGGACTTAATCCCACAACCCTGAGATTATGACCTGAGCCAAAATAAAGTGGGATGCTTAATGGTCAAGCCACCCAGATGACCCTATTTTAACAATTTCTAATGATACAATGAATACTTACATATATTCTCTTTATACACATTCAGGGTTTACAAATAAAGCAGAAATCTACCTCAACTACTTTCCTGATTCCATCCCTTAGCAATTGATTCATTTTGTGAACTTTCAGACATCTCCTCTATGCAATCTCTCTCTCTGTATCTGCATGATTATACATAAAGTGGTTTTATGTGCATATATTTTTATGTAATTGAGATCAGCTGTATGTATACATTTCTCTGCAACAGCTCTCTTCACTCAATAATCAATCTTAGAGGTTTTTCCCTATTAGTATATATAGATTTAAAAAATCATTTTAACTGTTGCTAAGTATTCCATAGTGTAATGTATCATTTTTCAGCTTTATTGAGGTACAATTGAGAAATAAAATTGTAATATGTTAAAATTCACAACATGATGATTTGATATACATTGTGAAAATATTCTCCTCATTGAGTTAATTAGCATATCCATCCCTACACATATTTTACCTTTTTTTGGTGAGATTTAATTTCCACTTTCTTGGCAAATTCAGTCTCCATATTGTTTTCCATAGTGGCTGTACTAGTTTACAGGACCACCACAATTTACAAGGGTTTCCTTTCTTCTGTATCCTTACCAGCATTAGTTCCATCTTGTATTTTTTGATAATAGACATCCTAAAAGGTGCAAAATGATATCTCGTGGCAATTTTGATTTGCATTTCACTAATGATTAATGATGTTGAACACTCTTCATGTACCTGTTGGCCATTAGGATGTCCTCTTTTAAAGAATGTTTATTTAGATCCTTTGCCCATTTTGTAATTGAGATTATTTTTGCTTGTTTGTTTTTGGTTTTGTTTCTGCTGTTGACTCATATAAGTTCCATTATCAGATATGTGGTCTGAAAATATTTTCTCCCACTGTGTTGGTTGCCTTATCATTCTGTTGCTGGTTTACTTTGCTCTGCAGAAGCTTTGCAGTTTGTTGTAGTGCCACTTGTTTATTTTTGCTTTTATTGTCTTTACTTCTGCTGTCAAAATCAAAAAAATCATTGCCAAGACCTATGTCAGGGAGCTTACCACCTATGCTTTCTTCTAAGAGTTTAACAGTTTCTATTTATTCCTTAATCCATTTGAGTTCTTTTGTATGTGATGAGAGACAGGGATCTAGTTTCACTCTTTTGGATGTGAATATCCAGTTTCTCCAACTTATTTATTTATTTATTTATTTTGAAGAGAGATTGTCTTTTCCCCATTATACTATCTTGGCACCTTTGGCAAAAATTAACTGATCTGTCTGCTTGGGTTTATTTCGGGGTCCTTAATTCTGTTCTGTTGATGTATTAGTCTGTTTTTTATGTCAATACTATACTGCTTTGTTTAT
This sequence comes from Zalophus californianus, assembly GCF_009762305.2. Classification (NCBI taxonomy): domain Eukaryota; kingdom Metazoa; phylum Chordata; class Mammalia; order Carnivora; family Otariidae; genus Zalophus; species Zalophus californianus. The sequence goes on from NC_045604.1 coordinate 18,784,807, forward strand.
CATAGCCTTATAATATTGTCTGAAATCAGGTAGTGTGATGTTTCCAGTTTTGTTCTTTCTCAATATTGCTTCAGCTACTTGGTCTTTCATGGTTCCATTTGAATTTTAGGATTGTTTTTTCAATATTGTTTTGGACAGTGTCATTGATATCTTGATAGGGACTGCATTGAATCTGTCAATCTCTTTGGGTAGTATAGCTATTTTAACAATATTAATTTTTCCAATTTTTCTGATCCATGAACATGATATATCTTTCCATTTATTTGCATCTTTAGTTCTTTCATTAGTTCTCTATGGTTTTCAGTTGTATAGATCTTTTACCTCCCTGTATAAATTTATTTCTAAGTATTTTTATGCTATTACAAAAGGAGTTTTCTTAATTGTTCTTTCTGATGGTTTATTGTTAATGCATAGAAATGTAACTGATTTTTGTATATTGACTTTGTATCCTGTAACTTTACTTACCTTATTTATTAGTTCTATAGGTTTTCTGGTGGGTTTTGTATATATAATATCATTTCATCTGCAAAAAGAGAAAATTTTACTTTTCCTTTCCAATGTGGGTGTCTTTTAATTCTTTTTCTTGCCTAATTGTTCTGGCTAGGACTTCCAGTGTTAAATTGAATAGGAGTGGCAAGAGTGATTGTTAATATCTTGTTCCTGATCTTAGAGAAAAAGTTGTCAGCTTTTCACTGTTGACTGTGTTAGCTGTGTGCTCATCACATATGGCCTTTATTATGTTAAGGCACATTTCATCTATGCTTAGTTACTTGGGTGATTTTTTTCCAGGTTTATTGATATATAATTGATACATGATATTGTTTAAATTTAAGGTGTACAATGTAATGATTTGATATATGTATATATTGCAAAAGGATTACCATTAAAAAGGTTAGTTAACACATCCTTCAGCTCATATAATTACCATCTTATTGCTGTTATGGTAGGAATGCTGAATGTCCTCTCTTTCAGCAACTTCCAGGTATAAAATACAGTATTGTTAACTAGGTCACTATGAAAAACATACACAAAAGATCTCTACAACTGAATGTTTATACACTTTGACCAATGTCTTCCTTTTTCCCCTACTTCTCAGCCCCTGGCGACCATCATTTGACTCTATGTTTCTATGAATTTGATGTTTTTAGACTCCACATAAGAGATCTTATAATATTTCTCTCTTCTATTCTATAAGTTGCTTTTCATTTTGTTGATTGAATTAGGTCAAATTGAAAAGCTTCTGCACAGCAAAATACTCAACAAGATGAAAAGGCAACCTATGGAATGGGAGAAAATATTTTTAAACCACACATCCAATAAGGAGTTAATACCCAAAATATGTAAGATACTCATACAACAAAATAACAAAAAAAAAAAAAAGAGAGAGAGAGAGAGAGCTAGAGAAAGAGAGAAAAAAAGAAAGAAAACAAACAAAAAGCAAAAAACCACAATACTAAATAATCCAATTAAAAATGGTCAAAGTACCTAAAGAGACATCCAAAAAGGATACTCAAATGGCCAACAGGTACATGAAAAGGCACTCAACATCACTAATCATCAGGAAAATGCATATCAAAACCACAATGATATATCAATTCTCACCTATTAGAATGACTATCATCAGAAGATAAGCAATAAGTGCTGGCAAAGAAGTAGATAAAAGGGGACCACTGTATATTGTTGGTGGGAATGTATCCTGATACAGCCATTATAGAAAATAGTATGGAGGTTTTTCAAGAAATTAAAAACAGAACTATCAATGGATTCAACAAAAGACACAAAATCACTCTTCCAAAGAGACATTTGCACACTGTGTTCTTTGCAGCATTATGTACAACGGTCAAGACCTGGAAACAACCTAAGTTTTCATCAACAGATAAATGAATAAAGATGTGAGAATATAATTATATATTGTGTAATTATAATTTATTTTTACATACACATATATACATCATATATTATGTATAATAAATATTTATTATACATAATATATGATGTATATAGAGTAATACTATATATAGTAATATTATTCAGCCATAAAAATAAGGATATCTTCCCATTTGTGACAATAAGGAAGGGCATTAAGAGTATTATGCTAAGTGAAACAAATTAGACAAAGACAAATACTATATAACTTCCTTTATATGTGGAAAATTAAAAAAAACAAATTCATAGAAACAGAGGTCATATTGGTGGTTGCCCGAGGTAAGGAATGTGGGCTGGGAATATTGGGAGAAGGTGGTCAAAAGGCACAGCTTCTAGTTATTAATTAAATAAGTTCTGAGGATGTAATGTACAACATGATGACTATAGTTAACAATACTGTATTGTGTATTTGAAAGCTGCTAAGATAGTGGATCTTAAAAGTTCTCATCACAAGGAAAACAATTTGTAACTATGTGATGTGATGGATGTTAACTAAATTTCTTGAGATGATCATGCCACAATAAATACATGTGTCAGATCATGTTGTAAACTTTAAATTTAAACAATGGTGTCAGTTATATCCCAATGAAACTGGAAAAAATAAATTAAAAAAATAAAAGAACATAACTAAAAAAAAATCCTTTAGAGCAAAAATCTTTTAAAGTAAAATAGCTTTTAGAGAAAAAATAAATCTTTGTGATAAAGTCATACTTACAATAGTGTGTATACACTTAAGAATATGATATATTAAGTGATAATAAGCTTTCAAAGTTAACATAATTATTATAAAAAACAAAATTGCTAAATTGCAAATATTTGTGATTGACACCACAAAGGTAATAGTGAAGTGGTTTCCAAAATTTCTAAAACAAGAGAAATGAATGACAATATAAATTAATGTAACAAATCATACCAGATAAAGAAAAATCAATTTATAAGTGAAAAATGGCTCCAAGCATTGAAATATATTGGTAAAAATATATTCCATAAGGAGGGCACTTGTGATGAGCACTGGGTGTTATATGTAAGTGATGAATCACCCAATTCTACTCCTGAAAATAATATTACACTACATGCTAACTAGAATTTAAATAAAAGTTTGAAACAAAACAAATAAATAAAAATAAATAAATAAATAATTCCAAATCAATATAATTGTCATAGAGCAGGGTTTTAATTTTAAGAGTTATTTATGTTTACTCTAGACTTCAGAAATACCCAGCTCTCCTACCATAAGCCCACCATCCCTACATATAGAACAGAGCAACCTCAGGGGAAAGAGTCAGGGCAGAAAGATTTAAGGGGCACAATTTTTAGGAGGCTGGAAGATTAAAAGGACAGAAAATTGTTCTCCAGATGGTGCTCCTCAGCCTGTACAGTTTGTGTTTTGGCCATAGGTAGAAAAACTGCAACAAAAACAAGTACTTGCCCGGCACCTGGCAGGCTCAGACAGTTAAGCGTCCAACACTTGATTTTGACTCAGGGCATGATCTCAGGGTCATGAGATCAAACCCTGTGCTGGGCTCTGCATTGGGCTTGGAGCCTGCTTAAGGTTCTCTTTCTCCCTCTCCCTCTGCCCCTCCCCCCCATCACGTGAGCTCTCTCTCTCTCTCTAAAAAAATGAAATAAAAAACAAGAAGTCACATACACATAAGAATTTCAACATATGTTGATTTAAAAATATGAAACATTAAAAATAAGTCATTAATCATGTTGGTACCTGCAGCTTTTAACATCCTTTGTATCCAGAGGACCAATCTGAGGAGCAACCAGGAAATACCACTAGGTACTCTAAAAAATAAACTTGAAGAAATTCAAGGAGGATCAGCATGGAGTGCTGGAGAAACAGTGTTTTATAGCTATGGGAAACTTTTTTTTTTTTTTTGGTGATACTTGTGAAACCTTTGAAATGAGTTGAGATATACATACATACATACATATATATATATGTATTTTTTTTTTAAAGGAACATATTGACAGTCAGCATTTTAACACAGTACTGGGCAAAATTCGGCCTCAAGGACTCAACCGGTTTTAGAAGCATTTCTTTGTGGTAGAGGTGTGTGTATCATGCTTTCATAGTTCATTGCTATTAAAGCTTAAAGTATATAACTTATTTTTTCCAATGTTACAGTATACTTTTCCTGAAATTCTGTAGCATAATTGTTATTATCTCTGTTAATTTGAATTATTTCTGAAAGTACATATTTTGTGTGTCATTTTTAAATATTGCATGCCCAGCACATGACATATCATAGGTATCTGATAAATACTGGTTAATTTCTTTCCAATAAATAAAGTACTTGCCAAATGACACAAATCTTTTGAAAATTACATTTTTCCTTTTCAATTGGCCCTCTGGTTTATCTATAATTCAATCAGTTTAGTTGTAAGTCAATTTTGCTGAGTCTGATCAATTCAAAGTTCTAACAAGATCAATTTTGTGAACCCATGAGGTTGACTGTAGTCTCTAGACAATGCTCAAATCACTGATTCTATTCTGGATTGCCTCCTAATATCCATCTTCACTTCCCATGGTAACATATTTATTTTCCTAAATCTTTTCTTTCAAATAGTTCCTGGTTTTTAAAATCCATTTTCTTAAAATTGAAGTATCTTGACACACAACGTTAAAAATCCAAATTTAAGAAGGGATAATTAATTATGTGTTTGACAAGTGTGGAAAATCTTTTTATAAGCTATTTACCAGCAGCTCCTGGATTGAGTAGTGACCTTGATTAGTAAACCAATTTATTCAATCAGTTTATTTATTAAAAGATTTAATTTATTCTGGGAAAAAAATAAGAGATAGAAAATTAAAATGATACTAGAACTTATGAAAAAAATAAAAGCTGGTAATGTATACAAAATGGATGAAAGCTCTCTCCTTATCTTGCTCTCCATAATACAGATTCACTGAGCAATTTAGTCAATCACACATTTAGTAACAGGTTAATGATGTAAATTCCATCAAAACAGTTGAACTGATGTGCGTATATAGACACCATCAATAATTGAATGTCTTTAGATTTTTAAAATAAATTGAAGAGGACTCATCTGAATAAACAGAGTTGACATTATATGTGTTCAACAGCATTTACACAACTATTAAGGGAAAACTCTCATTAGCAGTTTCATTAAGACACAAAGAAAACAAGAACAATTTGAAAAGTTTGCCTGAAAGAAGACCTTAAGAGAGACTAGGAAAACTTAATTGTCCCATTTCAGGTTCAGGAAATAATACTCAAAAGGCTTTTATCTAAACTAATTAAGAAAAGATGTTGTTACACACACATGAATTTTATATGACATAATAAAGATTTTATTTATTTATTTGTCAGAGAGAGAGAGAGAGAGCACAAGCAGGGGAAGGGGCGGGCAAAGGGAGAAGCAAGCTCCCTGCTGAGCAAGGAGCAGGACCCCAGGACCCTGGGATCATGACCTGAGCCTAAGGCAGACGCTTAACTGACTGAGCCACCCAGGCATAATAAAGAGTATTGGACATATGAAGAATTGTGTGCCAATGATGAATCTAGTGCATCCTTAATTTTTGAAAAAGAGAGGGCCAAATAATACTTCAGTCTACCAAATGATTTTTGATTGATTATGTCTGAGTTTGATTATGAACTCTCTGGAGAACCTCTTCATTTTAAATATTTACCTGAACATCTAAGTACAACATTTTTAGATCCCATGTATTCTATTTACAATTCTCTACAGGTAGCTCCATTCTAAGTTTGCCTCATTTGAAATCATTTTCTGCTTGAAAAAATACGCTGTAGAAAGTAGCAAGAAAAAAAATTACTACCTGAGTGCTATAATGGTTGCTTTACATAGGCTATAACTCAAAAAAGGGGAAAACAAACAAACAAAAAAACCTTAGAAAAAAACCTTAAAGGGTTGGTATGTCAGGAATTTTTCTTGGTCTGAGATAGTTAGATACATATCTGAATTATCGAAATCTGGATCTAATACAAATATTATACACCAAGAACCAAAGTAGTATTAAATACATGGGTCCATAAATGCCTAAGAGATACTCACTTTTAAATATCACTCGAAGAATCTGTTTTAACCATTTCACCTTCCACTGACAAAGTTAAGTGGTATGATAATATGTACTTATATACATATATATATATATGTATTACACAAACATTAAATAATTCAGAATTTATTGTGTGTCAGTACTGGTCTAAACTCATTTAACCTTCATAGGTGCCTTTATAACCTTCACGAGATAGGTATAATTACTAACTGGATTTTACAGGTAAGTAAATTATAGTAGAGAGAGGTAAAATAATTTATCCAAGATCATTCTGTTAGAATGTGGCTAGGCTTTTATACAAACTCAGGCTGTCTGGTTCAGTCTGCACTGTACCAGTGTATTTATAAGCACTCTGAGGAAAACGGTAGCACAGGTAGGATGAACCAGAAGGTACTAGTTCATCTCATTCCCTTTACCCCAATTCCTGCAAGTCTCTATATCCTACAGGTCTTCAACCTCATCAACCACCACGCGTCCCTCTCCCCACTGGTATTTACTGAGATGATTTTTAGGCTAGCCAGGACCATTACCTCCCTTCATTCCCTAGTCAGTAACTTCTTAGGAAATCAACTCCCAGCAATAAAACTGGAGTTTATGTAGGAAAGCAAGTCACTTCTCATGTAGAAGATCAGTGAAAAGAGACTTTTTGAATAAATTGAAATTTTGAATAAATTGTACCGACAATATATTCCGGGATTTATAGTTTTCATTTACTTTTTAAAATCAAGAGACAGAACAAAAAATTGCAGACTCATTCATATTATTCAGAAATGAAATCCAATTCTGAACATTTCTAATAGGAGAAGAAATAGATTCTTCTTTAGGGGAGTTGATCCATATGCTAAATAGATACCTTGAAAAATACCAGAGAATTTGCTGTATATACTTACCAGCCTCAAGAAATTGTCAGTAAGGAGGATTCTGAAAGCAAACACATATTTAGGAAGTGAGAATAAGATAATCCATATGCCTATTTATGGAAAACACCAGGCCTGAATAGTTCTCTCATTCACAGATGGATAAACAGGCTAATGAAAAATGAAATCAGAATGGGTAGTATGGGATGATCCTACAACATAAAGAAAGGAAAATGTGCCTTTGACATTCTCAATACACAGCTATTGTATTTTGAAATAGATCTAATATTGAACACAGAATAAATATTAGAAAGTATCTGCTTTTCACATTTATTAAATTTGAGAAGATGGATTATATGAGATGAGAGAGGAAAAGTGACAATAACACAGCTAAAATAAAAGAGAAGTTGGTTGAGAATCAGGAAAAAAAAAGGTAAGGGTATATTTAAAAAAGAAATTAAAAATAGTTTTAGAATAAATGTTAGTATCATTAGAAGTTTAAATTAGAAAGAATATACAGAAAAAATAATTGTGATATAAAAGATTCCCAGAATCTAGAGAAAAAACAAATAGATTAAAACAATTCGTGAGAAGATGACAGAAACCCATGTCCCAAATGGAGATACAACAAACATTAGGTATATTATATTATTGATTTTAGAAGACCAAGGAAAATGGAGCTGAAGAAGTTTAAATATGGTAGGAAAATAATCCTGAGTTGAAGCAATATCATATTGCATGATTTAAATACTCTCTTGTCTGTTCACCAAGAAAAAAATCAATACATACACATCCACACACAACTGAAGGGCATTTTTGCATTTTGATGGTAGTACCAGCTAGGCAACAAGTATCAGATTTTCTCTAAAACTAAACAGCTGTTCGATGTGGAACAGCCCAAGATACCTTACTTTGGGGATTGCATGTTGGTTAGGAAGGATGTATGCATAGCTGCAAAATTTATCTTTCATGTCCCTTTTCACACCTCCAAGATAATTTAATAAAAAGTTTAATGATGTCAGCCTCCTATCTAAAAAGAATTTTTTCATGGAAGTGGTAACACATGTATTTGTCCCAAATAAATTGGAAAAAAGTATTCAGTTTACATCTCAAAAGAACAAAAGGATAAAAAATCATGCCATGATTACAGAATACAGTAAACCAGAAAGTAGCAGCATTTTAGATCCAAGACACAAAATGTCCTTTAAGATTGGACACTGGTGAAAAGAAACAAATGACTAAGCCAGAAAGCGAAGATAAATCTCTGAAGACAGAGACAATCCTGTGATTATGCATTAAGGGTCAATGTAAAAGATCATTATTACAATTATTGTGTGTTGCTTATTCTAAAGTTAGATATAGGAAGATAATTAGTACATCATTGAAAGCCAATAGTTTCACTGAAAAATTTCTGAAATCGTCACTAGCAATTATTGGTGATCAAAATAAATATTTACCAAACTACCTATATCTCGTGGGGTTGGAGTGTCATTAATGGAATTTAGTCAAATAATATAAAAATACTTCATAATAGAATTCTCTGTTGAACGTATGCAACACAGTAGCAAATTAAAAGTTTCTTTTGTGGGACACCTTGGTGGCCAGTCGGTTAAGCATCTGCTTTCAGCTCAGGCCATGATCCCGGGGTCCTGGGATCAAGTCCCGCACTGGGCTCCCTGCTCAGCGAGGACCCTGCTTCTCCCTCTCCTGGCCACTCCCCCTGCTTGTGCTCTCTCTCTCTCTCTGACTAAATCTTAAAAAAAAATTTCTTTTGTAATGAAATCTATTCAACTTTTCATTATTTGATCCCTTTTGGCATTCACTCATTAGCATTCAGTAAATCAATGCTCACTGAATATCAGTGTTAGTAAAAGATAAGAATAGTATGCAGATCAGAAGATAAATTACAATGGAAACTTATAGGAAAAATGAAGTGTTTTGGAAGAGTTTGTGAGGATTGGCATTTTTTCTCCTTTAAACACTTGGTGGAACCTTCATACTGTTGGTGGAATTTATCAGTGAAGCTATCTGCTCCTGGATTCTTCTCACTTGGGAAGTATTTGGTTACTGATTCAATATAGTACTCTTTACTGATCTCTTCAGATTTCCTATATCTTTCTGATTTGGTTTTGGTAGATTTTATGTTTCTAAGAATTTTTTTCGTGTCTTCTAATTTGTCTGCTTTGTTGGTATATAGATGTTCATAGTAGTCTCCTATGATGCTTTGTATTTCTGTGATATCAGTTATTGATTTGAGTTCTTTCTCCTTTTTTTCTTGGTTAGTCTAGCTAAAGGATTGTGAATTTTGTATTTCTTTTCAAAGAATGAACGCAATTTTATGAATCTTTTCTATGGCTTTCCCAATGTATCTCTTATTTCTATCTGCCCTAATCCTCATTTTTTTCTTCCTTCTGCTAAATTTGGGATTAGTGTGTTCTCTATCTAGTTGTTAGTTAGGTTGTTTATTAGAGGTTGTTTATTAGAGATCTATTTTCTTAAAGTATGAGTTTTTAGCTATAAACTTTCCTCTTAGAACAGTTTTGCTGTATACCATCAGTTTCAGAAAATTTTTTCATTTTTGTTTGTCTCAAGATACTTATTTCCCTTTTCATTTCTTTTTTGAAACACTAGTTTTTAGTAGTGTGTTGTGTAATTTCCATGCATGTGTGAATATTACAGGTTTCTCCTGTTACTGACTTCTATTTTCATACCATTGTGGTCATTCAAGATAATTGATATAATTTCAATCTTTTTAAATTTGCTAAAACTTGTTTTGTGGTCTAACATATGATCCATCCTAGAAATTGTTATGTATGCTCTTGAGAAGAATGTGTATTATGCTGTCATTGGATAGAATGTTTGGTATATGTCTGTTAGGTCCACCTGGCTTATAGTGTTGTTCAAATCTGTTTCCTTATGGATTCTCTGGATAATTTTTTCTAAGATTTCTTTATTGATTCATCCGGCAGGTGGGGAGGACACGTGTCTGTGTGTGTGCATGGCAGGGAGAGGGAGAGAAGCAGACTCTCCATGGAGCCTGATGCAGGGCTCAATCTAACCATCCTGAGATCGTGACCTGAGCCAACATCAGGAGTCAGACGCTTAACTGACTGAACCACCCAGATGCCCCTCTGTCTGGATAATTTATCCAATGTTGAGTGTGGTTTATTAAAGTCACCAACTATTATTATATTGCTGTTTATTTCTTCTTTTAGTTCTTTTGGTATTTGCTTTATATATTTAGGTGCTTTAATGTTGGGTATATATTTACAATTGTTACATCTTCTTGAAGGATAATTATATAATAACCTCCATTGTCTTTTTTTTTTTTTACCATTTTTAGCTTTGCCTGATATAAGCACAGTCATCCCTGCTTTCAATCCTTTCACTCTCAGCATAGGTATATCTGTAAATTTAAAGTGAGTCTCTCTTTGGCAGCTCTCATTGGATCTTTTATTTTTGTTTATACATTCAGCCATTTTTTGTCTTTTGATTGGAGAACATAATCCATTTATATTTAAAGTAATTATTGATAGGTAAGAACTTACTATTGTCATTTTGTTACTTTCTGTTTTGTGGATACATTATTTCTTGCTTCTTATCTTGCTGTCTTCTTTTGTGATTTGATAATAATTTTTGGTAGCAGTATAATTTGATTCCTTTATCATAATTTTTTGTGTAACTACTACTGGACTTTTCCTTTGTGCTTATTTTGATGCTGCATACAATTTTGTATTTATAATTTCATATTTTGTAATTATAATGCCCTACTTCAAGCTGATACAACTTAACTTCTGTAGCATTCCTAAACTTTATACTTTCGCTCCCACCCCTCTCACATTTTAGGTTATTGATGTTACTGTTTACATATTTTTTATCATGTGCATTCAATAACAAAATTATAATTATGGTTCTTTTTAATTTCCTTTGTTTTTAAAATAGATCTGTAAGTAAATTATGCGCCATTACAATATTAGAGAATCTGACTTTGACTACATATTTACCATTGAGTAAATATATTTATTTGCCAGTTTGTTTTACATAATCATTCATATGTTTTACAATGTTAATTAGCATCTTTTTTATTTCTGCTTGAAGAACTCTCTCCGGCATTTCTTCTAAGGGAGGTCTAGAGATGATGGACTCCTTCAGTTTTTGTTCATTTACGTCTATTTCTGCATTTCTGAAGGGCAGTTTTACCAAGCATAGTATTCTTGGTAGATAGTTTTATTTCTTCTGATTTTTTTTTAATATATCATCCTGTTCCCTCCTGCCTTGTTAAGTGACTGTTGAGAAATCCTCCTCTACTTTTATGGGGCTTCCCTTGTATGTGATATGTCATTTTTTCTTTGTTACTTTCAAAATTTTCTCTTTGTCCTTAACTGTGACAATTAAAAAAAAAGATTTTATTTATTTATTTGTCAGAGAGAGAAAGAGAGAGAGACCGAGCACAAGTGGGGGAGCAGCAGGCAGAAGGAGAAGCAGGTTCCCGCTGAGCAAGGAACCCCACGCGGGACTCAATCCCAGGACCCTGGGATCATGACCTGAGCCAAAGGCAGATGCTTAACCGACTGAGCCACCAGCATTCCAACTTTTGACAGTTTAATATAATGAATCTCGATGTCATCCTTTTTGGATTCAACCTATTTGTGTTTTTGGTTGAATCAGTTGGTACAGTCCTTGTGCAAATGGGGTTTGTTTATTTGGGTCTCTGAGACTAGAAAATGTGCTGAGACTAGGAGGTGTGCTGCTGGCTGAGAACAATTGGTTAGGACTGCTGCCTTGGATCCCTGCCTAATCATGGTACTAGAATGGGCTCTGCAGTTGCCTAGATTCTCCAGTCTGACTTCCTAGTTGGGTTGGACAAAGTACTATACTCAGCAGTACACAGGGCTACAAATTAGCTCTATTGCCTAGAGGGGCAGCAGAACAGACCCCAGCACTGGCACAACTTCTTATTTGGGGACACAAATTAGGTAGAACTGTACATGAAGTTCCTTGGCCAGACAGCGCCACCAGCTCTCCAAAACAGGCAGAGGCACTGGCTGGGATCCTTGCTCAAATACTGCTGTGTCATGTGGCTTTCTGGGTACTCTGGCCCAGTTTTCTGGTTGGATAGGGCCAAGGGCTAAATTCATCAATAAGCAGGAATATGAATTAGCTTCCATGCCTGGGTGGAGCTGCAGAACACACTATAAGGCCAGAAGGCTTATTTGAGTTCCCAAATCAAGCAGAACTGTGCACCGAGTTCCCTGGCCAGTGAGAACAGCTATGGCTTGGCTTTGCAGATATGTATATCCACTGGTTGGGATTTCTACTTGGGCAATACTGTAAATATGAACTCAGTCTGCCGAGATGCAAGTGCTGGTTGCTTTATGCCCCACCCCCCTTCTCCTTCATAATTGGATCTCCAGTGGTCAAGCCCCATGGAATCCCCCTGTGACCCCCATGTGGTAAGACCTAAGTGAGCCTTCTGGAAAGTACCCATGTGCTGGGGGAGCTGGATGTCCACCTTGGACTCTTTATTCCCACTGGAAAAAATGTAGGCCCAGGTAGGTCCTCTCCATTGCAGGGCTGTGCCAGCCTGGAGGAGAGAACATGTGGTCAGAGTGAAGCTGCTGCTCTCACCTTTCTAATGCAGTTCTGTTTGTCTGTTTGTTTTTATCTCTGTGGCACAGGGGGTGCTTCTGCCTCATCCCTGAGGTCTAGGATTTTCATAGTGATGTCTTGTCTATGGAGAGCTGCTCATTGGTCTTCTGGTGAGGAGGACTGGTCAGGACCAACATATAGTGCCGTCTTAAACGTCCCACCCTCTAAGAGATATTGTATTCTAAGAATGTATTTTTAGTCTAAACTAAGGGTATCTTGGTACAAACAACAAACAACATTGCCACAGCAGTTGAAATAGTACTGGTCCCCAAATAATAAGATGAGGCTTCTGGTTCCAAGATTATCATCATGGAGGACTTGAGAAATCTGTGTGATTCTCTGAGGTCAGTTTTCTCCTGTGTAAGTGAAGAGTGGTGATGGTTGGCCTTTCTACGGCCCACTGCTGTTCAGCTAATGGTGACAATAAGGGATAGCAGAGTAATCTGAGAGATTATACAGACTGTTCAATTTGATTATATTTACTAATAAACACATTTATTGAAGCTTACTTTTACTTTTTCTATATAAATATAAAATAATGTATTGATTTTGGGGGATAGTAAGACATGACAATAAGAGGAAAATAATCTATTTTATTAACACTAAGCAGATCTTTATGGCCTCCTAAAGAATATGAATATATAGGTCACTAGGGGGTCTATCTATTCATGTATAAATTTTACCTTTCTTTAAAGTCTCTTTATTCTAGACTTTACTGACTTCAGAATAAGTATGCAAATAAAGAATAGAAAATGAGTAGTTAATAAACATTTATGAATATGTATTCATTCATTAATGTATTCATAAATGAATAAGCATTTAATGCTTATGTAAAAAATATATAAGATGGTGTTGTGTTTACTACAAAGCAGTATTCTAAAGTTAGCTCTTTTTTAATCTATATTTTTTTCTATTTGATCCATGATATATTCATTCAATCTTTAAAAAAAGAAATACTGTAAGTTTTCAAGCTGTGAGATATGAGGGACACTGCCAACATCTTCCTGATTTCTTTTTTATTATTATGTTATGTTAATCACCATACATTACATCATTAGTTTTTGATGTAGTGTTCCATGATTCATTGTTTGCGTATAACACCCAGTGCTCCATGCAGTATGTGCCCTCTTTAATACCCATCACTGGGCTAACCCATCCCCCCACCCCCCTTCCCTCTAGAACCCTCAGTTTGTTTTTCAGAGTCCATAGTCTCTCATGGTTTGTCTCCCCCTCCAATTTCCCCCCACTTCATTTTTCCCTTCCTACTATCTTCTTTTTTTTTTTAACTATGCTGAGCGAAATAAGTTAATCAGAGAAAGACATGTATCATATGATATCACTGATATGAGGAATTCTTAATCTCAGGAAACAAACTGAGGGTTGCTGGAGTGGTTGGGGGTGGGAGGGATGGGGTGGCTGGGTGATAGACATTGGGGAGGCTATGTGCTACGTTGAGCACTGTGAAGAGTGTAAGACTGTTGAATCTTCCTGATTTTCAAACAGGGAAAATTTAGTATATGAGACTATCAGAACCAATGCCCACAGAAAACACTTAACTGCATAGAACTGCTTTTTAGTATCTATCTACGTAGAAGTTTTTATTTTTTTAAGTATTTTTAGAACCTAATAAATAATAAATTTTTGATGAAGGAATTTACAAATATATGAATAAGTGTATGAGTACATGAATGAAGAAAAACATGAAAAAATTCTATGTTATAGCCTTTCTTCTTGATATGAGCTTTTTTTTTCTTTTTCTTTTTTTTTTTTTTTAAAGATTTTATTTATTTATTCATGAGAGACAGAGAGAGAGAGAGAGGCAGAGGGAGAAGCAGGCTCCCAAGGAGCAGGGAGCCCGATGCGGGACTCGATCCCAGGACCCTGGGATCATGACCTGAGCCGAAGGCAGACGCTTAACCATCTGAGCCACCCAGGCGCCCTTTTTTTTTTTTTCTTTTTAAACTTAAGACAGCAAATACTACTACTTAAGTACTAAAGTATTTTAAATACACATTCCTGGTTTTTTAGCAAAACTTGTGCCTAAATTCTGATTAGTAACTGATGGATCAAGAATTGACTCTGGGATTTAGACATGACAATGATAAATTGGTCAAATCAATAAATCTATTGGTATAGCCATTTTCAGTGAAAGGATTTAGTTATTTTTATAAGCAATGCATCAAAAACACTATTATTTTTTTAATCTCCAAAATGTGGGCCTTTGAGGAGACACACAACATCCACGTGTTTTACACGATGGCATTAGCTGTAATAGTCATTTATCTTGCAGAGAAATAGACATTACATTGTGTGCAACAAAATATGGAGCAGCTGCTTCAACAGATATGACAAATATGACAGTCAAATATGACAGTCCATGTGTAGAAAAGCTATATTCCAACACAAAGCAGAGACCAAAAAAAAAAAGCTTAAACTATAGAATTAAAATTAGGTACAAGATTTCTTCAGCTGGGAATGTCAACTATTCAACATACATACTTATGTCAGTAAATATACACTGGCACACAATATTTTCATTTCTTTCCTTTCAGTATATAATTTTATTTGAAGTCTGTAATGGAAAATACTATATAGTTTGTAAATTCCTGTTGAAATTGATATTCTGTATTTAAATACTCTCTTTCCCATATCCACATCTCAGTAATATATACAAATTGGCAAATCTGTTGTATCTGAATTTGAAACTACAGTAAATCCTTACTCTTGCATAATTTACTAATATGTAATGTTAGGTGATTAAACAAGTTTATTTTGGGATTCTCCTTAAATAATGAGTACTTGACAAAAAATAATCAGGTTTAGCAAAATTTCAAACTATTTTTAAGGCTCTGGAAGGAACTCTTTTACTATATACACGTAATAATTATATATAAAATCCCCACTTACATTTCAGGTTTAATCTGTTGTAATATATTGGTCTTTTATTCTTTACACTTGATTGATTGTATAGAACTATGATAATTATGTCCTTTTTTGTGCATTTGGTAAATTTTTAAGATCTAATGTGTAGAACAGACCTTTTTCCTCAAATATTAAATCTTGGTTATGTTGTCATGAAGGGTCTAGGATTTGTTCTCCCTGCAAGATAACAGGTCTGCTTATCTTCTAAAGTTGTTTGCTAAACATCCTTGGAATTCTAGTCTGTAATAAAAGCTGTTGGTGCCTCTGCTCACAAGATGTGCAAAAATGTTAGACCCATGAAGAATTATCTCCCAACAGAGCTTTTATCTTTTGCATACTAAAGTTTAATCCACTTACAGATTTAGAACATTTGGACTAGTTATTTGTATAAATCATTTATTGCTGCAGTGATATAGAGTAGCCCTCATTTAATTTTTTTAAATTTATTATTATTATTATTATTATTTATTATTATTATTATTATAGAGAGGGAGAAGGAGGGGGGAAGGACAGAGAGAGAGAAAGAGAGAGAATCCTAGGCAGGCTCCATACCCAGCACAGAGCCCAATTCTGGGCTCAATCTCACAGCCCTTAGATCATGAATTGAGCCGAAATCCAGAGTCAGATGCTCAACCAACTGAGCCACCCAGGCGCACCAAGAGTAGTAATCAATTTAAACTCAGTATCTTAAAATAACAAGTGTCTACTGCTTGCTTCTGTCTACAAGGAAACTGTTGCACTTTTGCTGATCTAGGCTGGCTTAGTTGTATGGCTCTGCTTTAGGCTGTGAATCAGGGTTAAATTCTTTTCCACAAACCTCAGGATGAGTCCCAGGCAGAAGTAATAGCAATTGTCTAGGGGATGTTTTTCTCATTATTAATGGCCAAAACCCAAAAACTGGCCAAAATATTAGAGTGCATTTTGATCCTTTGCTCACATCATTTCACTCTCATACTGTTATCCAAAGCAAGTCACATGGCCAATCCCAGAGTCCCTTGGGCAGGAAAATATGTTTTTCTCCAAAACAGATGGAAAGTTGAGAAGCTATTTGTTGTACAATACTCCAATCAACTCCAACATTATTTAAAGTTATTTCTCATTCTCAATGAATATTGTTTGAATTTATCTGCTAATTATCTATGGCAAAAATAGAAAGAAATACTCAAAAGCTTGACAGCACTTGCTGACCACCTGTATTAAGATCCAATCATGTTTGGAGTAATTTATAAGAAGAGTAATTGTGAACACGATTTTGCAGTTTTGAAATATTTTACGTATAAAATGTCATGGACTGCCCCAAACAACGGAGATGGGAAAAATGACATTGATGGCCCTTATTTTTCCAACTAGAATGCCCCAAACATGGGGCTCAAGCTCTCATATTCAGGACCACGCTGGATAATTAACCATAAAGAATTTAGCAACATGTCATTAATTAAAACTTTTGTCTTATATTAAAACAATATGTTCAACTCTAAGACACCTTATTAATCTGGTTGGTTAAGTATAGAACTGGTATTCTTTTGTAAAAAATCTGGAGTTCAGAATATATCATAGGTTCTTATAGACCTTACACTGATCTATTTATGTTTTATATGAGTCCAATGACTTTAGAGTATTCTGTTTGTTTGTTTCAAGTTTTTATTTAAATTCTAGTTAGTTGACATATAGTGTAATATTGGTTTCAGGAGCAGAATTTAGTGATTCATCACTTACATATAACACCCAGTGCTCATCACAAGTGCCCTCCTTAATACTTCAGGGTATTTTTATCTTAATTTAGTTTTCATTGTCACTGTTCCCTGTATTTATTTACTTATTTTTAATGTGTCTTTGAATCTCTTTATAAATCAAATCTAACAGAGATCCTTTCACAAAGAGAGATTGCATGAAAATCTGAACTTCAGAAAAGTTCATGTAATTAAACTTTAAACTCTATGATAACGTCAATTGCCTGCAGCTTACCTTGCCTTCTACAGTATCCTGGAATCCCTAACACCCACCTTGCATAAGCCTCATCACAAAACAGTAATTTATTCTGCATAGTTTTGTGCAGTAAAGCTTTCAATGTATGCAGAATTGTGAAATACAACATAAATGCATATCTATTTCTCTGTGTACATATAATTCAAATTACAGGATAGCTTTTTCTTAATTAATGGGAGGAGCACTATATATTTTGTCAAGTAATCTCTAATTTTTCCTAAATGTTCATTATGATGGATTTATGCCCTATCCACATCCTGCCCCTCAGAATTTTTTTTGGTTTATAGCTGTTGTCCAATCTTTATTTTCCTTTGTTTTGCATTTTAAAGTGCTTCATTAAGTTTGAGGATTTTTCATTAAGTTTTATTAAGCTCATTAAATTGAGAGACTAAGTGCCACTTGACACACACAAAAAGAATAAGAGACACAGAAATACTTCACTGAGAGACCAGAAAACTTATTATCATTACTGTCCATGCGATAATTGTAGATATTTTATAGTGAAACAGAAATTAAAATCATACATGAAGTCTAAATAATTTGTCTCTTTGACTAAATAATTTGTCAAAAAATGTTTAATTTGGTTAATGTGGCCAAGCCCATGATTTACTTCTTTTGCATATTCTTTTTTAAAATTATGCTTTCACTAGTACCAGATAGGTACCTTGGATCCGGGCAACCAGGAGTGGTGCCTGCGCAATCCAGTCTCATTTGGACACTTTGCGCCATTTGGATGGAATTGAAATCCACAGCTCATCTCATTCATCCGTTGAAGCTTTGTAAATACTGTGTGTATTCTCCTTCTCCTGTCCACTTCTGTGAACATTGCCTCTGAAACTCAGGAGTGTTATGCTTCCTATTTTATCTAACTAAACCTAAGATACTTTTCTCTGAATTATGGTAAGTACTAACTCTATACTTATTTCCAAAATTTGTATTTCTCTCTAAAAACCAAAGTCCCTTTGCATTTCTCAAATCTTTTTTTTATTTTAAAGATTGGTGCTTATCAATCGTCTGTACAGCTTAAACTTTAATTTTAGAAAAAAAGTGTACCTGAGGTCAGAAAAAAACCAGATTAAATCTTTTAATGACTATATATTATTCCAATAAAGTGACATGGACGGAGTGCTTGGTAAATTTAGATCCAGAGGACTCATTTCATTCTGAGCTACAGAACACTGGATATTTCTGTTTGGTTCTGGATCATCAGACTTTGAAGTGTTTCTGGGATAATGGCCTAATTCTGAGCTCAAACAGATTTGACATGCCATCAGAGTCTGGGAAAATAGAATTGTTTCTGACAAGAACACTCCTTTAGGAAAAAAAAGAAATATATATATATATATAAATACATATAAATATATATATATATAGTTTCAGGTTTTCCAATTGCAGTATATATATATAAAACCTGAAACAAAGTTTGAGTCTTAACCTTTTATTTTAAAAAAAGTTATTAAAAAACACTCAGGAGCTAGCTGATATCAAAACCAACAGCAGAATAACATAGCTTTATTAGTTATAAATCTCTTAAAACATTGTTACAATGTAATATATGTTTATCTTAACTTAAATGTTTAATAAATTTTAGGGACACCTGGGTGGCTCAGTCGGTTAAGCCTCTGCTTTTGGCTCAAGTCATGATCTCAGGGTCCTGGGATCCAGCCCCATGTCCTGCGCCCCGCTCTGCTTCTCCCTCTGCCTCTGCCCCTCCACCCCACTCGTGCACTCTCTTTCTCAAATAAATAAATAAATAAATAAAATCTTTTTTTAAACTTATTAAGGATGCTGGGTGGCTCAGTCGTTAAGTGTCTGCCTTCGGCTCAGGTCATGCTCCCAGGGTCCTGGGATCGAGCCCTGTATCAGGCTCCCTGCTCAGTGGGGAGTCTGCTTCTCCGTCTCCCACTCCCCCTGCTTGTGTTCCCTCTCTCGCCGTCTCTTTCTCTCATCAAATAAATAAATAAAATCTTTAAAAAAAAGTATTGAAAATGTTTAATGAGTTTTAGAATATATAAATTTAGGATATAGCTTCTGCAAATTACTGTGGTTTATCTTACTTTTAAATTCTCAAAAATTTGGAGCTTACATTAACTGTTTCAAAAAAGTAGGACACAACTTATTACCAACTCCAAACTCATATGTTTTCAAAGACCCGAACTCATGAAAAAAAAAAAGCAGATTAATTTCCTTATACTGTCCACATCACCAACATTTTTTAAAGAAATTCTACATAGAAAAATTTTAATTGGTGAATAAATGTTAAAATATAACACAAAATATATCTACTTATTTATATATCACATAAATAAATTACTTGGATTCCAAAAAAGTATAACAACAATTTAATGGTTTTACCTTAATAATATTTAAAGAAACTAAACTATGACTCATGCACTGGATGCATATGGTGCTCTGTCATATCTATCTATAGATTGTTAGTAAAGAATGTCTGGTCAAGATGGCTGAACAAACGGAAGTCCCACCTCACTCTCCACATATGTAGAAATGCAGGATACAATCAACAAATATACTTTTGGAAGGTTTAATGCAAGAAAGAAAATTTCTGGATATCAAAAATTAATAGCTGACCTACAGCAGTATTATCAGAAGTTGTCACATTTTATCTGGCAGGGACAAAGATCAGACGTCCTGTTGCCAGGTGTGATGACTATCATAGAAACTACAGTCTAGGTCATAGGAATTGAGCTGAGGTCTAGCATTTGGGTAGGAGCCAGAAGAGACCTATTATACCCATGAAACAAAACTTGAAAATAGCTGCCTATTGTCCTAGTATCATTGCAAGAGGTTAGTCTGTGGGTAGAAAAGGATTTACCTGTGAGAAATTACAACCCCAGACTGTGTCTCAAAAAGTTGAAGTACATGAGAAAATTAATATCATCATAAGGTATGGAAGGACCAAAGAAAAATGGACAATCAAGAAAGAAAAAGAGATAATGAAGTAAAATAAAAGATATAAGTGATGTTTATATTGAAAATATTCCAGCAGGTTAGAAATATAAATAGATAAAAAAATAAGAAAATAAAAATATAGAATTGGCAATATAGAATTGGTGAATATTTGAACGATCAACCTAGAATAGAAAAGAAAATATTTTGAAATTTGAAAAATACAATATATTGTGAAAACTTTAGGAAAGGTAGGTAACAGAAGGAGTAAAAATTTTTATAAACATTAAAATATTTAGCTTTATTGGGGCGCCTGGGTGGCTCAGTCGTTAAGCGTCTGCCTTCGGCTCAGGTCATGGTCCCAGGGTCCTGGGATCGAGCCCCGCATCTGGCTCCCTGCTCCGCAGGAGGCCTGCTTCTCCCTCTCCCACTCCCCCTGCTTGTGTTCCCTGTCTTGCTGTGTTTCTCTCTGTCAAATAAATAAAATCTTTAAAAAAAATATTTAGCTTTATTTAAAACTATTATTTAATTTATATTCACAGATTAATTCATTCTTCATTTATTCTATGTATACAATACATACAGTTATTAACATGTATGGCTAACATTAATAAAATAAGATTTTCTTCTGATTTATATACAAAACCTTTAAAATGTAAAAACTAGGCTATGGTACAAAATATGGTAGATATTATACATGTATTTTAATGTTTTTTCCAAAACTCTATTTTTCTTATATTTAAATATATTAGCAATCTAAATTATATATTTTTTGTAATGTAAGGAGAAAGTCAACTTTTATTCCAGGTGGGTCATTATTTTTTTTTAAAGCAAATGTAATTTTCTCTTTGAATTATAAAGATAACTTTTGTTACATATAAAATTCACAATTATACTCAGAAACCTATGACTGGTAGTATAAGAAACCTAGAAAACTCAGAAGATAAAGGAAAACAGAATTTATATATATTTTTAAGCATTATGTGGTAAAATAAAAAAACATGGAAATCAAAATGATTTGAAAACTATAAAACACATATTAAAGGTAAGAGTTTTTCTCTAATATATAGAAATTACTGCTGCCAATTGTTAAGAAAAGACAATAATACCAAAATAAAAGTGATCTAATGAGATTTGACTAGGCCATTTGCAAAACAAACATGACAACAAACACATTTAAAGATGCCCTCAACATCTCTGCTTGTCAGAAATTTTCAGTGTATATTAAAATTAGAATTTTACATATACAAAAGCCAAATAATTTTAATTCTGGAGCTCCATATCAAAAAATAAACTATACCATTACCATAATTCAAGGATGATAGATGCAAGATTTAGGCAAAGATCGATTACACTAATTAAAATGAGACAGATTTTTGTCTAGTAAATCGTAAGCATTTTCATGTTACATTGTATATTGAGAAAAAATAAGTTGTGTATGGGATGATCCAATATTTGTAAAATATAAAAAGAAACAATCCCTTATTTGTGTGTGTGTGTGTGTGTGTGTGTGTGTGTGTGTGTGTGTGTGTGTGAAGGGCATTACTACTTAGAATGATAGAAGATGGAAAAAAGAGATTGGCAAGAAACAGAAAAAACAGATTGCAGCAAATGTGAGAGCAAAACTGGATTAATTTTAGCCAAAGATAATATCAAAATATTTTTAAGAAAAATGTAAACATTGAATATGTACATTGGCAAGAATCACAAGTTGAGATAGATAAAAATATCTGATGTAGTTCTGTGATTGTAGTCTTGGACTTTCATCGCCCTAGTGTAATGTCTACAATAAACTATTACTTTTATTAAAAAAAGTCACATTATTTCTTATCTTATGCATATAGCACATACTCAAACATCCTGTTAAATAATTACATCTATTCAATATAGCCATAAAAGTTATCTAACAGAGAGTATTAGCCTTTCAAGGACAGCCCAATTTCAATAATTAGTCATTTGGGGAAAAACAGTTCCATTGTTTTCTCAGCTTTGATAAAGATGTTCATTCAAGTTGTAGGCTAGGATGGATATAATAGAAAGTCAATTTTAGCTGTTTCATCTTGGCAGTGGTCTGGGATAGCACTTACTTAATTTCTAATTCTAAGATATCTACAAGATATCACTTGATATTTGAATGCTATAAAAATGTGTCTCAAGGAAAAAATCTAATTTCAGATGTGTCTATATTCTCAGTAACATATAATTACTATATACAATGAGCTGGTTTTGAACCCAATCACCACATCAAAAAAAAATGATATGATCACATTAATTATTCAGTTAGCTTCTAGCTCTATATAGTTATGATTTCTTTAACATTTATACTTTTATTGAATTTCATTTTTTCAATTACCAAATAATTTTGTAAATGTTTTGTATAAATTTCACTGCATGTGAAAAAGAAATTGATACCGTATGTCTAGAAACCAATTTTTTCCATATATCTTAAAAGTCATTAATATAGTCATGCCTTTTTTTTCAAGCTCTTCTATTTCTAGAAGTTTATTCTAAGGAAATAATTGGAAATTCATAGGAAGTTTTTCTAACAAGAATTTTTACCACGTTATATACTATAATAGAAAAGGAGAGATCAATATACTGCATTTAATTGATAATATACCATATAGCCATTCTATTGGATATTCTTATGTCTAGAAACATAGAATAAACTTGTGTTTAAAAATGTTAGTTAAAAACAAATAATATGCTTTTTAAAAATTTTCAGTTCAAGTATCTCTAAATTCAAAGCAATAAATCTGTTAATTTGAAATAAGTACAGTAAATATATAGCTATCTAAAAATGAGGAAATATGGTAGAAATAGAGAAAAATTTCAAGTATGCTATCTGGGAGGGATAATATTAGGATAGTTACTCCATTAAACATTTAGCAACTGTTTTATCAAATTGATTTTTTTTCAATATCATGCCACTATTTATTTCCATTACCTAAATCCCAGATCATATATCACATGTATTTCTACCTGTTATCCACACTAACTTGGTCTTTACAGTGCCAACCTCTTAACCTAACAAGCTTCTTCAAGTGTTTTTATGCCCGGAAATTCTGTAACTTTGTAAATTAGGCACACAATGTCTGTAATCCATTCAAAAGCTGTTACATGTAATTCTCATTATTTTAATGTGAAATTTAAGAAAATCGTAAGACAGAGATTTTAACTTCTAAAAAGTGACTTCATCCCCAGATCTCAGACCTATTCTGTTTCACAAATGTCTATCATTATTGTATCAGAGATATATAAAGATATTATTGTTAGTAATCAACCCCTCCCTACTTATCTCTCAAAGTCATTCTATCCAGTTACCAGTTGAAGCAACTGATGAATGCAAACTGATGAATTAAAGAAAAAAAGAAACACAGTGAGAGAAAGAAAGAAAGAAAGAAGAGGGAAATCAGATGGGAATACTTTATCAACAAAAAAAGAATTCCCAAGCCTTTATATTGTGCATCTGAACACTGTAAAAGTTTTTCAAGTGTGTGGCACACCAAGGCAGAAATATTGCTGTGAAATTTCAGAACGCTGGAGATAAAGACTTCCAAGCTAGAGAAAGAGAGAAAATATTCCTTAGTTGCTAAGCTTATGGGAACCCCCACAAATCCTGTATAAAGCATCATGATAAAAGTGTACATTTTGTTGATACAAATTTCCTCAGAAAACATTTCAACTTTGATCAAATATATGTAGTTGTAGAAATAGAATTCTTCACATGTGATATAAACTGACCAGATAGACATCATTCCTGAACGGACTGTCATGGAGCATGAAGGAGAGGATCTGCAAAACCTGTATCTATGAACAGAACGTCTGGACACAAATGACTAGAAAAATATGATTTAAAATTATTAATAGAAATATGTGGCATGGTGATTGAGTTTGGGGAGGTATGTGTGTGAGTGTGCTTGTGCATCTGGATATATTCTTCAGATGTTTTTAAACCAATACCATTATTGTTTGATACTATCATTTCATTAATTCTTAGTAAATCATTTAGCGAACTTTACAAAGCCCCATGTTGCACAACTTTTTCAGATACTGTCAAATGCAACATAAAACCTGAGAAGATTTAACACTTGGCATCCAGGTAAGTTTTTAAAAATATTTATTCTGCCGGGGCACCTGGCTGGCTCAGTTGGTAGAGTGCATGACTCTTGATCTCAGGATGGAAAGTTTGAGCCCCATATTGGGTGTAGGGATTACTTAAAAATAAAATTAAAAAAAAATTATTTTGCCTTAATTTATTGGAAGTAATGTCCATTCAAGCAAGAGCATTTCTGGTGTGTTTAAATACTTAACCAATTTTGAAATCTAGTTCATGTCTTTGTCTAAGTATGCAGGAGGAAGACAAAATTGTACTATACTGACTCTGTGGGAAACACTATGTGGAGATTCCATTGCTGTGTTAGTGCTCTAAATACGTAGCTATCTTAGGTAGTATAGATCATCCCCAGTCGGCTTTGAGTCCCTGCTGGTGTAAATGATGGTCTGTTCTCTCGGAACAAGACATTGATGGTAAATGCTTAACTATCTTGCCCTGCTGATGAAGCTTTCCACCTCAGTTCTGTCTGGTGCTGCTACACTTCAAAGACCTGAGTACTTCAGCTTTGCATTCTCCTCACCTCAGGCTTCAGAGAACCTGGCAGGCATATAAAATATGTTCCTGGGCTACCCCTGTTCTTTCACAAAGGGTTATTTATGAGTTCATGTATCTTTTGAAACTGATACATACCATGGGAAATAAGAAAGGTGCTAGATTAAGTCTTAACTCTGCCTCATACATTATGTAGTTCTTTCTAATTTAATTCTGGCTAGGCCCATATCGATCTAGGGCTTCTCTGAGAAACAGTAACCTCCAAAGTCTATGTCAAGATATGAAGAAATAAATCTTGTATTAGTTGCTAGGGCTGCCATAAAGTGGTGCTATGGACCGGATGGGCTTAAAAAAAAAATTAATTTTTCATAGTTCTAGAGGCTGGAAGTCCAAAATCAAGGTGTCAGCAGGTTTAGTTTTTCTTGAGGTCTCCGTCCTTGGATTGTAAATGTCCACCTTCTCGCTGTGTTCTCATATGGTCTTTTCTCTGTGACTATGTATTACTGGTGTCTCTTCCTTTTCTTACAAAAACATTGGCTCTTTGCCCTATCTTTACGACCTCATTTAATCTCATTTACCTCTTTAAAGACCTTATCTCCCAAATACAGTCATATTGGTGATTCAGGCTTAAACATGTGAATTTGGAGGTGGGTACCTGGGGGGAGGGGGTACTATAATAAGTCCCAGTGTGCTCAGTTACTCAAAGCCACTCAGATATTTTGAAAACTCCAGTGGGTATAGCCACTGACCTGTCTCCCACATCCCTCAATAAACAGCCTCTGTAAGTCCTCTGAAAATTTCAAATTCTCCAGTTGCCCAATTCATTCTCCAGAATTACCTAGCCACTCCATGCTTCAGTAAATGAAGTTTTAATCCTGACTGCTTGGGGTCTCCTTGACCTTTTCCAGTTCTATGGTAAACATTAGGCCTGGTTGGTTAAGATTGATTATATTGTCCCTCTTCTCTGAAAAAAAGGATTTTAACAAGAGGTTTAGAGGATCCATACTACCTCAGATGACAAAATATTTACAGACACTAAAATATCAGTAGAATAAATATGAAACATGGTAGAAGATAATCAATGTTTAGTGCTATTCCTACTGTCTGTTTAAACAAAGACTGAAATTAAAACCCAAAATATGTGGAAATTAAACTACATATTGCTGAACATCCAATGAATCAAAGAGGAAATCAAATGGGAAATAAAAAAATACCTTGAGACAAATGAGAATGGAAATGACATACTAAAACTTGTGAGATACTGCAAAAGCAATTCTAAAAGGAACGTTTATGACAAACACTTATATTAAGAAAAAAAGAAATACTTCTAGTAAAGAAACTAACTTTATGCCTCAAGGAGCTAGATAAGGAAGAACTAACTAAGCCCAAATTTGACAGAAGAAAGGAAATAATTAAGATTAGAGCAGAAATAAATAAAATAGAGTCTAGAAAGAATAAACAAGATTGACTAACCAGAAATAAAAAGAGAAAGGACTCAAATAAATAAAGTTATAAATAAAAGAGGATTTACAATTGATACCACAGAAATACAAAGAATCATCAGAGATGACTATGAAAAATTATACACTAAAACAGTGTGGAATTGGCATAAAAACAGATGTATAAACCAGTGGATCAGAAGAGAGAGCCTCAAATAAATCTACAAATCTACACTCAACTGGTCTTTGGCAAGTGTGTCAAGAACTCCCAATGGGGAAAGATAGTTTCTTCAATAAGCAGTGTTGGGAAAACTGGATAGCCACATGGAGAAGAATGAAATTGGACTCATTTCACATCATGTACAAAAATCAACTCAAAATGGATGAAAGACTTAAACGTCACACCTGAAACTGTGAGACTACTAGAAGGAAACAAAGAGAAAAATCTCCTTGACATTGATCTTGGCAAAAATTTTTGGGATCTGATAGCAAAAGCACAAGTAACAAAAGTGAAAATAAGCAAGTGGGAATATGTGAAGCTAAAAAGCTTCTGCAAAGCAAACATTGTGAAGACACAACCTATGGAATAAGGAAAATAATTGCAAACCATTTGTCTGATAAGGTGTTAATATCCAAAATATCTAAAGAACTCAAATAACACAATACCAAAAGAAACCTCAAAACCCCAAAACAACAACAATAAAAAATAACAAACAAAAAACCAAATAATCCAATTAAAAATGAATAGGGGAAATGAATAAACGTTTCTCAAAAGAAGACATACAAATTGCCAACACATATATGAAAATGTGCTTAATGTTACTAATCACCAGAGAAACAGAAATCAAAACCACAATGAGATACTACTTCACATCTGTTAGAATGGTTATTATTAAGAGGACAAAAATTTTAAAAATGTTGGGAAAAAAAAGTGTTGGTAGAAAAGGGAAACTTGGTACTGTTTGGTGGGAACTAAATTGGTATAGCCACTATGGAAAACAGAATGGAAGTTTCTCAAAAACTAGAATTAGAACTACCATATGATCCAGCTATCCCACTCTGGGTATATATTCAAAAGAAATAAAATCAAGATCTTGGAAAGATATCTGCACTCTTAGGTTCACTGCAGCATTATTCACAATATCCAAAGCATGAAAACAATCTAAATGTTTATCAGTGGATGAATGAATGAAGAAAATGTGGTGTGTATATATACAGTGGGATATTATTCAGCCTTAAAAAAAGGAGATTGTGCCAATTGCAACAACATTGATGACATTATGCGAAGTAAAGTAAGCCTGACATAGAAGTGCAAATACTGCATTTTATTTATATGTGGAATCTAAAAATGTGGAACTCATAAAAGTAGAGTGGAATGGTGGTTGCCAGGGCCTGGGACTTGGGATAAAAAGAGAGATGTTAGTCAGAGGGTAAAACGTTTTAGTATGCAGAATAAATAAATTCTGTAGATATAATATGCTGTGTGGTAATTATTGTTTATAATACTGTATTGATACTTCAAATTTGCTGAGAGTAAATCTTCAGTGTTCTAACCACCAAGGGAAAAAAAAAGTAACTATGTGAGCTGATGGATATGTTAATTAGGTTAATTGTGGTAGTCATTTTACAGTGTATACATAGATCACACTTCATGTTCTACACCTTAAATACACACAGTGTCTACTTGAGTCAGAAAGTTGAAGTTTTGAAATTTATTTAAAGAAACCAACTCACCTTATCTAAAATTAGTTTTAGAATTTAGTTCCACTCAATTGTTTCATTATTTCAACCTGTATAAATTGCCATTTAATTTACCCTACCTCTATTTTCCCCTTATTCCTATTAGAGTCCCCTTTGAAATTTCCTGGCCATTCAAACACAGGCCCAGGATTCCCTAGCCAGCAGTAATTCAGATGTCAATACTACAGACTTTGAAACATCAGTTTCATTCGCTTGAAAAAGATGATTTATTTAGCTTGCTTTCTAGCAACTTGAACATTCAATATGTGCTAAAAATCTGCAAGTAACACAGTATACCTCTCAACGCTGACCCTTCAAATGTTTTCTAACTCAATAAGGTTAAAAAGTAGCTTCCTTACACCATATTTCAAGCTTGTATAGGAAGTACTGGCTATTAGAAGATGATTAAAAAAAAACAGAAGGAATTCTTTTTTATCTGTAGAGTTACGAATATGTTTTGATTATATGGGTTTATGTAAAAATCAATTTAAGGTTTTCAACAGATGTTCATCTACTTGATGGTATAATATTTTGCTTGGCTTAAAAATAATAAACAATGTGTATCAAATGAAAATGAGCAATCTGCTTTTTGTGGTTCCTTTTACAGTCGAGTTATTTAATAGAATTTAGAAACAAGTGAACTTAGGAAACAGAAAACTCCTGAAGTAAGTAACAAAAATATTTTTCATTTCCACATTTTATTTGAATAGGATATACAACCCACACTGGGAATTTGGTGTTCGTTTTGTGAGGACAAAATTTGTATTATGCCTCTGAGAAAACAAATTCAATCATTTTGTCCCAAATGGAATCCTTTTGCAAATATACTATCATGAAATTTTTATTCATTAGGAAAATTTTGCGCATTCTCATATTTTACCAAATAATTGATGTGTATCATATCAAAGTTTGTCTAGGGCTAAGTCTGATTCAAGCCCTTCATTAATTCTTTTTGTTTCATTGTAAGTTTTCTCTCTTTCACTCAGTCTGTTCATTTCAATGAGAAAGGATTTCCTTGGGATGGCCTGAAGCTTGTTGCATTCACAATCAAGTTAAGAATCGCCTGAAATATGCTTTAATTGTAATAAAACTATTCTCCCAAATCCAACCCTGGCTTTTAACAACATTAATTCTGGTTCAACTCTTGTTCTCAGGATCATTCAGAATATAGCTCTATGTGTTCACTTGTATTTTAATGATTTCCTTCATTCCTAATTTTATTATTTTGCACTTCAAAATTATGCTACTGTCTTGTAATTAAACTGGCAATGTTTGTGTTGACAGTCTTAATTCCACCAAACTTTTAGTTTCCTTTTCCTTCATAGCGTTCCCTCATTCTTTCCATTGGTTCCTTATTTGAGCGTATGCCCATGTTCGTGGGCTTTCCAGCTTTAAGCTACAACTGTACAACAGCAATTTTACCATGACCCTTCTCCTACATTTGGGAACCATCCCATTCCTTCCATAAGAAGTCCTTAAAAGCTAAATTTTCCTCCTCATACTCTGTTTTCAGTGTTTTCCCAAAAGGCTGAAAAATAGGGAGGCTGTGCCAGGGAAGTCAAAGACCAGGAAAAGCATTATCTTTGGTACATGAGTTAACTTATGTTGGAAGATGTGTAGACAGTCACATATCTTTTATTCTGTGTCCTGTTCCAGTTCTGCATTTATGAGGAATGTATTTCAAAGCATCTGCAGACTGCATTGAACACCTCCGACAACTCATGTGAAGATATTAGGAGGTCAATATAGAATGACCTTTAGCCAGATAACATAGCCATTCTCTAAGAAGAAACTATGCTTTCTAACCTTGACTTGCCCATTTCCCATCCCCTTTGAAAATAACTAAGGGCATCCTTCCATCAGATTATGCCTTGAAATTTCTCTAGCTAAAGTCATTAAGTTTGGCAGTCTTTGTTTTAGCAGCTGTCCATGGCCTGTGACTCTACCGACCACCCTCTTATTTGTTGATTTGTAGGAAGAAACCAAGTTTTCCTATTGTTCAAATTATTTGAACACTTCTTTGAACCACTTTTGAACCACCAATTATTGAACCACTTCTTTGTTCCCTCTACCAGCTTCTTTTCTTGTATGTATTTGTTCAGAGTTCCACCTGTGATACATTGATGATAATGAATATTCATCTTGTAATAGTTTGGACCCCTTAGATAATTTCAACAGAAAGTTTTGTAGGAATTTTAATTTCAGTATGCCTAAACCAAACTCTTTATCCTTTCTGCCAAATTTGCTCCTACTGCCACATTGCTTATCCTGTTGATGATACACACCCTTTTTGATCAGACAGTCCTAGACAGTTGGAATTAAATCTAAACTTTCAATTCCTCATCAATAATTTCACTCCACTTGGCTACATGAATTACTTTTTTTAAAAATGTCAAATGTAACTTGATGCCTATGATTATTTTCATATAGTATTTCTTATATTATTTACCACTCACACAACTAGAAAATTTCTGTTGAGCCTTCATATCACAGGTCACAGGTTGGATATTTTCTTTTCTGAGACCCTGGTTATTAAGCCCTCCATTTTTTACTTATAATGCCATTATTGTCAAGTCTTTGTATGTATCACTGCACAGATTATGCTGTGTTACAGTTTGAGTTTATATTCATTTCTTTTATTAGTTTTTGGGTCATTTGAGGGATAGAATTATGTCACTTCACCCTTGTGTCACCAACTTTAATCACAGGGCTTGACATATATAGACTTTTTAAAAAACTTGGTTAGTGACAGCAGATAAAATAGGTAACCCCACACCTTCCTTCCCCATGGAGACAATGACTTAACAATACATGGACCAACTGACAGGTGAAAAATCCAGAAAGCAGTTAGTTTACCACACCTCAAGTGAGGCACAGCCAATAAGATCTGCACTGAATCTAGTAGGAATATTTGTGGTATTTACTGGCCATGCCCCTTCCTCTGGCACAGTAATGCACAATCAGGAGAACACTCCCAATTCCTGACTTCTCTCTAAGGAAAGAAAAAGAGGAATGGAACATATATCCTGATGGGGTTTTGAAATTTAAGTGTGGTTTGGTGGGGTGAGGTCCAGAACCAATGGTCCAGAAAGAATTCTTGAGACATCTCTGTTGCAAAAGGTGGTTTTATTAAAGCACGGGGACAGGGCAGAAAAAGCTGCTGCCCCAGGATTTGTGAGGGGTGGCTGATGATATACTATGGGGTTGAGGGAGGTAAGGAAAAGGGAGGTTTCAAAAGGATTTTTGTCTAGCAAGGCATTGACAGTAAAATAGTTGGGAGCTTCCTGGAGGAACAGTACACTTTGCCTTCCTTTCTGGAAGCTAGGCCCTTGATAGAAATGCTTAGCTCTTGTAAATTGCTAAGACTTTTGTAAACTGAGGGAGACTCAAGTCTTGCAGGATTGTGATCTCTATAAATTAACTATTTGTTTTTCCTTTAGGGCAGCCAGGAGTGCCTGAGGAATGTCACAAATATCCCATGGGGGGACGGGTTGTGAGGTGTCAGTTTCTTCTTGTCCTCAGCTAGCCTTCTGCTCCTTCATCACATCCCGTGTTCTGTTTTTTGGGGGAGGCTGCATGAGGATTGGTTTCCATCTTGCCTCAATCTAAATGCTGACAGGAATCGGCAGCAGCTTGGAGGCCACTAAGAATAAAGACGTTACCATGGCTTGGTCTAGCACCAGAGTGTTTGCAGAGAGTTACTACAGATAGACACTAGGGGAAGCTCCAGGACCATGGCTTGTTAGAACACCAGCGAGGCTTCAAGTACCACAGACCCCCCACTGAATAGAAAGAGACACACCTGTTCAACTAGGAGATTATGCGTGCACAAGCTCAGAGAAAATGCATCACTAGAATAGGCTTGAGAAGTCTCCAGGATTTCTAGCCAGGCTGATTGGTGATGGCACAGAGAAAACGATGTGAAATCAGAGACGGTGACTGGAGGGATGTTTCTAGGGGCTAAAAATGCTGGCAGCCACCAGATGCTAGAAGAGACAAGGAATGGGTTCTCCCCAAGAGTCTCCTCAGGGAGGACCACCCTGCTAGCACCTGGATTTCAGCCCAGTAATACGGATTTCTTCCTGGCTTCAGAAATGTAAGAAAATAAATTTAAATTGTTTTAAGCCACGCTGTTTGTGGTAATTTGTTACAGCAGTCACAGGAAAATAATACAGTTACTAACTTCATATGGGTATCAGTTGTGCTTTGAATGCAAACACACAAATAAAAGCCATGGAATGAATGATGTTGACTGAGTTAAAAAAAAATTCCTGGGAAAGAAAGAAATTAAGAATTAAGGACCCAAGGGATATGGTTAGCATCTGAGAAAGTAATTTGGTTATAGTTTTAAGTGTGCAGTAATTTGCATACGGCTAAAAGAAAATTAATTTCCAGGGTTTTTATACTATCATGCGTAAACACTCAATTATTTAAAAAAAACACAAGTGCAACAAATAAAGTAATTGAAGTTCATGGATAATTAATACACTTTAAAAATTTACTAAAATTATTGTTATGTACCTAACAACATGAATCATTTATGGTCTCTAAAGGTTTTATTTTTTTAATTTTTATTTATTTGTTTTTGAAATAGAAAGTATGAATAAAGTTGCTGAAAGGATGTATATAAATGTATATATCATATTGCAATTTTTTTTAAAAGAGATTGAAAGTATAGTACTTAAGAGCATAGGGTTTGGGACTAAATGCCACTGTTTAAATCCTGGTTCTATTGTTTACCAGTTGGGTGACCTTGGGTATATTATTTTACCTTTCTGTGTCTTGTTTATTCAGTCTGTAAACTAGTGATTTATTTATTTTTATTTTTTTATTATGTTATGTTAATCACCATATATTACATCATTAGTTTTTGATGTAGTGTTCCATGATTCATTGTTTGTGTATAACACCCAGTGCTCCACGCAGAACGTGCCCTCCTTAATACCCATCACCAGGCTAACCCATCCCCCAACCCCCTCCCCTCTAGAACCCTCAGTTTTTTCCTCAGAGTCCATAGTCTCTCATGGTTCGTTTCCCCCTCTGACTTCCCCCCCTTCATTATTCCCTTCTTGCTATCTTCTTCTTCTTCTTTTTTTAACATATAATGTATTATTTGTTTCAGAAGTACAGATCTGTGATTCAACAGTCTTGCACAATTCACAGCGCTCACCATAGCACATACCCTCCCCAATGTCTATCACCCAGTCACCCCATCCCTCCCACCCCCCCCCACTCCAGCAACCCTCAGTTTGTTTCCTGAGAATAAGAATTCCTCGTATCAGTGAGGTCATATGATACATCTTTCTCTGATTGACTTATTTCACTCTGCAAACTGCTAGAACTCATACAGGAATTCAATAAAGTGACAGGATATAAAATCAGTGCACAGAAATCAGTAGCATTCCTATACAGGAATACAACAAGACAGAAGAAAGAGAAATTAAGGAGTTGAGCCCATTTACAGTTGTACCCAAAACCATGAGATACCTCGGTGTAAACTAGTGATTTAAATAGACTTCACTGGGTCGCTCTGTGAGTTAAATGGATTGATATTTATACATTATTTAGAACTGTACCAGGTGTTTAGTTCTTTAAAAATGTTAATATGGGATGCCTGGCTGTCTCAGTTGATAGAACATGCAACTCTTGATCTTGGGGTTGTAAGTTCAAGTCCCGTGTTGTGTGTAGAGATTACTTTAAAAAATAAAACATTCCAAAGTGTTAATAAACAAGACAGATGAAGTACTCATCACTTCGGGCATAAGCTAAACTTATGATCTTTAAGATACCAGTGATTTTAAGAAGTTTTGCCAACCTTATAATTGTCAGTCCATTCAGACTATTATAACAAAAATACCACAGACTGGGAGGCTTAAACAATAAACATTTATTTCTCAGAGATGTGGAAGCAGGGAAGTCCATGATTGAGGTCCTAGAAGATTCAGTTTCTTAAGGGAGTCTGTGTATTGGTGCCCTAGATGACTGTCTTCTTCCTGTGTCCCGACATGGTAGAAGGGGTGAGGGAGTTCTCTAGGGTCTCTGTTAGAAGAGCACTAATCCCATTCCTGGGTTCGGTCATGGGTGGATCATGGGCTTCATCCTCATGATCTAATCACCCAAATGCCACACCTCCAAATACCATCACATTGGCGATTAGATTTCAACATATGAATTTTGAGGGGCACAAACATTTAGTCCTTAGCAATTATAAAACTGCTAGTTTTGGAAAACTAAAAGAAAAATAGATACAACCATGTTAATGCTTCCTATTAGGAGTGACATGTTTCAAAAATGTTAATATAGAAAACAAACATTTAAAAGAGGAAATGGGGCACCTGGCTGGCTCAGTAAGTAGAGAGTGTAACACTTGATCTTGGGTTGTAAGTTTGAGCTCCATGTTGGGTGTAGAAATTACTTAAAAATAAAATCTTTTTTTTAACATTTTATTTATTTATTTGTCAGAGAGAGAAAGCACAAGCAGGGGGAGTGGCAGGCAGAGGGAGAAGCAGGCTCCCTCTGAGCAAGGAGCCTGATACGGACTCAATCCCTGGAGGTTGGGATCATGACCTGAATCAAAGGCAGATGCTTAACGACCGAGCCACCCAGACATTCCTAGAAATAAAATCTAAAATAATAATAATAATAATAATAATAATAATAATAATAATAATAGAAATAGACTGATCAGGGTATGCATGCCTCTGGATGGTATTGGAAAACAATGGATGAATTATGATTGTGGAGCTCCCCTTTCTTTAGAATGCATATAGGCAGGGGCACCTGGGTGGCTCAGTCGGTTAAGCATCTGCCTTCAGCTCAGGTCATGATCTCAGGCTTCTGGGATCAAGCTCTGCTAGGGCCCCCTGCTCGGCAGGGAGTCTACTTCTCCCTCTGCCCCTCTCTGTCCCTCTCTGCCCCTGTTTCTGGCCCTCCCCTTGCTCGTGCTTGTGCTCTCTCTCAAATACAATCTTTAGAATGCATATAGGCAACTTTACTTTTGTTGAGACATTCTACCTTTGTAAATGGCAATGCACTTGAAAAGCTTATAGCCTTCTTTTACATTGATGTATTTTGATGACTTTTTCTACAACAAAAATTTCTGAATTGACTGTTGAATCTGTTACGTGTTCATTTTAATGATTCCTCTTTTTGAAAGGTATCTTATCTCTAAATTTTATGAATACTTTCCTGTGATCCTTGTAATCAACATGACTAACCGAAATTTTCAAGAATTTGATTTGTTATACAAAGAGACTTAATCTGATGAATCATTCATTGTATATTCTTTTTATTCCATCTCCCCTTCAGTCATCATGGGACAATAGACATTATGGTTTTAGCAACTGTTGTATTGGCAAACTTAACTGTGGCTTTGTTACTGCAAATGCCAAATACGTCTGAATGTGTACAGAAACCCTTGCCAATGAAAAGTGGCATTAATTTTTCAATCTCTCTGAACAACTGAGTAAATCACTGTGTTCAGTAATGTTTTGTTTTGTTTTTTTTTAAATGTTTACTCTTCCAAAATCACAGGGTTTGGATCTAAAATGAAAATAAACTTTCAAGCGATGAGAAGCACATATTCCTTGTTACCAGGACATGCATTTTCACTCCCAAATTAAATGACATTTGCTTTCTGTGGACTGTCCTCTCCCACCACCTTAATTTATTAAGACCCTACTCATATTTCAAGGCTCAGCTAGCAGCCATCATCACCATCAATATTTTCCAGCCACTTTCACCCGAAGAGAGATTTATTATCTGAATCATTTGCTCATAAAGTCATAGGAATTTTGAAGCTAAAAGAGAACTTAAGAACAAGTAGATATAAATTTATATAGGAAGATCCCAGGTCCCAGAGGAGTAAGTGGACTTTCTATCACAGCAACATGCTTAGCACACACACACAAAATAAAAGTTCTTGACTGTACTTTACTAATAAAATAATAGTTTTTTCTTAGGATCCCACGGAAATCAATTAGCTGCCATGACAGAGATCAATGGTGTTGAATGACCAGGGCTTAGCCCCCACACATAATACCTCAACCTGATTTCATCCAGTAGAGGGATCATTTTAATTTGTATTATATACATGGCTTTTGGTTAGAAGAAATTTATTAAAAAATAAACTACTACATTAAAACTTTGTTCTTTTCCATATATTTTTTACATTGTTTTGCTACCCATTTATCTATCATCTCTATATCCAGCCATCCATCCATATGAGTATAGATAAGAAAGAATATAGGCTCCTTGTTAACACAACTTTGATTTTACATCCCCTTGAAGGGGATGATGTAAGGTATCATCAAGGCAATGATAATGTAATTTACCCTCCCACCCCGTTTATTCACAACTGCCTAAACCATGTAGTCAGTATGATTTCTGATATTAATGGTAATGAGAGTAATAAAGTCAGTTGAAGTGGAAATAGTATGTAATTTTATATGTATCAACAGTTTGACATAACTGACATCAACAATAATTAATGAAATCAATGATTCATTAAATGAAATCAAATATCAGAGAAACATGTTTTTATCCAGCGGGGTACAATGAACATATGCTCAACCATATTAAAGCAGTTTAGGATCACTTAAATAAATAACTTTCTACCAGTTTACCTATTCCACTTTAATTTATATCTCTAGGAATTAAATATAACGATAATGAAAATTCAACTGTATAGGTGTTGAAATAAAATAAAGGCAAATTTACAAGATAACCTTTTAAAAATATATGTATGGAGCACTTGGCATCTGATAATGTGCTACAGCAAAGGAACTAAAAATTGCAATAGCTTATACAAGATTTCTGTTTTTATCTCAACAATAATGAAAAAACAGCTTAGTCCAGGGATAATGGGTAGCTGTTTCCATCTCTTCACATGACTTTTATCTCTGGATCCATGGCTCATCCAGGCCCTGACATAATTTTTGTATCCCAGCAATTGCAGAAGGGATAAAAGTACAAGACCATTTAACCACATTCTGATAAGAGCATGCAGGGTCAGATTCCAAAGCCTAGGCAGATTCCAAGGACCCCTCACTTAGAAGGGTCCCATGCTTGGTTTAATGTACCACTGTCACCATCTTGAAATTCTTAAGAATACTTAACAAGATCCCTGCATATTCACGCTTCATCGAACCCTGCAAAATATGACCCTGAGAGAATGACCCAAGCACACATTCCTTCTTTTCACCTTTATTTGCCAGAATTTGGCTATATGACCGCAATTTGTTATAATGTTATATCTTGCTGGTAGCCAATATCAGCTAAAACTCAGGAGTTCTAATGTTAAAAGAAAGAAGTAAAGAAATTATCTATATCCAGTAAACTAAGTCACAATATCTATGTTTTCCATTGTTTTATTCCCAGAACCTAGCAATACTATAGGCACATGGTTGATGCTTGGCATATTTTGTTGTTGTTGTTGTTAGCTAAATGAATATATGGTTCAATAACTAAGTAAACAGAACTAAACAAACTAAAATCTTTCCATTTTAGGTAGATGGATGTCACCAAAGCCATTAGGAAAATGAGACTGTCCCAAACTAGTAATATTTAATATTAGACAAGCATTTCCAAAAGTAGAAAATACTTTCAAAATCCTTGATACACGACAGGCAAAATTAGGTTAGTAGTAGTCCTGCGGAGTTCTATTTTCGTAAGTATAAATCATATTTGATCAAACCACATATTACAGAGGTACAAAATCTCATGTTCTCTAGTCACTGAGTACATCAAATGACCCTTGGAAAACATAGTCTTAATTCAGGCAGAGTTTGGTGTCATAACTTCCTTTCTGTAACCACCCAAACCAAGAGTAATATATATTTTTAAAAAGAGTGTTGGAACAATTCCATGTGATACCACGTACCTGAATGATAGGCTGATGTTTGTGAAAGTGACATATACACAAAATTATAACAATATCGAGTCCTTTAGTATAGAGTGAAACAAGCTTACTGCTAAAATAATCACTATGTTTTATACATTATTACAACAGGGTAAAGTAACTGATGGTCATTTTGATTACTTACTATACTTGTATAAGGAATTTAGAAAAAGCTCAATCAAAAGAATTATAGCAAAATAGTTTGAGGCCATAAAAGAGGTGTAAGGTTTGCATTTCTGGAAAATATTCTCATAAAAAACTAAAAGCATTTCTTATATTTTGTAAATTGTAAATTTTGTGCCCATTACTATAAAAACGCATTAGATATTCAACCGGAGGATCCACTGGAGAAAAAGTAATGCAAAGAATGCATTACTGTAGTAGAAAGAAAGCTAAAAAATAATTTTTAGAAGAGCTAAAATGGAATGACTCAAAAAAGAGAAATTTATTTTTCTCTTCCACAATGTATAGTATGGGTACACACAGGGTCTCATGGATCTCATGGGTATACGTGGGATCTACTCAGAGTATTCATTTCAGAATAGTTAGGGGCTCTGCTATCCTTGAAACATGATTTTTCCAGGCAGCACCATTCATGGCCATTCAGAGGCAGGGAGGAAAGTAAGATTGAGCCCAGGCCAAGTTTCTCTTAAGTCAGTGAGATGGGAGTTGCTGATATGATTTCCATTCACATTTCACTGGTTGAAAATTTAGACACGTAGTCACACTAACCTACAAGTCAGGCAAAAAAATGCTATCTAGTTAGGAAGGTTTGTATTTAGAGAAAAGAAGATTAATTTGAGGTAATGAACATGTATTATAGCAACACTTCCCAGGAAATGTTATTTAAGAGTAGAGATTTTTGTTTGAAAATTATTTGTACTCATGAAGTTTCTAGTAAGACATTTCAAGAATGTCTTATGGGCTTGTCTCTAAAACGCTTTTACTTAGAACAGATTCTGACTTATGGAATAATTATGAAGATAGTGTTCCTATATCCTCCACTCCCAATTTCCCTTATTATTAACACTTTATATCAGTATGGTACTTGGTTACAATTAAGTAATAGAACATTATTATTAACTAAAGTTTGTATTTTATTCAGATTTCCTTAATTTTTACCTAATGACCTTTGTTCATTGCTGGTGTATAAGAAA
Source organism: Zalophus californianus (assembly GCF_009762305.2). Taxonomy (NCBI): domain Eukaryota; kingdom Metazoa; phylum Chordata; class Mammalia; order Carnivora; family Otariidae; genus Zalophus; species Zalophus californianus. The sequence continues at coordinate 18,823,945 of NC_045604.1, forward strand.
GAATTGACTGTTTTATATTAACCTTGTATCCTTGCTTTCTTAGATGATAAGACCTAGCCAACAGGGACAACTCTGTGCCAATGAGCACACCCTAATGGCCAGATCTTGATCTCTAATGCTATTCTCCAATAAAAGGAACCAGTGTTGCTTGGACAAATGTTTAACTCTAGGACCGAGGTAGGAAATATATGTGAGCTGGAAGCATCTTGTTAGTGACAGAGTAAAAAGGTGTTCAAAAACCAAAACCAAAACTGAAACCACCATGATACTGACAGGTGAAAGGCACACAGAGGTCACCTTAAAGAATTTTTCATAGCAAAAGCTGAGGACACAATAAATAGTATCAGGTTATAACCCGAAGTATAAAATAAATATCCATGATTCCATACTGATATAAGGGAGGAGACTTTTCTCCCAGGCAGAATTTCGATTAAATTTTGTAGTTCCTATGCTCTCAAGGAGGTTGAGTATAACTACACACTCCTTAAGTGTGGGGTGAACAAAGTAACTTTATTCCAAAGGGCATAATATGGAAAGCAGAAAAATAGTAGGTTTAGAGTGAATAACTCTTACAAACACTACTTCAGTGAGGTCATCAAGGCCAACATCAACCTCAATAACTCAGGGCGCCTGAGTGGTGCAGCTGGTTAAGTGTCCAACTCTTGGTTTCAGCTCAGGTCATGATCTCAGGGTCCTGGGATTGAGCCTCATGTCAGGCTCCAGGCAGTGTGGAGTCTGCTTGAGCTTCTCTCTCTCCATCTCCCTCTGCCCCTCCCCGCTATCTCTCTTTCAACTAAATAAATAAAATCTTAAAACAAACAAACAAACAAAACAGCGATAATTCATGTGGATAGTTTGTGCCCTTTATATGATGTAACAAATGGCACTTAGTGGACTTTTCTCAAAAATACAGAGCCCCAGTCCCATCTTATTAAGAACATGTATTCTACTGTTGTTGAATGGAGTACTCTATAAATGTTGATTAGAACAATTTGATTGAAAGTTCTACTCAGGTGAACTATATATTTATTAATCTTCTGTCTGCTTGATCTATTAATTTCTGGAAGAGGGGTGTTGAAGTCTCAAACTATAGCAGTAGATTGGTTGGTCCAGTTCTTTTAGTTCTATCAACTAAAAGAACTTGTTGCCTTATGTATTTTGATGCCCTGTTCTCAGGTACATACATGCTAAGTCCTGTTGTGTCTCCTTGGACAACTGACCACTTTTTCATTATGCAGCAGCCGTCTTTATCTCTGATAATTCACCTTGTTCCAAAACTTGTTTCATCTGCAATTATAGATATTCCAGCTTTCATTCGATTGGTATGAGCATGGTATATCTTTTTTCATTCCTTTACTTTTAAGCTATCTGAATTTTTTATATTTAAAATGGTTTCTTTGAGATAATATATTGTTGAATTGATTATGACAATCTGACATTTAATTGGTGTATTGAGACTATTCACTCTTAAACTGATTGTTAATATATCCATATTGATATCTACTATATAATCACTTTATATTAATTGTATTCTTGTTTCTGTTTTTTTTTCTGTTTTTGTCTTCTCCAACAGAATTTTGTCATTCCCTTTTATCTCCTTTCTTATCATATCAGTTACACGGTTTTTAAAATATATTTTTTGAGTGGTTGTTCTAAAGTGAGTAAAATACTTTTAACTGTCTTAATTCCAACTTTAAAAAACAACACTATTCAGCATCATGTTAATTCAGGTAATTTGTAACAGAGTATTTCCAATACCTTCCTCTGATCGCTCATGACATTGCTGTCATTTATTTTATTGCCTATCATATTGTTGCTTTTAATATTTTAAAATAGTTATTTGTTAGATCAACCAACAGTAAGAAAAAGAAATCCTTTACCTACATTTATTCTTTTATTAATGCTCTTTTCTTTACATAGATCAAATTTCTGACCCATATAATTTTCCTTCTCCCTGAAGAACTTTTTTTTTTAAAGATTTTATTTATTTGACAGATAGAGACATAGCGAGAGGGGGAACACTAGCAGGGGGAGTGGGAGAGGGAGCCTGATGTGGAGCTTGATCCCAGGACCCTGGGACCGTGACCTGAGATGAAGGCAGAGGTTTTAACGACTGAGCCACCCAGGTGCCCCTCCCTGAAGAATGTTTTTAATACTTTTTTTTTTGTAGAAAAAATGTCAAATTTGTTAGTAATTAATTCTCCCATTTTTTGTTGTTGTTGTTGTTGTTGGGGGAGGAGTTGTTTTGTTGTATGAGAATGTCTTTTTCCCCCTCCCTTAGACTTCTTAGGTGATAATGTAACCAGGAGTAAAATTCTGTTTTTTTTTTTCTTTCAGAAATTAAATATTTTACTCTTCTTTCTTCTTGCTTGCATGGTTTCAGACTAGAAGTCTACTTAATTCTTATCCTCATTCCTCTTTAGCTAAAATGATTTTTTTCCCTTTGCTTTCAAGATTTTATCTTTGTCTTTGATTTTCTGCAGCTCAAATATGATTTGTCTAGGTTTAGACTTTTTGATATTTAACCTATTTGGTATTTTTTGAGCTTCCTGGATCTGTGATTTGTTGTCTGTCATTGATTTTGGTGAGTTCTTTGTCAATTACTGCTTCAAATATTTTGTTGTCTTCTGTTATTCTGATTATATGTATGTTACAGCTTTTGAAATTATTCCATAGTTATATTAGTTTGAAGGGCTGCCATAATAAAGTTGCCACAGACTGGTGGCTTAAAGAACAGAAATTTATTTTCTCACAATTCTGGAAGCTAGACGTCTAAAATTAAGGTGACTGTATGATTCGTTTCTTCTGAGGCCTCGCTCCTTGGCTAAGAGATGGCTGTCTTCTCCCTGTGTCTAAATTATCTTTCTCTTGGACAGCTCTATCCTAGGCAATGACCTCTTAACACTAGGATCTCTCAGCTAGTAATTGCATTATTTCTTGTTGATAGTGTTAACTCCCTAAGACACTAGAATTTAATGTTTTTTGCTTTTTGCTTTAAGATATACATTTGATTAATGAATCCCCTTTTACAAATAGAAAATCAAATGCCCCAGCCAGTATGAACCACCTTCCCCTTAAATATTTAAAATAACAGTTTTATCTGGGTGCCTACGAGGCTCAGTCTGTTGAGCAGCTGATTGTTGATTTCAGCTCAGTTACGGTCTCGGGGTCCTGGGATCCAGCCTTGTGTCAGGCTCTGGGCTCAGCGTGGAGTCCACTTGAGATTCTCTCTCTCCCTCTGCTCCTCCATGCCCTGCTTGCACCTGCTCTCTCTCTCTTTCTCTAATGAGCAAAGAAAATCTTTAAAAAAATAAAATGATAATTTTCTCCTAAATGCCTTCTTCACACCTCCTTTATTTCTTGATACTACATTTTCCCACCACTTATACATTTTAATGTCTTTTGATGGAAGTTCCCACTGATTAGTCTTATTTTCATTTTGATTTGTTTGTTCACAACCATTTCTTTCTCCAAACACATTTTTCAAATTATTGTGTTATGTGTATAATAATAAAATTCCATTAAATTTTGTTTAATTGGAAGTAAACTTAAACATTACTTTGGGATGGAGTTTACATCTTTTACACTAAGTTTAGTGTAATTTTCTGGTAGCATTATATGTATTTCCCAAGCTGTCAGTTTCATTTTGTTTTTTTCTTTGAAATAAGTTTTTAAGTTTATTTTTTAATATTTATTTAGTTAGGTTTCTGTCCTTTACATTATAGTTTTTTCTTATGCATTAAGACTTTTCCAGTTTATGTTGAGAAATACCCAACTATATATTAGAAATAAGGGTCTAATAGCTTATTTTTGCTATGACAAATTAAAAGCCTTTTTCTTCCCATTACACTCATTGGTGGTTTAGTTAAAAGCATTCTAAACATTTATTATTCTTATTTTTATAATAATTTTTATGTTAATTATCCTAGATCTCTTAAACACTAAGTATGGAATCTACATAAATCTAGAGCATATTCACTTACAGAGGAGTTTTTACTTATTTTTTTCTCTTACTTTCATGATTTGGAATTGGTATATTTTAAAGAATCTGCCCACACTACTATAAATGAACAAAGAAAATTATATTTTTGATTAAAAATCAAGAATGTATGGGATGCCTTTTCAAATGCTTTTGTGTAAAATCATGGAATTGATTTCAGTTTTCTGTTGTATATAATATTTAAATGTATTACTGTTGACATTTTGAGTGTCATGTTCTGTATTTTTGCTACAAAACCTTTTTATTGGCCATTTTTTTCCTATTTATTCGTCATTGCGCTTTTTTTTTTTTCATCATCGCACTTTTGAAGATCCTTCCAGGGCTTTTTTATGCCCATAACAATGCTGGTTGAAGGGTAAGGCAAATTAGAAATCTGTGGTCAGGACACTATCTCTCCTCGAAATCCTCTCTATTCTCACTCAAAATTCACTCTACTCGCAGAACAGTGCTTTTACTCATGGTAAGTACTACATAGGTATTTAATCAACCCATTTTTATATGTTATTATAGTTATTATGTGATACTTATTACTATATAATCACAGAACGAAATAGTACTTCAGTCATTAAATGGTTAGTCTGATTGCCACCACGTGAGGTAACTCTTAAGTGTGGAGTGTTTGTTTCGGATTGAATTTCATTTATGTGTACTAATTTACCACACTTGGCTGCATGTCTTCAATATCAAATGATTTGACGTGGATATTCCAATTCATCAGTCATTCATGCTTTATTAAAATAGCTAATGTTACCTTCATGTTAAAGAAATGGAGATGTGTAAAAATCGCCAGGTAAGATATATTTACCAAATATTGGAATACTGTGGAGTGATTGAATTATACTTTATTTTTCTATCTCTAGGAAAGCCTGAAGGTAGAAATATAACTCTGGTCACGCTGGTGGAGGAGAGGAAAGTAGAATGTTAATAGCAGTAGGATGGTAGTGCAGTGAATGAGCATGGAAAAATACAAACCGTCAGATGTTAAAAATTTAGCTGATGACACAATTATTGCCTAAGAATACTGCAAGTTTAACGCCTATGACTTTGTAGTTTCAAATGATAAATACCATACTTATGACCAAAGGGGAAATGCAATTTTGTTCCAGGATTATTATTCTAATTAAATGATCTAGGCACCAAATCAGAATGAGATTGTTATTACAGTTTCTCTAAGCTTGATATATTTAAAAGTTCTTTTTTTTTCATTGTCACATTGATTTGAGAGACTTATATGTAGCTTTTTAAATTCTTTTTTTTAAGGTTTTATTTATTTGACAGAGAGATCACAAGTAGGCAGGCAGAGGGAGAGGGAGAAGAGGGCTCCCTGCTGAGCACGGAGCCGGATTTGGGGCTTGATCCCAGGACCCTGGGATCATGACCTGAGCCGAAGGCAGATGCCCAACGACTGAGCCACCCAGGCGCCCCATGATTTCATTTATTTTTTTGAGAGAGAGATAACGAGCAGGGGGAAGGGACAGAGGACAGAGGGAGAAGCAGACTCCCCGCTGAGCACGGAACAGGATGTGGGGCTCTATCCCAGGACCCTGGGATCATGACCTGGGCCGAAGGCAGACGCTTAACGACTGAGCCACCCAGGCACCCTGTAGCTTTTCAAGTTCTTAAGTGACGTTTATTATTTAAAATTGTTTGTATTTTCTACTAGGTTTCCAAAACTTCTTAACTTCCCTTTTAGTTGAATTTTGATATTCTGTACCTTTCACTTTAGTAAATATACATAGTTTTATTTTGTTCTTCAATTGTTTCAAATGGCTTATTTTCCTCAAATGAACAAATTTTAGGTCTGTTCAAACTGAAGAGGTCATTAATATCCTTTGTAACAAAAAAGGAGGCTCATTCACAAAAAGAGACATACATGGTTAGAGAGCAGCACATGGTCCTGGCTCCTTCCAGAGTGTTCCTCCTGTCCTGACAAGAGTCAGCAAAAAAAAAAAAAAAAAAAAATAGAGAGAGAGAGAGAGAGAAAATTAATTTTCTTGCATTATTTAAATGCAGTTAGAGAAGACCGTAAGCTACTTTAGCTTTTCTTTCTTTCTTCTTTCTGTTTTCTTTTTTCTCTTTCTTTCTTCTTTTTCTTTCTTTCTTTCTTTTTCCTTTTTTTATTTCTCTTTCTTTCTTTCTTTCTTTCTTTCTCTTTCTTTCTTCTCTCTCTTTCTTTCTTTCTCTCTCTCTTTCTTTTTCTTTTTTTATGCTCACAGTGATCATTTGAATATCAATTTAACCTGCTGAAAATCAATTTGAGACTCCAGGGATAGGGAGGCAAGTCAAAGTATGATAGTCATCAAAATAGCTACAGCAGTACGAGGCATTTCTGGTGAAAATGTATTCTTAATAAATTTCTGATTTTCAGAATTTCAAGTTTTATCTAATTTATCAAATTCAATTAATTCCTAATTTAGAGACCTGAAGTAGAAATACTGAAAAAGAAATCAAATACCCTGATTTTTAAAATATGCTTTTGCCTATATACCTCTTGATCTTTTGCTCTAGATAAGATATGGACAGTAAAGCTATTTTTATTTTCAGGGAAAATGGAATGTTTACGGACTGCATTTTTCTCCATACGTTGGCAAACATGTGTTGTATTAAACTAGATTGTATCGTCTATTGCTTTCCTGGACACTATTTAATAGCTGGTAATATATCAGAAATATAAAAATGTATGTTGATTATTTATCTTTTAACTCTATACCACTCTAGAATTTGCTTGGTGTGTTCACTTACAGTGTATTCATGTTATCTTAGACACAACATTCAGAGAAAGGCATTCATATCACTTTCCCACTTTGAGGGGGAAAATTGACTCAGAGATATAAAGAATTCATGGACAGTGATTACCACGACAGTTGGAACTAAGATAATTTGATCAAATCTGATGGGACTTTTCTGCCAACACACACCAAGCACAAGAAGTCGCAGGACAAAAGCCTAGTTAAATATTTTCTTACCTGTAACTGCAGAATCTTCTCTCTCCTAAACCAGCCAGGGCAGAGACAGCTGAGCCATAAAGAAAGTAGCATTTCTGACAATTTCCTTAAGTTCCAGAGAGTGACTGCTGTTCAGAGTCCTTTGGTGACCACGTAGGTTGCTTGGTGGTTTATAGGTCTCAGAGGCTCTGGACATCTGGGCTTCTGAGACTCTTCTGGAAAAAGTCCTAGTGGCAATTTTGACTTTTACAGCAAATGTCTTTTGAAAGGTATTGTTTATATTTGGTAAGTTTGGTCATACTGTGGATGATTGATTTTGGATAATAAATTCTGGTTTTATTTAATTGTTCAAGTATACTGTGAAAGTATGTGTTTTATAATGACGTAGACCTCAATTTTGTAACTGATTCTTGTTTTGCCATGAATCTTTACATATGATGAGATTAAATACAGAAATAGGATGGTTCATTTAAAGTTCAGTGATACAGTGAAAAGAAGACAAATTCATTCCAGAAAAGTCTGAAGTCTGTATTGGAATCTAGGTCTTTCAACTTCTTGGTTTGTGATCTTGGGGAATTTGACAAACCAGGCTGAGCCTTTTTTTGTTTGTTTTTTCCACCAAGAAAATGGATATAATAATCCATAACCTAGTGTTGTCAGAATTAAATGAAGAGGATATCTATTATGATACCAGAAACATGGCATTTAATAATTGTATATATTTTTCCACCAAATTATCTACAAGAACAGAAAAATTGGGTAAAAAAAAAAGAAGGAAAATCAGCTACTCAGAGACTGGGTGGAAAAACAATGCCTTGCCTGTGGTAAGTTGGATATTTGTTGTCTGAACTGTCTACTTGTTCTAAAATGCTTTGGAATCAAAAACAAACAGCCTAAGAATCTAGAATGTCTGTGTAATGTTTTTGTCAGCAGCCTTATTCTTTTAATTCATGTGATGGGTTCCTTTCTCAGTGCCCTGAGAAATGACTCCATGACCTCAACAAGAAAGCTGGGCTGAACAGTGCATTTGTTTCAATTACAAGAAATGTTTATGAAATATTTAAGAGCTGAGTGATAAATATCATAACCACACTTTACAGATACAGCCATATACCTAAAGAGAAGTGCAATTTAAATTCCTAGTAAAAAAGTACAAATTATATGTCTAATATTGTACCATGGGTAACATGGGAACTCAAATTTCAAGCCAAAAATCTGAACTAAAATCGGTTTCATATTGAGTGAGTTTGGTCTTCAAAATACCTTTTAGTTATAGCTTCTCTGAGAGAAAAAAAATCTATTTACATCTGAATTACTTATTGGATTAAGTATTTTATACCAACACATTACAGCTTGTGAATTCTAGAAATGTTATTTTACTGACTTTGGTAAAGTGCTGGAATAACTAGGCTTTCAGTACTTGAAATGAAAATGATTGGGCAGAGTATGCTGATTATTGCATATTAGAATTTAGAAAGAAAAGCAAGACAAAGGAAGTTGCCAAGGAAATAAAGGGTTTACTTGCTCGGTCATGGGCTTATAATCACACTGGTTTTTCTGTATGTTCGCCAGAATGTTCTCATATTTAGTCGGGAAATAGTTCATCTGTTTATTTTAATAATGATGGTGTCTCTAGGAATGATTTATAAGCACAGGTCATAAAGGTACCACTGCCGTTGTGCTGTTGACCATAAAAATACAACTGAATACTAAATATTCTACCTAGTTTTCTCTAAAGGCTATTGAAGGGGACCTTCAACTGTTTCCATTGAAAAACTCTTGGTGAATTTTCCCCAGGTTCTAACAAGCTATATCAAAATAAAACTCATTTCATGGAAAAAAGGAATCCCACAGCACTTCTTTTTAATAACTGTTCAGCTACAAAATTTTATTGGTATCTTTTTATGTTCCCTCTAGAGGATGTAATGCACAAAAGCATTGCCACGGAACATATAAAATTACAAATGAAATTTATTGTAAAAAGTAGAATGTCTTCTAGACTGGTGTCAGTATTTATTTCATTCATAAACCAAAACTGCAGTATAATATATTCATTGTCAGCAAGTTCATGTGTGTAAATTGCCATCCAATGTTATTGACTGATATAAGACAGATATTGAAAAGACAATTTAAATGTACTCTTCCAAACATAAACTGTTCCACAAAAGCACTGTAAAAACTCCTTCAAGATTTTGGGTTGTGCTTGACATTTATGGTTAACTACATAATTTGGTCGTGTCATAATCCACTGTGTTTGGCAATTTGGCATTAAATGCCTGCAGAGCAGATTGGATCCTCACCACCTCACTAGTAGACAGCTTGAGTCTATGACGAAGCAAGCAAGAGAAAAGATCTAGACGACGCTGACCAGGTGGGGAGAGTTTATTTACACGGTCTCTTATCTCTAGAAGTTGCAAAAGTGCTGAGTCCTGGGATCCCTGAGTATAGGGGTAGTCCAGCTGCAAAATCAAGTCCCGAATTGCTTCAGGGTCAAAGTGCATGCTGTAACCAAACACTTGAATGTTATTGATTTTCATATAACCCAGGTTCCGGGAAGGGTCAATAAATTCCAGAGGTTCGTAGTAAATGCTCTCATTTCCATTGGGGCCATTTGACTTGATGCGACTCCTCAGGTAGATGTGCACTGTCTCAAAAAATGTCTTCCACTTGTTGCCCAGAGTCAGCGACCAGTTATAACACTGCAGTGGGAGGTCCAGCTTAGTCCGCTCCCAGTCTGGAAAGCTGTTTTCATTCACAGGCATAAACCAGCTCTCGGAGTGGCTGCCTCCGAAGGGGTTGACGTAAACAGCCAACACCGGCTCCAAGGTGCTGTTTTTAGTTAAGCAAATCTGTAAAGAGAGACCCAAGATCATATGGACCAGACTTGACTTGTACTTGTTACTCTTCAAGGTGAGGAGCATCCGCTTACGCCAGGAGGGGTCGAACCAGCTATTGAGGCGCATGTCGTTGCTGATAAAAATGGCATGGACTTCTATTCGTCTATCAGTCTTCTGCAACAGGTATTTCATCTCCAGGTCTTGCAGGTCAGTCTCAAAGCCAATATAGTGATCGGTGGACTCGGCGACCTCAGGCTTGCAGAGCCCCTGGCTCAGCATGTAGCCTGTGTTGCAGGTGCCACAGCGGGTGCGGTTGTCAGGGGCGCAGGTCAGACAGGCGGAGGCGTCGCCCACCGTGCAGGGCAGGAACGCGGTGCAGACTACTTGGTCATTTGGGCACGTGCATGAGTGCGTCTCTTCCGAAAAGCTGCCCAGGAGGCCATTCTCATTGCAGTAGAGAAAAGACTGGATGCGAGTGAGCCAGTAGGTTGAGGTTCTAGAAACACAAAACAACACGAATCTATATGAATACAAAGACATTTTTTGGTGTACTGCAATAAAATTAACCTTAGCTCTGAAAGCTTCACCATCATTTCTTAGGTTAACTCCAGTTATTTAACTGAGATAAAAGATCCAGGCAGTTTATAATTGAAAATAGATACATTTTATTTTATTTTTTTTAAAGATTTTATTTATTTATTTGAGAGAGAATGAGAGATAGAGAGCACAAGAGGGAAGAGGGTCAGAGGGAGAAGCAGACTCCCTGCTGAGCAGGGAGCCTGATGCGGGACTCGATCCCAGGACTCCAGGATCATGCATGACCTGAGCCGAAGGCTCAGGATCCCAGGACTCAGCACTTTTGCAACTTCTAGAGATAACCAACTGAGCCACCCAGGCGCCCTGAAAATAGATACATTTTAATATAATATTTAAATATGCTATATATATGTATTATATTAGATAACTTTTTTCATTCTTCATTGCACAAGGGTAGATGGGGATATATTTGATTTGAACTGAAATACTGCATGGAATACCTTCTGAAAAGATTGCTTGTCATTTCATTAGGGTACTCCGAAGCTTATGGTGAACATAATTGGGTCAGTTATTGTTTTGAAATGCTAACCAGCAACAGGAAATAAAAGTGATATTATCATAAAATGTCTCGAGTAGAATTAGAGCATATAAATGGTGACTCCTTATTCATTTGCTCTTAGCTTCATAAAGCACTAATGTTGCAGGAAGCCAAATAGGAAGTAAAATAAAAATGAAAGAAAAATAAACAACTCTAAAATGTCAATCAGTGTATTTAAATCCTCGGGTTTTATCAATATTGACAGAACAAGTACCCACTGAGAAGGAAAATATTAGTAAGACATGTTTGACTTTATTCTTAAAGGCTGCTCAAGAAAATTGTTGAAAATATCTTGTTAAAACCAACTACAAGTTGTTTTAATAAGGGTTAAGTGTGTCAGTTTAATGTGTTTGATTTGAATCATTAACATTTTTCCTTATTTATACCCAGAAATCAGGCTAATCATGATGCAAATGTAAGAATTTACTTTTCGTGTTTCCCCCACATTATTCAAACTCTTTTGGTGTGTTTAAAAATCTCAGTAAAATAACGAAGGAAAATTGTGTGGCCCTGTAACCAGATAATTCTTTGTTTTTATTGTAGCTTATGATCAAGGAAGAGTTGAAGGGTGTCTATAACGTGCCATTTTCTTGTGTGAAAAATGGGAATAGTAGTACCTTCCATACTGAGTTCTTGGGAGAAATAGGCTCAGACTGCATGCATGTGGTTAGAATATTGCACAGTGTTTCAATTTTTGATATTCTTATGCCTTTCTGGTGTTCACTATTTAGTACCTATGAGATTTTCTGCGAAATATATCTATTACACTCCATCCTTTACGCTTACACACTGCTGCAGTTTCAAAGACTTTGTCCATGCAGAATACTGGTAAAACACAGGCACTAATCTGTCCAAATAACCAATAAAAACAATGCATTCACTATCCATAACAATATTTGAGCTATTTAAATTACATATTCATTTCCATTCCCTGCCCATCCTCCCTTTGCAATGCAACACATTTTTTTTTTTAAGTGAGTTCTTCCTTGTTTTCCCAAATAAATCCAAAAACTCCTTTCTTCCCTCTCATGGAACTTACTTATTTTTTTCATGGTACCTTTTTTCACTTAAAATTTTGTATTATTCTGTACCTACTTGTTCATACTCCACTTATCCTATTAAATATAATTCCCAGCTTGCCAGAAGGACGTATGCCTGCTTAGTGCTGTATATCCAGTGCCAAGTAGACTACCAGGAGATCATAGCCCTTTAATGTTTAATGAATCTTGAATCAAATGCATATATGAATTAAAAGACATTTTCTTAATAAGTATAACTTTGAGTGAAATTTAAAGCCCTAAAAAGAACATTTAATACAGTTGTAAAGACCCAGCTCTCTCGGGTTGCAGGAAGTAGAATTACACAACATACACTTTGACTTTTGTGCAATTAAATATATAAAAAGCTTTTCTTTTCCACCTTCCCTAAATGTAACTTTTTTGCTATAGACCCAGAAGAAAAGAAAAAAAAAAAACAACCAAAGCATAAAACGTCTTCCTCTTAATTATTTCTCACACTGAAAAACATTGACCGGAAACTCGAACCTATTAAATTCATTTCTAACTTCTTCTAAATTCTCTAAAAATAAGTTCTCAGAAGAACTCTCCCAGGAGTATACCCAAGGGTGGTGAAATAGCGACGGTGTGAGGCTCTTTGGCACTTTGTGAGCCATACATCTACGTATGAGTTCCTCTAGCTCTGGTTGTTTACTCCCCGCAGAAAAAATGTGCAAAAAGCTTCCTTCTGTGGTGTATGAAATAGCTTGATTCTTTCTGTATTGAGTTTAGATATATTGAAATTATTACTGATTTTTAATCTGCAGCTAGTGATGTATTTATTCCATCAGTTTTCTCTTTCAGGGGCTATTAATGTCTCTCCATCTTGGCTTCTTTCTCTCTCTTTTCCCTCCCTCCCTCCCTGCCTCCCTTCCTTCCTGTCCTTCCTTCCTTTCTTTTCTATGTTCTCTTCTCTCTTCTTCCCCCTTTTCTCTCTCTCTCTCTCTTCTATAACTCTATTTGTGTCTTTCTAATATAAAAAAATATAAAATATATATCCTATCTGCATTGAAAATTATATTTTCTTCCCTGAAACCAAAGCAGAAATTCCCTGAGCCAATTCATCTTTCATTGTAAGCTCTAATCATGTTTCCAAATCATAAGGACAAACAAAAAATGAAATAAATATACCTAAGGTTAAAGACAGAGATCACAAAACTAGGGCGCTGTAGAAACTAGCATTTGGATACTTTAGAAAAGCAATGGCTTTTTTAGCTTTCAATCTCTTCCAATCCTTTTCACGTCCCCGCAGATGCATTACTGAAGGAATGTGTTTCGGCTTCGTGGGTTTCAGCTTGTCATGTATGAATATTGATAACTTGGCATACTGTCAAAGCTTCCGTACCCTGGGACGGAAGAGCTAGCGTGTGGATTTTCTTCTTTTAGGCTTCTTCTCCTTTCTCCCCTACTACCTACCTTTTGACTCTTTTACTGTATTTCACAAGTAGGGAATAGATTTTTAAAGGAAAATTTGATGCAATAATCAGTTTGCTTTACTCCTTGTAAAGTCTTGGCTAAAGCAGGAGTCAAAACAGAGAAGGGAGCCCCTTTGGATTTTTCATTTACCCAAATAATCACGTAGTTTTATTTTTCCCAACAAAGTAAAATTTAACTGCTTTTTTCTTTATTCTAAAGCATTTAAACTTATTTTAAATAAGCTTGATTGTTAAGTAACTTTATAAATTCATTTAATTAAGGTAAAATAAATAAAAATCAAAAGTAGCCTGTATTGAGCATTTTTTTAAACACTCTGCTTCCTTTTATATTTAAATATATAAAGGAAGTAGTACCACACTTCTTTTATTCTCATCTATAGCTTTTATTCATATTAATTATTTGGTGTCTCCTCGGGCTAAGGCTAGAGGATGCAATGTCAATAGATGGACTCCGGGCAAGCAGGTCTTTTGGCGCTTTTCATCAAACATGTGGCGTGGTTTGTGCCATCTACTTAATTGCACTTTAATTAATATTTACTAAATAAAGGAAGTAATAAAAGAGGGAGAGAGGAATAAGGAGGGAAGGAGAGACAGAAATTAGAGTGAAGAACTATGGATTATGGGAGAACAGAAGACAGAAATAGAAGAAAGAATTAAAAAGGCCTTTGGCCTGTGACAGTTACTATGACATGGAGCATTTCAGGAAGGGCAGGAACTCCATTATCTATCAGGAACCGAGTTTGCATTTTGGAAATAATTTCTACAAAGGCTTTTACGGGACAGTATTAAGAAGAGAAAAATGCCTTCCAGAGTTAAGTTAAAATTTTAAAATTTAGGTTAAAATTTAAGCTAAAAGCCTATAGCATGTTGCTATTTGAGGAATCACGTGGCATACTAATTTGGGGACTTTACACAGTTGTTTAACCAGTTGTCTTGGTTCAATCTATAATATTCTCCATGTGTTGAAGATCTGTTCTTCTCCACAGGATACATGTCACATGAGCATCAGAAATGCCCTAGACTAAAAGATAGAATAACTGATTTCTGGGCTGGACTCTACCCAATGACCTGGGACGGGTCACTTAGCGTCCTTAACATTAAGCAGAGCTCGAAGAAACACTAAAAGTTTGGTTCTGCATGACCCTGGGGAATACAGATAGCTTTCTGAACTTTTTTGTGTTCCTTTGTGACTCCACTTGCCAATCTTTTGTTAGGGTGGAGTGGTGTAACATATAACTCCCATCGTCCCCGTCTCACATGTGGTGGCTGCTCATAATGAAACAGCGTGAATGAAATGCTTGTCTCTCAAACTTTTCTGTTACTAAGAATATCAACTAAGATATGGGCTTATTCTTATAGTTTTGAATGATGTTAAGTGTGGTTGGTGAAACAGATTCCTGGGCCTCTCTCCAGAGATACTATAAGAATTTCTAGGCATAGGGCCCAGGAGTATGCAATCCCAGAGGATGTTATGTACAGCTGGGCTGCAAGGTTCCTATGTAAGAAAATTAACAACCCAAATAGCGACTAGGGGCACTTTAAATACCATTTAGCCATCAGCATGTAAGAATATGTGCTATGGTGAGCACTGTGAATTGTGCAAGACTATTGAATCGTAGACCTGTACCTCTGAAACAAATAATACATTGTATGTTTTAAAAAAAAAAAAAAAAGACAGCAGGAAGGGAAAAATGAAGGGGGGGATCGGAGGGGGAGACGAACCATGAGAGACCATGGACTCTGAGAAACAAACTGAGGGTTCTAGAGGGGAGGGGATGGGGGATGGGTTAGCCTGGTGATGGGTATTAAAGAGGGCACATTCTGCATGGAGCACTGGGTGTTATACGCAAACAGTGAATCATGGAACACTACATCAAAAACTAATGATGTAATGTATGGTGATTAACATAACATAATAAAAAAAAGAAATATTGTTTCAAAAAAAATATGTTCAGAGAAGGTAGAGAAAAGTTACAATTTCTGTGGAGAAGCGTCAGCATCAGATGGCTTTGAATTAACATGTGGGGCTCTGTCGCCACTATATACGCTACAGTTTGCAAACTCTACACCGGAAAATTGGCCATGTGCATACATTAAAGAACAAAGCAAACACTAAAACCTGCTTAATAAATGAATTCTACGTTGTTACAGTAATATTAATTACTTAGTGACTACCTCTCATGTCATGGGCCAGCTACTTTGTATTCATTATTGAAAATTCTTCACAGTAGTTTCCAAAGGTTAACCTCATTTTAAACTTTTAAAAATACTGAGGTTCATAGTTTTAATGAATTCCTCTGTTACATATCTGTTAAGTAGTACAATGAAGACAAACTCAGAGAAGCAAATTTAAATATTATTTTTTTAAATGTGGTTGAAAGTGTCGTTCCATGAGATCATGAGAAAAAGTACTTAATAAATGACTTTAGGAAAATGTCCATGTATTGCTATTAGCTGGACAGCATCAAAGATAAAATAACTTTTAATTTGATAAAAATAACTTTTAATTATGACATAAAGTTTAGTTTTTGAGTGACAGTATACTCTATTGGCTTCAATCACTTTTGGGGAGCCAAACTATCAACTTTGAATCTTGTTTCATTCACCTCATATATAAATTGGGAATAAAGTATAGGCTGTTGTGAAAATTAAAGCACAATTTCAGGAAAAGCACTTAAAAGAGTGCCTAGGCACAGAATAAATGGGAAATAAATGTAAATGCTTATTTTTATTATTGTGTTAATACTGTTATCTTTTAAAGAAATATCATTGTATGTAGTTTCTTTAATACAAATGCTTTTTCCTCCAGAAAATTGAAAATTTTTATTTTATCTACAACTCATGCATTGCATGCATAATATTACACTGTATTTCTGCATTTTATATTTATCAAAATAAACAGTTATTGATAACACGGTCAAGACTATATTTAAAAGTATGTGTGTGGCCTCTTTGTGATAATTTTGAAAATCTAAAACGTGTGTAAAGGCAATGTTGCTCAAATTCAGGACATATATTCTGATGTGCAACGGTTTGCACTGAGGTATTAGAACATATGTTGATACAAAAACAATTACCTCCTCTCATGGTTAAATCCTCTCTGAGCACTAATAATCTTATTTCAAAGGTCCCTTATTTCAACCTTCTAATCTTTTATTGCTCTCCAAATCTGTGCAATGTGGATCCAAATTTTAAAACCTAAACAATATAATTTCAGTATCTTTTTGAAGTTAAATATCACTCTTTTGAGTAGAGCATTTCATTTCAGCCTTCATAGATTTGTGTTTCTCCGACTCTAATACTTTAAACTAAATATGAATTTGGGATTAAGCACCCACAGCTATTTAAACAATCATAAGCTGATTATTAGCTCAGCCACAGACAGATAATACCAAATATTCTGTCACCCACCCTCTTCCATTTCTGATGCTCTGACCATCTCAGCCTTGACAATGTGGCCTGGGGCTCATGGTGACACCCCCAACATATAATAGTTTCACTCTTAGAAACAGTTTTACACTCCAAGAGAAAGAATGTCATTGTCAAAGGTCCCTCAGCCATGGGTCTCCCAAGGAAGTGTCTATATACCACATGTGTATATAGATACACATCTATAGACTTATAGACACATATATATACACATTTTAATTCAAGTATCTACTAATAATTTTGGTTTGCAGAAAGACAATGCGAGTGAAGCAGTTGAAGATGTAGGTTAAATTTTAAAGAAATTATTACCTGGTAGTAACAGTCATTGAGGTTTTATCATGAGCATAGTTCTTTAATAGGCATTATTTATTTATTCCTCTCAATTCTCCCTACTGCCTGAGTAAGGATGCTTGTTACCCCAATTTATAAGTAAGGGCATGCCTTTTAAAAAGCTTAAATAACTAGAACTTGCTCAAAGTCCAACAGCTAGTAAGTGATAGAACTCAAAGTACACATCCCTGGTCTTTATTACTCCCAGTGATATTTTGGATATGACATCAAAAGCACAATCAACCAAAGCAAAAATTAATAAGTAGGGCAACAACAAACAAAATGTTTCAGTCCAACTAATTTGTAACACATTTGATTGAGTGACATACACAGACAAATCTGCTTACTTCTTAGAGAGCTACTGAAACATTTTTGTCCCCAAAGATGCTGCATCTGATACTATAGTTCAAAAATATCAAAAGATATGTTTTTCTTCTACTTGTGACATAAGATATGAAAAGAGACAAGTCAACATTCAGGCTGTGAAATGTGAGGCACACAAAAATGAACGCAATTACATTACTCGAAGTGAAGAGAAGATATTATCAAAAGAACACCAGCATTTTCCTAATTAGAGTCCACGTTTCATTTTCTTCCAAAGATTACTAAAAATTGAAATATCTTGCCCACTAAGTCATATTGGATATTAAGTTAACAGAGCTTAAAAAGTATTTATTATGTGCAAGTTCAGCTAGTAAGTGGTTAGTGTAATTGATGAATATTGACACAAATGCAATTATTTTGCAAAGACAGGTAAATCTGATGTCTCCTAAGCACATTCATAACATCCTGGTTTTCATCCACCATAACATTCATTACACCAAGTAATTATTACCAAATCATCTGTATCTCATTACATTATACATTCTATGAAGAAAAATATGTATTTGTTTACTTCACTAATTTACTATCACAATCATATACTAAATACTAAATCAATGTACAATATTTATACTTAAATTCCCCCATTACAACCTTCTAAACCTTTATTGGTCTTAAAATGTGTGCATTATGGATCCAAATTTGAAAACCTAAATAATATAATTTAGGAATTTAAAATAAAATATTTATAAAGAGACCATTCCATTTCATCTTTCACAGATGTATTCATCTCTGATCCTAGTACTTCAAATTTAATATAAATTTTATATAAGTGAATAAATTAGTGAACAAGAGAAGAAGCTGGAAAAGCAAATTTAAGACTAAATTAGAAATGTCCTTCATTGTTTTTGTTGTTGTTCTTAGTATTTCATATAGCTTTCTTGATTTCTAGTAGGTGATTAACATTTTAGAAAATTGTCTTATTTTCATAATATCTGCTTTTTAAAAGTATGTTTCATGAGCAATTTCTTATCAACTTACAGAAGATCAATAAAATGTTAACTCTATCATTTAAATAATTTAATTAATTTTAATATTTTTCTAAAACTAATAACCAGGGCTGCCTGGGTGGCTCAGTCGTTAAGCGTCTGCCTTCAGCTCAGGTCACGATCCCAGGGTCCTGGGATTGAGCCCTGCATTGGGCTCCCAGCTCAGCAGGAAGCCTGCTTCTCCCTCTCCCACTCCCCCTGCTTGTGTTCCTGCTCTCGCTATCTCTTTCTCTCTCTGTCAAATAAATAAAATCTTAAAAAAATATATAATAACCAATACTATTTACATTTAAAGCCTATTTTTAAATTAAATAAACAAAATATAATTTGCCCAAATCTGATGTCCATCTATTCATATACCTATGAACAAAATTACGGCATGAACTGTCTATGATATACCCACCTTTGACTTAGAAACATCCCTCCAAATAGAATGTCTCCAAACTTACCATTTTCTTCTTTCTTAATACAATCATCATTGCTGTCTACAATGGTGAATATCAACTTATCCCTTTGTGTCTCAAGTAGGGCAAGAACTTGGTTTCTAGAAGCTCTGCACCTGCTCTTTTTGACATTTTGTTACATTTGTGTACTAGCAAGCTAACTTTAAAATTGATCCATTTCTAATTCATGACACCTCTATATTTTTAATATATAAGATGCCTTTTGCCTAGCTTTGGAAGCCATTCACAAACTGACAGCACCTAGCTGTCAATGCTTAATAAACTATATTCTCCATTTAGGCTGTCCCTGTTCCTCTCCCTAAATATGGGATGCTCAATTTCAACTACATTGAATTTGCTTGTTATAGAATTAAATGTCTTTCTCCTCTGCTTAACCTGTTCAAAATGAAAATTGAATTATTTCTACTCTATACAGTCTGTTTTTGACAATAAAACAACTAAATTCCTTGAATGAGTCTATAAGTTATCTCCATTACTGTATTTGTAATTAGGCCATGTATAACCATACATTGTGGTTTAGTAGATTCTTGTCTAATTATTTCAACTAAAGTATACTATTCATGATAATATCTGTAATTTCCTACATGTTAGTTTTCTTAATTGGAGTATGAGCTCTTCAGAAGAAAGAAAATGACTGTAATTTCACTGGAATTCCTAGAGACCAACAAAATGCCTTCCTGGACCTTCCAAACAAAACTGCTAAGTCAAAATTGAATTATGGACTTATGTCTGGGGAAAAATGTCAGAGGGAATATGCTTAAAATTCCTCAATGCAAAATGCCAAAAAATTCTGGCAATAACTATTTTTAATGCATTATGATATGGAAAGAAAGATGCTGTAAACTTCATAAGCTGAAACTGAAGTAAAAGAACAATATGGAGAAAGACATATGTATGCCTGATCTCAAGGATGGGGTGGTCATCTTGGGTATCAGAGACAAAGTCTGGTACACTGGATGGCAAGAAGTTGAATTGGAGACCCACTATATTTGGAAAGACAGACACTATGCTTTTAAAGAGAGTCAGCTTAAAACAAAACAGCAACAAAAGCAACCAACATCTAGCAAAGGCCGAGAGCAAAATGAGTGTCTGCCCTGACCTCATTGTTAGTAGAGGGGAAAATACATAATCTATAAATTCAAAAACAGGAATGAAAATAATTATTTTAAAGTGCTCCAAAATTGTTGTAAGGTGGCAAAATTAAACATATATGTTTTCTAGAGGAATGTACATTCTGCAAAGGACTTGAAGAATCAATATAAATAAAATTATTTTGACCATGAGCTCACAACCACTAACTAACTAACTAACTAACTAACTAACTAACTAACTAACTAACTAACTAAACCTGCACATGAGGACGTGGTATTTTTTATTTGTGATTGTTTTCACCCTTATTCATTATTTTCACCCTTCTCTATGTTGGATGCCATGGCCTAGAATCATAATACTACTTTTACACATATTTTCAACTCCCTGCTTCCACTTGGCAAGAACTTAACCCTGATTATCTGGATAATAAATGACAAGAAACTGGACAAATCTTGTTTTTATGTCCCACACAAGAAAATGTGAAAATCTGAAAGCACTACAGTTATAAGATATCAGTATTATGTATATTATTTATGCTTTTCAAATTACTCAACTGTGGATAGTGTAAGAATGATAGTTATTCTCTAAGTGTGAACACCAGTGCTGTACTCTAACTACAAAATTGCAAAGGTTTCATTGAATTTACTGCAGATTATAAATGTGATATTGCACAGGATTATTTTCAGACTGCTAATTTTATTATTTTTATTATTTATAGCGAGAGAGAGAGTGTGTGGGTGGAGAGGCAAAGAGACATGGAGAGAGAGAATATTAAGCAGGCTCCATGCCCAGGGCAGAGCCCGACGCTTATTTTGTATGTTGAAATCCTATTTCTCAATGTGATAGTATTAGGAGTTAGGGACTTTGGGAAGTAATTAGGTAATAAGGATGGAGCCATCATCAGTGGAATTAGTGCCCTCAGAAAAGGGACCCTAGAGAGCTGTCTCACCCTGTTCCCACAAAGTAAGAAGATGGCTATCTATAAAGCAGGAAGTGACCTCTCACTAGACACCAAATCTTCCTGTGCCTTGATCTTGGTGCTCCAGCCTCCAGAACTGTGAAAAATACACATTTGTTATTCAAGTCACCAAGTCCATGGTATTTTCGTGACTGCGGCCCAAACTAAGACCGGTATTATCTCCTAATTTTTCTACCAACTTAATATTACATTTAAGTCTGTGGAAACTAAAAGTGAACCAAATGACTGTTTAGAAAACAGAAACAATTCCGTATGTCTAGCCTTCTTTGGCCTCATTATTTTCCAAATGAGACTACAGAAAATGATGGATTATCTTAAATGACCATTCCACATCTATTCAGAAAACAAATAGTAGAGCAATCACTTTAATCCATGGGTTCTCAAGCAGGCTTACATTATGTAGAACATCTCTTTCCTCAGTGCACAAGACGTTCCATTAACCAAAATATCATTTGATAAGGAAAAAAATGAGTCGCTCTGGATGATATCAGCAGTGACACAAATCCAATGGGTATTCAAAATGTATTGTTCTCTCACTTGCAGTGTAAACCACAACAATACAAAGAGGAGCTTCTTATCAATTGGCAGAAAGATGGAGAGAAACTTGTATCATTTCAAGAGCTTAATCTGTTCTGTTGGGGGGGAACATCCACAAGTTTATTCTTTAGCGTTGAAGGTTTAGCCTTAATTTAATTTTTGAACAGTAAATCCATTTTGAAATTATTCAAAAATTAGGTATTATCATTTCTCTGCTTACAAATTAATTTTAAATTATCTGTTTTCTTTTTCTTTGTTACCATTGTCATTTATTATCTTTTAATAATCAATCCTTTGAAAGGTAAAAAAGACATTATATGCAAATAACTGTTAAAACCGTGATGTAAAAAAAATCAGATAATTCCTTTTATGTGTTTATATATGAGATGTATAATAATTACCTATTCTAATACAAATAGTTTGACCTTATAAAATCATATGTCATTTGCAAACCAAGAGTTAACAAAAGCCATTCTAGAGATAGTTCACCAGATCCATAGAATGTATGTATTAGAGGTCGCACTTACTGTGTGCTGGGGACTATTTAAACATCTTATGTATATAAATATACATTTAGCCTTTGCAACAATTCTATGAAGTGAGTACTATCATTTTCCACAAGGTGCCTGTTAAGTGACAGCACAGTGTCTATAAAAATGAGCCAGTGTCCATGCTCTTCATCACTCCACTATATTATCTATGGTGTTACTGGCCCAATAAAGGCATATATGAAAAAATGATGAGAAAGGATATTTTTCTAGATATTATGATTTCAGTCTACCTCCTCAGGTGACAATTGTCTGAAATGTTTTGACAGCCCAGATAAGCTTTGGACAAAATGTAAACTACTATACTGTTTCTGGATTAACCAGCACAAAGTGAGATGAAAATATAATTCATACTGACATCTTAATATCATCATGATGTTTAATAATCTAAAATCCCATATTTTATAGATTATGTTAAAGTCATAGGACAGTGAAAAAGAATCATGTGGTACAAAGGAGATTCTGAAATAACTTGCATCAGTGTGTCTGAGAGACATTCTATCCATCTAACTGAAGAAAGAGTAGGTCTACCTCAGTTTCTGTTTAGAACAATAATGAATTTTTACATCACATGTACCTTGCATGAAAGAAGAACACCAACACCTAAGTGGATACAGGGCTAAAACCAACTTGCCTTTGATTCTGGAAGTTAAATTATTATTATGTAAACATTTTTAGTCATGTTTCCTTATTCTAGCATAGGATAAAGCTGTTGGAAAATAATCATGAACTGTTTTCATTGAATATTTCACCTAGGGAAGGGGATTAGTTTGAACTTTATGATAATCACATCCTTGTCTAAACACAGTAGTTTATGTAAGATTTCTTCTCATTCTATTTTTACTTATGAAGTCATCCTAATATATATATCATCTGTTATGGTATCTGGTTGTGTCAGAGGCAAAGGCAAGCTGAAGAGGTAAGTGAGATTTGTGAATTAAGAATGAGGGTTTCATTTGTTGTTAATTGCCTATCCAATATCCACAGGCCCCTTATTCGTACAAACAGAAGCTTGATTTTGTTCAACACAATGTGCCAAAAAAACAAAACAAAACAAAAGAAAACTACTTGCTCCCTTTTCCTTGAAGTTAGCAGTAAGCACAGTTCCGATACAAACAGACCTCTGATGCGGAATAGTCTGGCATAGCATCTTTATCCTGAAAGAAGTCAATAGCCAATCTTGCTACACTCTTCCTGCTACTTATCCTGAAAATGGTTCTGATTTCTGAAGCAACAAGAATCATTCCATGGTTTCAAGCCAACAAACATGTAAGAAAAGTTGAGGGAAAGGCAAGCAAGCAAACAAGCAAACAAACACCAAACAAAAGCAGGCAAACTGGTTCTGTCCTTAAGAACCATCAACAGGTGTGCCTGAGTGGCTCAGTCATTAAGCCTCTGATCCCAGGATCCTGGGATTGAGCCCCTCATTGGGCTCCCTGCTCCGTGGGGAGGCTGCTTCTCCCTCTCCCACTCCCCCTGCTTGTGTTCCGTCTCTCGCTGTCTCTCTCTCTGTTAAATAAATAAAAATTAAAAAAAATCTTTATTAAAAAAAAAAGAACCATCAACAACTGCAACATCTACAACAAGTTGCAGAGCCGTTGCCAATAGTTACTTTCTACAGAACTCCTGTTAGTTGAAAAAGAAAAATCTTTGTTTTTGGGGTTCCATTCATCAAGTTTTCTGTTACTTGTAGCAGAATATTGATTACTAGCAACAAGATAAAAGTTTCTGAGAAGCAGTCAAATTTTGAAACTAAACAGTTCTTTGATCTTGTGGTGGGTGTGGGGTTGGGGTGGGAGAAGAAACCCACAGTGCTTGGAGATTGAGGGATATCTCAGGGTGGAGCAAGTTGAAGTAATTTGCATACTAACAGTAATGAGGTTTCAGAAGGAAATTCTACAAAAATTAACTTGTCTTTTGCAACTCTAAAATAAAAGCCAAGCAAGCCAAATTTTCGGAACTTTCTTGGAATTAAAATATCTAAAGACTGACAATCTGAAACAGAAAATTGCATCTATTGGCTTAATGGACAAGTGATTTTAACAAAGAGGAAAAACACTTGACAATCAACAAAAGTATTAACAACTTGGGAAAGAATGTGGATTCTTCAGGCATTTTTGAATACACCTGGAAGATTTTCAATGCTTGTTTGAAATAAAACCTGGAGGTGGAGGTAGGTGAAAGAAAATAGGACTTTTAAAAAAATAAGTATGTGTTTTTAGCCTCAGTTAGCCATATCCCTACAGTGCAGTTATTTTTGAAACAAAGTCAAATTAATGTTGAGAATGAATTTTGTTTTCCTGGTTCGTGAGGATTTAGTAGAATTTCAAAAAATAATGGGTCATTAACTGAAATTATTGAAATCATTGAGTATTTCTAAGTATTAGTATATTATGATTTTGTTAACTGTGCTACCACATAAGGCAATATTCTATATATATATTTCAGAATGCCTTTTGTTTTTGCAATGAAAAGTTCAGAGAATCCATTTGCAGCTTTAGATTGGGAAACAAAGTCAGTAAACCAATAAATACATACTGATTTTTTTTAATCCAATGTATGCTTTTCCTCTTCCAGTGAATCGAAAGTCTCATTTTAGTGTCTTTCTAACGGTATTTGGACTCTTAGAAGAAATGTTTTATTTCTCACTTCAGTTTATTCCCACATATATCACTCCTGTAAATGATCTCAAGTACAACCTCTTCCTATTCCTATAAACTGAAAGAAGCATGTCACCATATATTAATGTCAGAGTTGTTTTGGGGAGATTGTGCTGAAGCACTACCTTCCCCAAGAAAAAAACCCAGGATTAAATCAAACCTACAACTTTCATTTCCGTATTCAGGGCATAGTTTCTCATATGAAAAGAAAATCCCATAGTATGTTTTCTTCCTAAAAGTATTACAAACTATTGTGTCAAATTCTTCCACTCTTGCTCACCTCTAAGTGCCTTCGATTCTAATTATTTTTATCTAGAGAACAGACAGGTAGAGTGGGGCACCAACTGTGCCCATGAATATTAAGTTCTGAAATTCTTTTTTTTTTTAAGACTTTATTTATTTTACAGAGAGAGATGGAACACAAGCAGGGGGAGTGGGAGAGGGAGAAGCAGGCTTCCCGCAGAGCAGGGAGCCCGACGCAGGGCTCGATCCCAGGACCCCGGGATCATGACCTGAGCAGAAGGCAGCCGCTTAACCAACTGAGCCACCCAGGCACCCCAAGAAGGGTCAATCTTTAAAATATTTCTCACCTATAACTTGACAAATATTTCTAGATCTCAGCTTCTTATCACATGCTCTAGATAGCATCCATCTGCCTTTTCCCTGAAAAGTAAATGAATATTACTTCCATCCACGTTACAACATCTCTTGTTCTATCATTGGTATCTGAGTTTATTATTTTCCACACTTTCTTAAAGAAAGGAAGAACATGGAAAAGAAACTTCTATGTTTTTATATATCAGCAATAGAAATCAAGATTGAACAATTAAATCAACAATAAGTTAGGATGACTTAATAACCTCCTAAGCTCAGTGCTTTCTGGACACAGACATGAAGACGTTTAGACCAAGAGAGAAGCCCTGAATGTCACAGTTACCTACAGTTGTAGAAAAGCAAAGGTGACAGATAATTTTTTATTGTAGTTTTAATATTTAAGAATATTTTGCTTAATGGCTCTGATACACATAAAACATGGTAGATGAAACTGACTTTCTGAACACGTTCTATTGCAGCTTTCTATTTGGCTTCCTTACACATTAACAGCGAAATGAGATTTGACGTAAATGTACATGCTTCTCTGAGGAATCCTTTGAGAAACAAAGCAACTATATTGCCTCAAAAAGCTGACAACCACTGGAGGAGATTTTTGGTGCATCATTCACTCTATTTCTATTCTTTTCGTTTCATTCCACCAAGATTAAGCAACATTCATTTCTTCCTCTGTAGTGTAAAATCAAAGGAAAAATGGTGTTGTTCCCTAAAGCTGTGTACAGTAATGCTTATACTTGGTAATTTTTATCTACATGAGGCTACATTAAAATGGATTTTAGCAGCCATAACTTTCTCCTCAGAATAAACATCACGTTGTTCCTGAAAAATACTAATTGGAAGTATCTGCCTCTCACAAATGTAGTTAAAAGCTACCATTAATAACTGAAAATTGATTGAAATAGACAACATCTGCTTTTAGAACCTCATTCTGGCAAGTGGGAATACACACATTTCAGATATGCTATGGCATGTCACATACACGAGAAAATTAGCTTTCAAAGTGGTATGTCAACATTAATTTTCATAGTTTTATAATATCTCTAATCATAACCAATGGGGTTAGACAAAAACACCTGCTGTCCTTTCTGTTATTTGTTTGACAAATTAAATTCAAAATAGCGTGACTACCATATAACTGGATATCCACCCTGGGGTAAGTGTCGTCAAATGTTCTTGCAATGTCAGCAGTTGGTGTAAACATAACATCCTAAAGGGACTAAACCCAAGTTCAAAAGAACGTATTTTCCTTTCCTTTCTTAATAGATTTTCTGATTCAAAATTGAATGAGATAAATTTGAGTTTTTATTCATGGAGCAGTTACCTGAAGAGAATTGAAAGGATGAGCGGAAGTCATACTTAGCTATTTGCATATGAAATACTCATGATACTTTCATGTTCTTTTGCTCAATGAATTTGAGAGTCTTGTGTTTCTTGAAATTTCTGTACACAAGGACAGAGTCCTATTTTTCTGTATGATTGTAAAAAAAGCAGTGCTTTGGGTATAGGGACACCATAATCCTCAGTTATTCTCCAATTTAAAAAGATTATTACCTCTCTCTTTTTTTTAAGATTTTACTTATTTTTTTTTTTAACAGAGAGAGAGACAGTGAGAGAGGGAACACAAGCAGGGGGAGAGGGAGAGGGAGGAGCAGGCTTCCCGCTAAGCAAGGAGTCCAATGCGGGGCTCGGTGCAGGGCTCAATCCCAGGACCCTGGGACCATGACCTGAGCCGAAGGCAGACGCTTAAAGACTGAGCCACCCAGGTGCCCCAAGATTATTACCTCTTTAAATCAAGTTAGGGTTGGTTAAAAGGGAACAATTGCCACTACTTTGGGTATTTAAGTGCCTACTCTATGCAAGATATACTTGACCTTCTCAATATAATGCCTTTGCAAAATATGGAATAAAGGGTCTTAATCCCTTTGTAATCCAATTCTATGTTAGAGCTAACTGTTTCATTGTTATTCAGGGTAAATTAAGAAGAAACATCTTGTTTTTCAAAAACCTTTCAAAAAGATTTTAAAATTGTAGTATCAACCTTGAAACATTTTTGTTTAACAAATTTCTATAAAAATCTTGTGTTAGTATAAACTAAAATGTGCACATAATAATACATGCAATTTAATAACTATTTTTAAGCTTCCTACTCTATAAATAATTGCTTAAAGCCTGAAAAGACATAATAGCTAATCGTAAGGAGACTACAATCAATTATTTTTATTAATTTTAAACAATATTTTAGTATGAAATTTTCAAACACATGCTACCAGTAGAAATTCCACCCGAGTTCCAGGAATTCATTAGCCAGCCTCAACCACTACCAACATTTTGTATTTTGTTTCACATGTTTCATCCACCTCCTCCCCTTTTCTGGGAGGGGGAAGGTTGGGATAGTTTGGAAGGTTTTAAAGCAAATTTCAGACCTCATGTCATTTCAATCTTAAATATTCTGCATGCAATTCTATATGCATCTCAAAAATTAAAATGTTAGAAGAACATTAACTTACATAATTAGAATTGCCATTATCACATAACAAAAATTAACCATGATTTATTGACAGTGACTAGTACCCAAGCCATATTAAAGTTTCTCTGAAATTCTAAAAATATATATTTTCAGTTATTAAAAATCAGAATTCAAAGAGATTCTATTCATTTCATTAGGCAGTTATGTCCCTTAAGTCTTTTCAGTCTTGCTTTCTTTTTTTCTCCCCATGCCATTGACTTTTATTTTTTTAAAGATTTTATTTACCTATCCATGAGAGAGAGAGAGAGAGGCAGAGGGAGAAGCAGGCTCCCAAGGAGCAGGGAGCCCGATGCGGGACTCGATCCCAGGACCCTGGGATCATGACCTGAGCCAAAGGCAGACGCTTAACCATGTGAGCCACCCAGGTGTCCCCCCAACCAGCCATTGACATTTTAAGGAAATGAGATCAGTTTTGTAAAATATCCCACTCTTGGATTTGAATAATTGATTCCTCAGTATCATTTAATGGTGCCGTTAAACTCGCTCTTCTATCCCTAATTAGTTACCTGTAGATTAGAAGTTGTCATCAAATGTATGATTAGACTCAAGTACATTGTGTTTTAGGGCACAGAGTACAAAGAAATCTCATAAGTGATTCCGAATATTTACTATTTTCATGTTTAATATTCTTCCCTCAAATCATAAACACACACACACAAACACACACACACACAAACTCAGACGGTATAAACAACTCAGATTTCAAACCAAACTCTGGGATAATCTAAAAAAATTTCGTTAAGAAACAGCCTGTACGGTGTGATTAAACCAAATACCATGCCATTCTCTCTGACCCTGAACTATTTCTTCGTGTGCAAATAAGAAATAAAATGTTATATGGTAAAAAATACAACTGGAATTAGGTTGAGAAATGGTTAAATCTTCACAAAGGGCTTTCACATGGGATCTAAGAGAGAAGAAAAGATGTATAACTTTATTAAGCAGCTAATTTAGGCACTTTACCTAACATATTTATATAATTCTCACTACTATGAGGTAAATGTTATTAACACTATTTTTTTACAGAGCAGATTACTGAGACCAAGAGATGGATTAACTTTCCTAAGGTCATATAGATAATGAGTAAGTGGGAGATTAGGGATTTGAGCAAAGATCTTCCTACCACCTAACACAACCTTAGAAGTATATAGATGAGTACAAGCACAGATCTTCCCCCACTTATGATGGAGTTATGTCCTGATAAACCTCTGGTAAGTTGAAAATATCATAAGTCAAAAAAGCATTTAACATACCTGAGGTCCTGAACATCATAGCTTAGCTTAGCCTAATTTAAGCATGCTCAGAACAATTACATTAACCTACAGATGGGCAAAATCATCTAACACAAAGCCTATTTTATAATAAGGTGTTAAATAATATCTAGTACTTTTTTTTAATGGTATACTGATAGTGAAAAACAGAATGGTTGTATGGGTACAAAATGTTTATAAGTGTATTGGTTGTTGACCCTCATGATCACGTGGCTGACTGGGAGCTGCCCAGCATCCTGAGAGAGTACCATACCTCATACAACTAGCCTGGGAAAAGATAAAAATTCAAAATTTGAAGGACAATTTTGACTGAATACTTATTGCTTTTGTACCATCATAAAGTCAAAAAATCCTAAGTTGAACCATCATAAATCAGGAACCTTTCCCCCCTAAAATTGCTTTATTGCTTACAATTCATTATAAAATATATTCCCTTGCATCAAGAATGAAGAAAGAAAAAGAAAGAAAGAAAGAAAGAAAGAAAAAAGAAAGAAAGAAAGAAAGAAAGAAAGAAAGAAAGAAAGAAAGAAAGAAAGAAAGAAAGAAAGAAAGAAAGAAAGAAAGAAAGAGAAAAAGACTAGTAATTCAAATAAAGTAATTAGGAAACTATAGTACCAAGGCTGCCTTATTATAATAGAAAGTACTTGGTTATATTCCCAGCTTAACTTCAAACTACTGTTAAGTTTTCCTTCAATTTTAGCCTTAGAATTATTACTTTGGGTATAAACAAAGATATTGATTTATTAGCTAGTATTTATATTTTAATTTTGAAAGAGGTAAGTATTTTTATAAGGATTTAATTTTACCATAGTGGCTAATATGCACTACCTACTATGGTCCAGATACTTTTCTAAACACCTTACGTTTATGAACTCATTCAGACTCAACAGGAACCTAAGATTGCTACTGATATCTTCTCCATTTTGTAGATGAGGAAAGTGAATTACAGTGAAGAGTGAAGTAATTTTCAACATGAACACTGAAATGGCTGAACTGGGATTGAAACAGACAATATGATACTCTTATGCACTACTTAATACTGCATTTCCATAAAACTAGCCTCTTTTTAAAGGCACAATAAAAGGTAATGGCATTTCCTTCAGGTAATTAAAACCTCAGTCAATTCTAAGAGATTCACTGATACATGAAAGAGGTAAGAATGTATGCAAGAGGAGTTGGAGAGGAACATTTTTTTTTTTTAAAGATTTTTATTTATTTATTTGACAGAGAAAGAGAGACAGCGAGAGAGGGAACACAAGCAGGGGGAGTGGGAGAGGGAGAAACAGGCTCCCCATGGAGCAGGGAGCCCCATGCAGGGCTCGATCCCAGGACCCAGGGATCATGACCTGAGCTGAAGGCAGATGGTCAACGACTGAGCCACCCAGGCAAGAGGAACATTTTTTAATAGAGAAATAGAAGAAACCTAAATTATTCATTTATTTGTTCATCCATGAATCACTTACTGAGCTGAGATTTTTTGTTTCTGGAATATTCATCAATTCAAAGCATCTTCCAAAATGTTATCTCATGTCCTTTCTGGTTTGATTATCTGTGACAAAAGCCATATTTCTACGTTAACCGTAAGAGTTAAAATCTGAACTTTTATATTTTGTTGAAATAGTATTTTTTTTTTTAATTTTTTATTGTTATGTTAATCACCATATATTACATCATTAGTTTTTGGTGCAGTGTTCCATGATTCATTGTTTGTTCATAACACCCAGTGCTCCATGCAGAACGTGCCCTCCTCAATACCCATCACCAGGCTAACCCATCCCCCTACCCCCCTCCCCTCTAGAACCCTCAGTTTGTTTTTCAGAGTCCATCATCTCTCATGGTTCGTCTCCCCCTCTGACATACTCCCCTTTTCTTCCTCTCCTGTTATCTTCTTCTTTTTCTTTTTTCTTAAAATATGTTGCGTTATTTGTTTCCGAAGTACAGATCTGTGATTCAACAGTCTTGCACAATTCACAGCGCTCACCATAGCACATACCCTCCCCAATATCTATCACCCAGCCACCCCATCCCTCACACCCCCAACCACTCCAGTAACACTCAGTTTCTTTCCTGAGATTAAGAATTCCTCATATCAGTGAGGTCATGTGATACATGTCTTTCTCTGATTGACTTATTTCACTCAGCATAACACCCTCCAGTTCCATCCACGTCGTTGCAAATGGCAAGATCTCATTCCTTTTGATGGCTGCATAATATTCCATTGTGTATATATACCACATCTTCTTTATCCATTCATCTGTCGATGGGCATCTTGGCTCTTTCCACAGTTTGGCTATGGTGGACATTGCTGCTATAAACATTGGGGTACACGTACCCCTTCGGGTCCCTACATTTGTATCTTTGTGGTAAATACCCAGTAGTGCAATTGCTGGATCGAACGGTAGCTCTAATTTCAACTGTTTGAGGAATCTCCATACTGTTTTCCAGAGGGGTTGCACCAGCTTGCATTCCCACCAACAGTGTAGGAGGGTTCCCCTTTCTCCACATCCCCGCCAACATCTGTCGTTCCCTGACTTGTTAATTTTAGCCATTCTGACGGGTGTGAGGTGGTATCTCATTGAGGTTTTGATTTGGATTTCCCTGATGCCAAGCGATGTTGAGCACTTTTTCATGTGCCTGTTGGCCATTTGGATGTCTTCTTTGGAGAAATGTCTGTTCATGTCTTCTGCCCATTTCTTGATTGGATTATTTGTTCTTTGGGTGTTGAGTTTGATAAGTTCTTTATAGATTTTGGATACTAGCCCTTTATCTGATATGTCATTTGCGAATATTTTCTCCCATTCTGTCGGTTTTCTTTTGGTTTTGTGGACTGTTTCTTTTGCTGTGCAGAAGCTTTTTATCTTGATGAAATCCCAATAGTTCATTTTTGCCCTGGCTTCCCGTGCCTTTGGCGATGTTTCTAGGAAGAAGTTGCTGCGGCTAAGGTCAAAAAGGTTGCTACCTGTGTTCTCCTTTAGGATTTGGATGGACTCCTGTCTCACGTTTAGGTCTTTCAACCATTTGGAGTCTATTTTTGTGTGTGGTGTAAGGAAATGGTCCAGTTTCATTCTTCTGCATGTGGCTGTCCAATTTTCCCAACACCATTTGTTGAAGAGACTGTCTTTTTGCCATTGGACATTCTTTCCTGCTTTGTCAAAAATAAGTTGACCATAGAGTTGAGGGTCCATTTCTGGGCTCTCGATTCTGTTCCATTGATCTATGTGTCTGTTTTTGTGCCAGTACCATACTGTCTTGATGATGACAGCTTTGTAATAGAGCTGGAAGTCCGGAATTGTGATGCCGCCAGCTTTGCTTTTCTTTTTCAGTATTCCTCTGGCTATTCTGGGTCTCTTCTGGTTCCATACAAATTTTAGGATTATTTGTTCCATTTCTTTGAAAAAAGTGGATGGTATTTTGATGGGGATTGCATTGAATGTGTAGATTGCTCTAGGTAGCATTGACATCTTCACAATGTTGATTCTCCCAATCCATGAGCATGGAACGTTTTTCCACTTCTTTGTGTCTTCTTCAATTTCTTTCCTGAGTATTTTATAGTTTTCTGAGTACAGATCCTTTGCCTCTTTGGTTAGATTTATTCCTAGGTATCTAATGGTTTTGGGTGCAATTGTAAATGGGATAGACTCCTTGATTTGTCTCTCTTCTGTCTTGTTGTTGGTGTATAGGAATGCCACTGATTTCTGTGCATTGATTTTATATCCCGCTACTTTACTGAATTCCTGTATGAGTTCTAGCAGTTTTGGGGTGGAGTCTTTTGGGTTTTCCACATACAGTATCATATCATCTGCAAAGAGTGAGAGTTTGACTTCCTCTTTGCCGATTTGGATGCCTTTGATTTCTTTTTGTTGTCTGATTGCTGTGGCTAGGACTTCTAATACTATGTTGAATAGCAGTGGTGAGAGTGGACATCCCTGCCGCGTTCCTGACCTTAGGGGAAAAGCTCTCAGCCTTTCCCCATTGAGAATGATATTCGCTGTAGGTTTTTCATAGATGGCTTTTATGATATTGAGGTATGTACCCTCTATCCCTATACTCTGAAGAGTTTTGATCAAGAAAGGATGTTGTACTTTGTCAAATGCTTTTTCTGCATCTATTGAGAGGATCATATGATTCTTGTTCTTTCTTTTGTTAATGTATTGTATCACGTTGATTGATTTGCGGATGTTGAACCAGCCTTGCAGCCCAGGAATAAATCCCACTTGGTCGTGGTGAATAATCCTTTTAATGTACTGTTGGATCCTATTGGCTAGTATTTTGGTGAGAATTTTTGCATCCATGTTCATCAAGGATATTGGTCTGTAATTCTCTTTTTTGATGGGGTCTTTGTCTGGTTTTGGGATCAAGGTAATGCTGGCCTCATAAAATGAGTTTGGAAGTTTCCCTTCCATTTCTATTTTTTGGAACAGTTTCAGGAGAATAGGTATTAATTCTTCTTGAAATGTCTGATAGAATTCCCCTGGGAAGCCATCTGGCCCTGGGCTTTTGTTTCTTGGGAGATTTTTGATGACTGTTTCAATTTCCTTAGTGGTTATAGGTCTGTTCAGGTTTTCTATTTCTTCCTGGTTCAATTTTGGTAGTTGATACATCTCTAGGAATGCACCCATTTCTTCCAGGTTATCTAATTTGTTGGCATAGAGTTGCTCATAATATGTTCTTATAATTGTTTGTATTTCTTTGGTGTTGCTTGTGATCTCTCCTCTTTCATTCATGATTTTGTTGATTTGGGTCATTTCTCTTTTCTTTTTGATCAGTCTGGCCAGGGGTTTATCGATCTTGTTAATTCTTTCAAAGAACCAGCTCCTAGTTTCATTGATCTGTTCTACTGTTCTTTTGGTTTCTAGTTCATTGATTTCTGCTCTGATCTTTATGATTTCTCTTCTCCTGCTGGGTTTAGGCTTTCTTTGCTGTTCTTTCTCCAGCTCCTTTAGGTGTAGGGTTAGGTTGTGTATTTGAGACCTTTCTTGTTTCTTGAGAAAGGCTTGTATTGCTATATACTTTCCTCTCAGGACTGCCTTTGCTGTATCCCAAAGATTTTGAACAGTTGTGTTTTCATTTTCATTGGTTTCCATGAATTTTTTTAATTCTTCTTTAATTTCCTGGTTGACCCATTCATTCTTTAGTAGGATGCTCTTTAGCCTCCATGTATTTGAGTTCTTTCCGACTTTCCTCTTGTGGTTGAGTTCTAGTTTCAAAGCATTGTGGTCTGAAAATATGCAGGGAATGATCCCAATCTTTTGGTACCGATTGAGACCTGATTTGTGACCTAGGATGTGATCAATTCTGGAGAATGTTCCATGGGCACTAGAGAAGAATGTGTATTCTGTTGCTTTGGGATGGAATGTTCTGAATATGTCTGTGAAGTCCATTTGGTCCAGTGTGTCATTTAAAGTCTTTATTTCCTTGTTGATCTTTTGCTTAGATGATCTGTCCATTTCAGTCAGGGGGGTGTTAAAGTCCCCCACTATTATTGTATTGTTGTCAATGTGTTTCTTTGCTTTTGTTATTAATTGCCTTATATAATTGGCTGCTCCCATGTTCGGGGCATAGATATTTACAATTGTTAGATCTTCTTGTTGGATAGACCCTTTAAGTAGGATATAGTGTCCTTCCTCATCTCTTATTACAGTCTTTGTTTTAAAATCTAGTTTGTCTGATATAAGGATTGCCACCCCAGCTTTCTTTTGGTGTCCATTAGCATGGTAAATGGTTTTCCACCCCCTCACTTTCAATCTGGGGGTGTCTTTGGGTGTAAAATGAGTCTCTTGCAGACAGCATATTGATGGGTCTTGTTTTTTAATCCAATCTGATAGCCTGTGTCTTTTGATTGGGGCATTTAGCCCATTTACATTCAGGGTAACTATTGAAAGGTATGAATTTAGTGCCATTGTATTACCTGTAAGGTGACTGTTAACTGTCTGTTGTCTGTGTTCGTTTCTGCTCTTTGCTGTTTTTAGGTTCTCTCTTTGCTTAGAGGACCCCTCTCAATATTTCTTGGAGGGCTGGTTTCGTGTTTGCAAATTCCTTTAGTTTTTGTTTGTTCTGGAAGCTTTTTATCTCTCCTTCTATTTTCAATGATAGCCTAGCTGGATATAGTATTCTTGGCTGCATATTTTTCTCGTTTAGTGCTCTGAAGATATCTTGCCAGTCCTTTCTGGCCTGCCAGGTCTCTGTGGATAGGTCTGTTGCCAATCGAATGTTTCTACCATTGTAGGTTACATATCTCTTCTCCCGAGCTGCTTTCAGGATTTTCTCTTTGTCTCTGAGACTCGTAAGTTTTACTATTAGATGTCGGGGTGTTGACCTATTTTTATTGATTTTGAGAGGGGTTCTCTGTGCCTCCTGGATTTTAATGCCTGTTTCCTTCCTCACATTAGGGAAGTTCTCTGCTATAATTTGCTCCAATATACCTTCTGCCCCTCTCTCTCTCTCTTCTTCTTCTGGGATCCCAATTATTCTAATGTTGTTTCGTCTTATCGTATCACTTATCTCTCGAATTCTGCCCTCGTGATCCTGTAGTTGTTTCTCTCTCTTTTTCTCAGCCTCTTTATTTTCCATCATTTGGTCTTCTATATCGCTGATTCTCTCTTCTGCCTCATTTATCCTAGCATTTAGTGCCCCCATTTTTGATTGCACCTCATCAATAGCCTTTTTGATTTCGATTTGGTTAGATTTTAGTTCTTTTATTTCTCCAGAAAGGGTTTCTCTAATAACTTCCACGCTTTTTTCAAGCCCAGCTAGTATCTTTAAAGTCATGATTCTGAACTCTAGGTCCGACATCGTACTAATGTCCGTATTGAGTAGGTCCCTGGCTGACGGTACTACCTCTTGTTCTTTTTGCTGAGGTGATTTCTTTTGTCTTGTCATTTTGTCCAGAGGAGAATAGATGAATGAGAGAACAAAAGGCTAACAGGTTTACAACGTCCCCAGCAAATATACTGTATACAAATCAGAAAAGACCTGAAACCAGGGGAAAAGAAAGGGAAAGAAAGAAAAAAGAAAGAGAAAAAGAAAAAAAAAAAAGAAAAAAAAAGATAAAAACAAAAACAAAACAATTCAGAAAAGGCAGAATATGATCAAATATGATCAGGCTAGTGCATAGATCAGTGCCACACACTAGATTTTGGGCGTATTTTGGTCTGTTAGAAAAAAGTGCCTCCTAAAATTTTAAAGGAAGAAAGACATATGTACAAAATAAGGGTTGATACAATGAAGGGATGGAAGATGACTGTAAAGATGAAAAGTATAAAAGATTTTATAAAAGGACTTGGTAAGATAAGTTGTTTGAAAAAAGAAAGAAGATTTAAGGAAAAAAAAAAAAAGGAAAAAGGGAGAGAATGTGATCAGGCAGGAGACTAGAACAAAGCCATACACTAGTGGTTTAGGGTATATTTTGATCTGTTAGAAGAAACTGTACCTCAAAATTTTAAAGAGAGAACAACTTATATATATATATGCCAAAAACAAGGATAACTACTATGAAGGGATAAAATATGACTCTAAAAATGAAAAAAAAATAAATAAATAAATAATTTTTTTTTTTTTAAAAAAAGGGATTTATAAGATGTTGGTTGAAAAAGGGAAAAAGAAAAATAAAAAAAAGTCAACAGAAATTAACTTTGATGAAATAATGAATCATGGTAAAAAAAAAAAAAAAAAAAGAAGCCATGAATCTATGTGCAGTATTCCCCTAGCGCTGGAGTTCTCCTATTCTCCTTGATCGATCAACTTGGTCTTGGCTTGCTGGCTGTTTGTGCTGATCTTCTGGGGGAGGGGCCTGTTGCTGTGGTTTCCAAATGTCTTTGCCGGAGGCGGAATTGCCCCGCCCTTGTCGGTCCGGGCTAAGGAAGCTGCTCCAGTTTGCTCTCAGGAGCTTTTGTTCCCTGCAAGCTCTCGGTACAGCTTTGGAGGCCCAGGGCGAAAATGGTGGCCTCCCAGTCTCCGCCCGGAGGAGCCGAGAACTCGGGGCCCCACTCCCCAGTGCGCCCCCAGAGAAAAGCAGTCACTCCCGTGTCCCCGGTCTCCGGCCGCACTCCGTGCTCACCCGGCCTGTGATCGAGCGTTGCTATCTCTGGCACCCGACCCCGCTCGGAGTCTCCAAACCCAGCAGATCCCTGCAGTGCGTTCCCGCACCGCTCCTCCCCGGGAAGGAAGGGGAGTCTCCCCGGATCTGCTGCTTGTTGGGTCCCTGCTGGGGGAGCCGTGCCCCGACTGGGCCGCAGATCACAGTTTGTGGCAACCCAGAGCTGAGAGCCCGCGACTCTGCTCCGTCTCTGCAGCCGGCTTCCCTGCTCTGATACCTGGGAGCTCTGCTGCACTCAGGCACCCCCGGTCTCTCTGTGACCCCAAGGGTCCTGAGACCACACTGTCCCGGAAGGATTCCACCCCCCGCTTAGCCACTGCAGCGACGTCCCTCCGCCGAGCCAACTTTTAAAAGGTCCGATTTTGTGCTCCGCGGCTCTAGCACTTGCCAGAAGCGGCCGGCGGAGGCCCCTCCCCCGCCGTCTATCCTCCCGAATATCGCCTCGGATTCACTTCTCCGCACGTCCTACCTTCCAGTAAGTGGTCGCTTCTCTGTTCACAGAGTTGTTGCTACTCTCCTGTTCGATCTCCTGTTGAGTTCGTAGGTGTTCAGAATGGTTTGATCCCTATTCAGCTGAATTCCTGAGACCAGACAAAATCTAGGTCTCCTACTCCTCCGCCATCTTGCTCCGCCCCCCGAAATAGTATTTGAAATAAGAAGAGAAACAAAAGATAATTGCTGTTTATACTTTTCTAATTTTTCTGGTGTGTAGGTAAAGAAGCAAGAAAAATTCAATTAGATTCATTTCTGTGTTACCATTATCAGAATTAACTTAAGTTTACATCTTTTACATATCAGTACTTCCTGATAGTCTCTAAATTTTTTAAGATACTGCATTAGACGAAACTTTTTTTTTAATCTTCCCTTTATTTATTTATTTATTCATTTATTTTTTAGCCATTTATTATCCACAAAGTTCACTTACATTGAATGCAGATGTCTATTTCAGGTAACTTTCTTGTGCTTTGTTAAGGCATGTTACTGGGCTTAAATTTATGTGAGGGACAGGGAAAGCAGCAATGACAAGATTGAATTGTAGTTTATTCTGATTGATTAATGCCTTACATACATCTTCTTATGCTATAAAATCTTCTAGATGGAAGCCCCAAGATCTGGGATTATTAGCACTGATGATGGGCAACTCTTAGGCTGCCTCTGGACCATTCAGTTGGGGCTCCTTGCGGGTCACTCCTCAGTACTGATGTGGTCAGGACCAGGGACAGCACACTCAAGCTACTGAGTCTGAGAGAGCAGTTCTTTGTTTGCCTTGTTACTTTGCAATAAACTAATGAGTCCATTTATGACCCCATCAAATCTAGCAAGTACATATCTCATTGCTGACTTTCCTTAACTTTTTCCTTCCAACTGTTAGATCTGTTGTTTTTATTTTATTTCTTTTTCTTTACTTATTTTATCTTTGGAGGGAAAGGAGATTGGTTAACTGCTTTCTCTGGCCATTATGAAAGGTATATTTGAAAAAGCCTGAAGGCCAGTGATAAGAAGCTAGTGACTCTGAATTCTAACAGTAGAAAATTCTGAAAAACTCAGCTCTCCCTCATCCTTCTTCAGCATTATTTTTTCTCTACTGCAACCTTATTTCATTGCAGTCAATGCACAATGAAGTCTTTAGTAATAAAATCTTACCATTTCATGAAAATAATGTGTTGTATGGGATATGTGTATTAGAAAGTGCAACATATAACAAAGAAAACACTTAGAAGGTTCTTCCCCTAGGACATATATTGTCATTATAATTAATGTTTCTTATAATGGCAAACATTTAAATACAGCTGTAGAACCTACCTTTCATTAAGTACAGAATTTGCCTAAAACTGGTTGTATACCCAAGATAATGCCTTTTAAAAATAATACTTGAATTAAGTACATACAGTAGCCACCGATAATTTATCCCTACGTCTGTAGGGATAACTGAACTATGACATATAATACAGAATTGAAATCAAACTAAGGAAAATGCAAACAAGAGACTGCTTATAGTACAGTACATGTTGTCAACTAAGGTGAAAATGCCATGAAATCAAATTAAATATGGAATGATAAATAAATCAGACAAATTTGCAAGGCTGAAAATAAGTCTTAAAAGTCAACCTCCTACTGAATCAGACACACAGTGTGCTGGGCTGGAACTTTAGTTTGCTTTGTTCATGGCAGACTGTTACTAGTATAATCTCCAAGAACATACAAAATGTGTTTCATTATTTGAAGATACGAAGATAATGAAAATGGTATATTAATATTAGAGATAAAACAAAAATGTTAAAAGTCAAAGTTAGATAAATATCAAATGCTGCTTAAAAGCAATCTGCACAGGGCGCCTGGATGGCTCAGTTGGTTAAGTGACTGCCTTCAGCTCAGGTCATGATCCTGGAGTCCCAGGATAGAGTCCCGCACCAGGCTCCCTGCTCAGTGGGGAGTCTGCTTCTCCCTCTGACCCTCTCCCCTCTCATGCTCTCTCTCACTCTCTCCGTCTCAAATAAATAAATAAAATCGTAAAAAAAGCAGTCTGCACAGAGAATGTTATTGAAATGTTTTCATATACATTTCTTTTAAAAAAAGGTATTTCCTCTTTTTATTTTTTTTAATAATTTTTAAAAGATTATTTATTTATTTATTTGACAGAGAGAGACACAACCAGAGAGGGAACACAAGCTGGGGTAGTGGGAGAGGGAGAAGCAGGCTTCCCACGGAGGAGGGAGCCCAATTCAGGGCTGGATCCCAGGGCCCTGGGATCATGACCCAAGCGGAAGCCAAACGCTTAACGACTGAGCCACCCAGGTGCCCTTAAAAAATAATATTTCTATAAATAAATGCTAAAAGTTGTATTACTTTGTTCCCCCATTTTGAAATATGTTAAATTGTCAACAAAATCTGAATTAGTCTACTTAGAGAAAACTTGCATAAACATAAATATGCAAGCTTAGTAAGTACTTACTAACTTCTAATTATGTGTCTAATATCAATTTTGATATTATGTGAGGAAAATGAATAATTAAAAAATATATAGTTTTTTGTGTGTGTGAATTCCAAGTGCCTATTACACTAGAAATGCATACACATATATAATTAATATACAATCTAAATAAAAAGTAATTCATAGGTTATGCTAATAAATGTAGAAGTTATAAAAATACAAAGCATGTGGGTGAAAATAACCAAAAAAGAGACAGTCCCTGAACTGTTTATAGAATTAACATGGTATGGATAAGTAAAGAGAACATCAGGGTGATATTATTGTGGAGAATCATATATTACATGGGGTAGTAAATAAAGGAGTGATAACACCCATGTTTTTTCCAACTGACAGTGGGTCCTCTCTACCTTAAGCCCATTAATCAAGTTAAATCAGCATGTCTAGTCTTGAATCCTTCTGTGTTATAATACTATTTATTTTTTTATGTTTGGATCCATTGTTCCAATGAACTCAATACATGGTCTTGAGTTCATTCATTGTTCATTCATGTATCAATTCATATGTATATACACTCACTAGCAAGATATAGATATAGATGTTATACTGGGTTGTAGAGTGTCCCCTCAAAAATCATGTGCCCCTGGGCCTCAGAATGTGACTTTATTTGGAAACAAACTAATTACAGTGTAATTAGTTCCACTTAGATGAGTCTATGCTGGATTAGGGTAGGTTCTAAATCCAAACACAATTGACCCTTGAACAACATGAGGGTTGAAGTGCTGGTTCCTCACTCAATCAAAAACCCACATATAACTCTGAGTCCCCCAAAACATAACTACTAATAGACAACTGTTGACTGGAAACCTTACCCACTACATAAACAGCCTATTAATACACATTTCATATATGAATTATATACTGTATTCTTATAATAAAATAAGCTAAGAAAAAAATGTTATTAAGAAATCATAAAGAAGAGAAAATAAATTTATGGTACTGTACTGTGTTTATCAAAAAATGTCCATGTATATGTGGACCCCCAGAGTTCAAACTCATGTTGTTCAAGGGTCAAGCGCACTGGCATCATAATAAGAGGAGATGACATAGAGACACAGACACATAGAAGGAAGAAACCCAGGTGACAATGGAGGTAGAGACTGGAGTGATGTAATTCCAAGTCAAGGATTGCCAATATGTTGGCAGAAGCTAGCAAGTGGAGAGGAAGGATTCTTCACCAGAGCTAGAGGAATCATGGCCTGTAAACCCCTTGATCAGATTTCTGACCTACAGAATATTGAAAGAATAAATGTCCTTTATTTTTTTCCGTCACCCTGTTTGTGGCAATGTTACAGCACCATTAGGAAACATATAGAGATTTAGGTATAGAGATAGATAATAGATGATAAACAGCTACCTAGCTAGCTGGCTAGCTAGACAGACAGATCTGCTTGGTCTGGGTTTTATAAAAGTGAGATTTATAAAATGAGTAAGTCTGAGGTCATGCTCTTCTGAGATTAAAAGTCTAGGAAATCAGGGAATCAGTTTTGAATTCTCCTTCTGTTCGAGCATAGTTGCCATGGACCCTGAGCTTCCCAGCACATTCTTGTTGAGTGCACCAGGCTGCAAGGGTTATCTGTCTCCTGACACTAAGCATTTCTGTAGTTAGTCACATAGGCAACTAAGTAGATGCAGACAACTATAACCTGATGGCGACCCTTTGTAACTGCCCCAGGGAAAGGGGGCTAGCTTGTTTACCAGTTGTCATAATGCTTATTTGTTGCTCAAAAGTGTTAGACCCTTGGTGCTGCATTTCTCAGCTGTGATGAAATCCCACCACATGTAAAGCATCCATCTGGACACAACACATCTTCTCTGTGTGAATTTCAGGCACGGGGAACTGATGCAAACATGCTGATGTTTACACTGCTTTACTTT
Organism: Zalophus californianus; assembly: GCF_009762305.2. NCBI lineage: Eukaryota > Metazoa > Chordata > Mammalia > Carnivora > Otariidae > Zalophus > Zalophus californianus. The sequence goes on from NC_045604.1 coordinate 18,866,134, forward strand.
GTCATGGGTAATAAAAACCTTTGTCCCTGAATCGGGAGTCTTGTGTCCTTTGCCAAAATCCATGAAAGAGGCTAACAGAGTAGCTTGCAAGTCATATAAAACTTCAGAGTCCTGCACATTTCTTGACACTTCCTCCTTATTCACTTATTTATGAAATTGTATTATTTTCTTCATTTTCACTGTCTTAGCCCTACTCATTGTAATACCAAATCAGTTAATTGGAATTACTAGAGAAACTGTTTCTTTTAAAGATTTTATTTATGTATTCATGAGAGACAGAGAGTGAGAGAGAAGTGGAGGGAGAAGCAGGCTCCCAAGAGGCAGGAAACCCGATGTGGGACTCGATTCCAGGACCCTGGGATCATGACCTGAGCCGAAGGCAGACGCTTAACCATCTGAGCCACCCAGGTGCCCTACTAGAGAAACTTTTAAAAAATGTTTTCTAAATGAACATCCATGTCACTCAGCGAAAGGAGGAAAACAAACACATTGAGTCCCCATTGCAAAGCTCTCAAGGTAGTAATCCAGGCCCTTACAATCTGATCTCATGTAGTGCCTGGAATTTGTATTCACTCTCCATCTCTAAGCACTCTCTTTAAATATGCTCACTTCCACATCTTTGTTTAAATCATTTTCCTGGTTTAGGTAGCTACATCAACATTGCTTAAGTCTTGCTATTATATTAATGGACAAACACAGCAGAGTCTTCAAATTGTCTTCAGCTCCCCTACCCCTTGCTGATTCTGAAGTCACTTAAAGTATCTCTGTGCTTATATAGAATGTGCATCCTTATGGAGCCCCTAAGTGCAGCTAAGCTTTTGAGGGCTGATGGTAATATTTAGGTTTTTATTCTTGGACCCCGGGAAATTGTACAACATACAGAAGCTGTTCAGTAAATATTTATTTACAATGAAAATAAGAACATCCTACATAAAAATGATGTGTTATGATATTTAAACAAATCACTCCAAATTAAACAGTTTAAAAAGTATTTTAGAAAGCTCATTTGTTTATGTTATGTATTTGAGAAACAGCTTTAAGCACAAAGCATTGCATGTAACTGTGGGTAGAAAAATTAATTTGACACCATTTCATAGCTTATCAGAGGAGGTAGAGAGTGCAAAATTGATGTAAGAACAAGAAAAGGAGAGTAGTTGTCCTATGCAATTAGTGTACATTATCATAAACTCAACTCTTTTCCTTTCAAGAAAGCCAAAATTAGTGTTTATATTTAACTGCAATCTTTACATATATACAAATCAACCTTTTGCACATCATGAGGAAATATATTCCACTGAGGGTCATGAAGGTGACTAAGAAAATTAATTAGATCGGCATTCGCAATGTACCATGAGTCAGAGAATCATGGAAATTAGAGCAGGATAGGACCTTGGAGATCACCTTGTCCAACACCTTCATTTGGCAGATGAGGAAATTGAAACTAGATTGGTAAGGATAATTTCCCAAGGTCGACAGATAATTAGTAGCAGAACAAGGCCTTGAACATAAGGATTCAAACTCCTAACTAGGGTCCTTTCAACTGAATAAAGGTCATGCTGTTCCAAAGTACTAAAAAATAAAATAGAACAGAGGGATCCACCATCAAGCACATTCTAAAGAAATAAAAGTTGAACAGACAAAAATATTTATATATATTATAGAAAGATATGTAGATAGGTACATGTATCTTTGTTCTCTTTTAAAAATCCTTGAAAATGCATCTTTGCTCTTCTTAAAGAATATGTTGCACATTTTATTTTAACAATTATTAACATGAGGGCTTTGATGACAATGATGAAAGCATAAGCAGTGAGAATGAGATAGCTATTCAGAATATATAAATGATTTTCTGCACAGTTCATTTGATTATATCTTAAGGAATTTGCTATACTTCCAGAAATGAATCTAACACTTGGAAATTAAAACCACGATGGAATAGTATGGCAGAGACTACTTGTTTCTTAATATTCCTTTTGCTTTTCTTTGTGCCTTAATAAAATTTTTAGCTGAGGACAGGGCAGCTTAGCCAAAACCCATGTGTTCTAACCTTTCCTGCAGCTAAAGTGACCTAAGAATAAGTTCTGGTCTCTGGGTTGTAATTGGGATGATATATATAACTTTTGGGTTATTCTCAAAGGAAAGAAGTGTTCTTTCATGCATTTCTCCTTCACTGCTGCTCGAATGGAGTCACTTAAAGAGAGAGTTGAAATCCATCTTGGACCCTAAGATTAAAGCCGTGTGTGTGGGAGATGGCAAAAGCAATAGGTGGAAGGAACCTGGCTCCCCGACATTGGGAAGCCGTTAAGCCAGTCCTAAATGCCCTATGCCCTTACTGACAAAAGAAAGAAAGATCCTTGTGGACTCTATCAACCACCATTTGAGTCTTGCCTCTCACAACAGCCTAGCAGATATCCCATTGATACAAATGGAATTGATTTGACTGGGGAACTTAAAAATTTACGCTAATAGACAATGTTAGGATTCATTCTGTTAACAGTTCTTCGCACGTAAGAAGAATTTTTAAATATAATCATACATTTAATGCCCAGAAATATCGATTCTTTAAAAAAATGTATAATTTTATTAAATTGTATTTCTGCATTTTCCATATGTTAACCTTAGATTGAGAGGACGAGCACTATCTTACAGAGAAGTCAATTCCACATCCCCACCCTCGTCACAGTCCACCTTGCCTCTCTTCTGTGCTTTTCTAGATATCCCAGAGGTGTATCCTGTTAATGTACTTGTACCATAAAATGTATCAACCGGTATTATAATTGTTTATTTACTTATCTGCACTTTCCATTGAAAGCAGGATACCTCAGTGTTAGATCTTTTAATTCCCAGTTTACGGACAATGCTGCATGTCTTTGCATTTGCTATTTCCTTGTCTCAGAACTATCTGGCCAAGTCTTACTCCATCCTTCATGTCTTTGTTCAAATCTTACTTTTCAGAGACCCTTTTATGGAAAATGGCACTTTCTTCCCTAGTCAATCATTACTACATCCACCTGTTTATTTCCTTCATAGATTTCAACCTTATCTGAAATTGTTTTATGTATTTATCTATTGATTGTTTATTACCTGTCTTCCCCTTGCCACCTTCTAGAATGTACATTACATAAGAGAAAAAGTGCTGACATTCAGCAATCTCAAACATGTGCACATTTCCTCCCTTCATTGGATTTATAGGACAGTGAAGAAAACAAACATTTGACAAATAATTACTAAGGTAATCACTAAGAGGGCAGTGTGGCTCTTATAGAAACAAAGTATTATATTTAATCAGAATCAGAATTCATTTATTTCTTTAAATCATGAATCATAAGTGAACTGAATCTCAGCATTGTACACAATGTGACATAAAACTGCAAATGTACATAAATCAGTAACTTGCAGTCTTATGAGTCTTTTCTAATAAAGTACAATGTAAATTGATGCATTTTATATCTTTTTACATGAATTTATTTTTGTTCTTCAACAGAAAGACTTCTGATATATTTGTATAACTATTCCAAATTTGGTTCTTGAAACTGGAATGACATTAATTCTTTTTAGGCTTACCTGCCTAAATAGAGAATACTTAATGAAAATACATATGTGGTCAATAATTTAATCTGAAGTATTAAAGTATTTTAAAATATTTTTAGTTATTCATTCATATAAAATATAAAAGATCGGGCTATTTAAAACATTTTAGAAAGTAAAGGACCAGTCTTTTCCTAAGTTATAAAACCAGATGTCAGTACTCCCAACATGCATTTGGCTTTCATCCTGCCTTCCTTGCTTTTTGCAATACTGAACACATAGATTCTCTAAACATTACATGATTTTGTTTTTATTTCTCACACAAGAGTGAGTGAACGACTGAGTATTTTAGCTTAGCCAAGCTGACACATAGGAGTAACCATCACAGTGGCCAAGTGATTTTCTCTTTTACAGATGGAATGAGAATAAAAGTGATGTAGATGTCACTTCCAAAAGGAAGACCTAAACCTGAGTGCCTGGTTCAGTGTGGTATTTCCTGGCTCAGCAATCATGAAAGCATGTGCCCAGATGGACCACCCGTCAACCTGGGGACCTGAGTAACCACAATGAGCAGGGAGCTTGCTAACTCTTTTTGTACTGGTAGAGTGAGTAAGAAACAATCTTTTGTTGTGTTACATCACTAACATTTACAGTTTGTATGCTATAGCAGCGTAACCTAGTCACCATGTCAACACGGGTTCTCTAAGATCAATAGGGTAGAAGAAAATCTGGAGGGTCATTCACTGACTTTTAAATTCTTTGGTTCCAAAGTGACACACACTATGGCTCCTCTCAATCCATTAGCTGTAACTAGTCTCATGGTCTCATCTAACTACAACGGAGTTTGAAAAAGCAGATGCGGGCACATGGGTACTCGGTAGTCAGTAAATGTTTCTACCTCATACTCCATACTTAATAGTCATGTGAATTTTATAATTTACTTATTTAAACTTTGTTTCTTCTTTTACATAAATGGAGAAATAAATAACCACTTTATGCCACTATGGTAAGTATTTGACTAGATGATATATGGAAAAGATAATCACATGGTAAGTCCCCAGAAAAAGTATTAATTAACTGCTTTCCTTTAAAGACTTTAGACTATAGAATGCCTTTTAACCATATGATCCTATAATTCAATAATTTAATTTGTTTATTCTACAAATATTTAGCAAGCAACTATGTGTTACATAACTTACAACTCAATTATATCAGCCACAAACTATGTGTTAAAGCTTCTAATTGAAAAACTGATTTTTCTATATCAATGGACAATAATTGGTTAATGATAGATAAATGTGATCACTGTCTACTGATTTCATAAAACTTGAATATCAACTTGGTCCAGAACTAAATGTCTTAGAGGAAAAATCTGCCTGATATCTGCCCAAACAGGAAGAATAGTTACCTGGTCACACTCAGCACACATTTTTGTTAATAAAATATTTTTCCAGGATTCTCTCATTTGATATTTGCCATGGCTTACCAGTTTAGCAAATAAATATTGTAATACCTTTACCAATGCCTAAAGTAGCAGATAATCAGGAGAAAGACTAACCCACACAAGCCAATTATCTGATCTATGTGGGTGAGGAGGATATTGGATAAAACATGAACATACAGCTAGTGTATGGCAAATCCTTGCTGAATCTGCTTATTTATCAAGGCTTCACTTACACTAGATCAAAAAAGCCTTTATGTCATTTCCAATTCTACAATAGAAAGTACAAAATGCAAAAATAATTTAAAATTTTAAAAAGCTGTGTTAGACTATCATTTCATTAGAATAAACACTTGAAAATTCTGATCCAATTGGGTAAGCTTATCATGTTTATAAGTGGAAGTAAGAATAGAATTTTTGCTCGGCTTTCATTTATCCATAGCTCAATTTCCTTCAAAACATTAAAAAAATCAGATTCAATTTTATATGATGATCTTATCTACACAAAACTACTCTATTATTGTCCTTTAAATAAGGATAAAGATAAGAGACAGAAGTGTTAGAAGGTTAATAACAAACAAACCCTACTCTTTCATTCTTTTCATTCTGATAGTTTCCTCTATATAAACCAATTCTGAAATTTATCCAGCTCAGTCAATAATTAAAAACAGAAGTATCTTTCAGAAGTGAAATGCTGGTAATTTTATTGTCTAGTAGATGAAGAATGTGCAGAGAGACATATTTTCGGTCATCTGCATGCAAAGAAGCATTGAACTATAATTTTAGTTTGTAGTGTTATATTATTTACCAGTTCTGGGGATACTTGTAATTCATGCAGTAGATAATTACAGCATTATGTTCTTTAAATACCATTAAAAAAGAACAGGTGCAGTTTCTGAACACTAAGGACAATAAGCCAATCTGTGTTTCGAGCAGCATGACTAATGTGAAGAATGAGAATGCTATTGACATCATGAAGACTTTTAAATTGTAGATGACGTTAGCAAACAAAGATTGTTTTTAGCTGCCTAGTTAGTGGTCTTTCTTATTCGTCTAGCATTTTCTTCCAAAAGCCACAGAGGATGTATAGGGAAATGGTTACGTCAATTCCATATACTGTAATGAATGACACAGAGAAGGCTATACTTCTAAAATCAAGATAGAATAAGAGGTAAATAAAGATGGTAAGCATGTGAATAAGGCAGCCAGTCCTAATTTTAAAACAACATGGTGCACAAAATTCCATTCTTTAGAGAAAAATCCTTTAAGATTTATGCATCTCTTTTGAAGGCATGATTTTATCTTAAGAATTTCTGAATACAATCTCAGTATGGTTGTCCTCACAAATAGGAGTTGCCAAGCAAGGGAAAATGGTGCAGTGGCAAAGCATATCTTCAGGAAAGACTTCTGGAAGGATATCCAGATATCAATTCTGCTTCTGCCATAAATATTGCTGTCTGATTTTAGACATGGTTCTTTATCTCTCTAGTTTGCAGGTTTGTCTGAACAAATAAGAGTTGATTGACATCTTTGAGCTATTTGACTGTAGGTCAAATAGGTGATGAAACTGAGACCAAGAGAGGTTAGGTTACTTGCCTAAGGTTGCACAGTAAAAGTGAGGAAGTTCTCTAATGCCAAAATTTTGCTCTCAAAAACTATGCAAAACTTTCACTTACAGTGAGGTATGGGATGTGTTGAACTGTTAATCCTGGCTAATGTGTAGAAGAAAATTACTTGTCTAAAAAGAAGGCTTGTCAACTGCTTATATCAATCTGTGACATTCTCTAATTGAAAGTCATGAAGTACTCAGGACCTACAAGCTAAATCTGCCAAGGGCTTATACTGAGGGATTTCTGAAGACACTGTAGTGTTTGTGCTTCCGTATGTTGCATATGATGTCCTTTCTGCCTATAACCCCTAAAGATGGGTGATTTATCTGGCAAGTGTCTACCCAATCACTCTTTAAATCTTAACTCAAATTATATCTTAATTGTGAAACTTTTATTTAATTATTTAGGTGAATTTTGCCGATGTTAAGAGTACCTTTGTGTTGTGCCATTATAAATTTTGTAATGTATCATATTGTGTCATGTAGGACTGTATTATCCCAGATATTTGAATTATATCATATTGGGTTGTAGTAGAATGTGTTTCAATGGATCTGCATTGAATTGTATTTTAAGTTTTTGGTATCATATTTTCTTTTATCTAGTTTTAAGTCCCTTCCCGGCATCAATCTTGACTGTTCATCTTACTCTTGCCATACTTAGAAAACATTTAGCACAAAGTAGATATTTAATGTTATTTACTGAACCAAACCAAAAATAAGAAACATGTACTCATTCCGAGTTTACAAGATATAGCACTCTATTATAACAGATGGGTTTTGTAGTGATTTTGAAATATGCCTACAATTCCTTGACACTCCTTCCTTCAAGAAGAGGAGCTTAATTTTCTTCTCCTTGAGTGAGGGTTAGGTTGTATATAACAGATAGAATATGATGAAATTGTAACTTCTGAGAATATGTCATAAAAAGCTATGTGTCTCCTTCTTGCTTTCTCTTGGATCACTATCTCTGGGAGAAGTAAGCTGACGTATCAGGAAGACACTCAATGAGCACTTTGACAGGTGCACCTGAGAACTTCTTCCAATGGACATGTCAGTAATCCAGCTTAGAAGTGTACCTTCCAGCCCCAGTCAAGCCTGCAGATGACTGCAGCCTACCCTTCAATGTCATGAGAGACTCTAAGAAAACAACACCCAACTAAAACACTCCCCAAATCCTGACTCACAGAATTATGATATAATAAGTATCTATTGTTTTAAACTGCTGAATTTTAAAATATTTTTTATGCATCCATAGGTAACTAATATTTTATAGTTTATAGAAAGACTACAAACTTATTCTCTAAGAATCTGTGATTTTTTTATGTGGGGTTTATATTATCCACATAACAAAAATGTAATTTAAGATAGTTTATTACACAGTACTAAAATAATTAATTTATAAATATTTACTAAGCAACTACTATGTCTTATCGAAAAAAAAATATGTGTGTGTTATGGTTTACAATCCCACTCCTGAGTACATGTCACAGAGGAATTTTCCTCAGATTAGAGGCAGAACATGGAGCTGCATGTTCACTGTGGTATAGTGTATGGTGGTGGGGGTTAGCGATAATTTAGGTATAAATCACTAAAGAATGTATGGAAAGTATAGTGGATGCAAATTATAAAATATTATGCAACAGTTAGAAGCCACAAAATATAAGTACAGAAAAATGCATGGATCTTTAAAACATGTTGTATGGAAAATAAAGTAACAATCAAAATACAAAATACAGTAATGCAAAGTAAATATTCATATTTTAAATCATCACTACACACTTTACAATGAGATACTCACATTTAAAGACATATTTCAAGCCCAGTACAGTGGGTATCCATCAGAATGGTAGTAGGGATAAAGAACAAATAACAGCATAACATATACATACATAAATGAGATAGGGTCCTAGCATAAAAAGAAAAATATTACTATAATCTGTATATACGATTAACTCAAATCTGTGCCTAAGCTCGATAAAAACCAAACCAAACAGATAAAACAAAAGAAAACCAAACAAAAAACCCTATAATATTTCATGTATTTGGAGATTAAGAATTCAATAATGAAAAAGAGACTCAGTCCCGTTGTGGGTTTAATCTGCAATAAATAAGTGAAATAATGAACAGGAAATATTAAATAAGCATAAGTGCTGTGAAAAGATTAAGAGTGTAATGTGTTAAGGCCTACTGGACAAGGGCTACTGTGGGAAGGGAGCCTTGGGAAATCTACCCTGTGGAGGTGATATTTAAAGTGAGAGCTAAATGATTAGAATTCATTATCTTTGCAAAGCTGAGCAGAGGATATGTATTCCAGGCAGAGTGCAGATGCTTTGGCTTGACATGAAAGGGATAACAAAGATCAGTGTGGGTTCAGCATCATGAGTTAGTGGAGAGTGATAAAACGGAGGCGAGATCAAGTAGGATTCTGTTAGTCATAGGAAGCAGATTTGGATTACAGCTTTAGAGTAAAATGAAAAGAAAAGAAGAAAAATAATTGTTTTACAGAAACAGCATCCTGACTTCTGTCTGGAGAAGGAATTTAGGAGGAGAGGACAGAGGTGGAATGAGGCAGACCAGTTAGGATGCCACAACTATAGTATAATTTCAGGACGATATCATGGTAGCTCAGGCAATGCTGGAAACAGTGGGGCTAGAAAGACCTAGATACTGCAGTGTAGACACTGAGAAGTGAAACTAGTGTCTGTTGTTGGATGGCATAAACAGTATGAAGAGAGAGAAATCAGGGATGATTCCTATGTGTTTTATTTGAGTAATGGGGTGGATGGGGACATTGCAGTATGAATAGGTAATAACATGTAAAGCTTGGTTTCAAAAATTTGTTTTGAGTATTCCATCACTTATCTTAAATGAGACTTTGAAACCTGGACATAATTGAGAGTTAACTGTAAAAAGTAAATATAAATACATATAACTTAGAGTCTCTTCTATTAATCTGAGTAGAGTTCTCAGTAAATTTATAATAGTTAAATATCACCCCCCTAGCACCACAGAGTCCAGGTTCTCACCAGTTCTGTCTCTTACTAGCTCTTGGATATTGGACAAGACACTTAGCTTCTCTTTGACTCTCCTTCCACAACTGCCAATGGAGATAAAATAATAAATAACCCATGCAGATTACACAAGGTAAGCCATGAAAAGAACTTTGCACAGTGCTTGATGCATAGAAATCCTCCAATAATTATTGTGCCTCTCAAAAACAATGTATAAACTCTAAATAAGGGAATTTTCTCTTTCCCTAACAATATAATTTCCTGGGTGAAATAGGCCTAATGTGCATGTCCGTTCCAGAAAGCATGCTAAACTTTGATGACAAGTTTATTGAACCAAAAATATTGAGTCAAATAATAAATGCTCCTCACATGATTTGGAGACTACTATCTAATAGAGGAGAAAGATGCTAGTCGAATAGCCATATAAATCAACTTAAAATTACATTTGTGAAAGATGTAAAAAGTATACGTAGATTGTCTATGAAAGTAAGAAAGCAGAGTTGACTAGAAAGTGCCAGGCTTAAGGAACAGAATGTGCAAGACTTGGTGCTGTGCAGGCATGTGCAAGGAAGGCTGTGGCTAGTGTGGGGGTGCAATGGTGTGGCCAGGAGGAAGCTCTAGACACAGGCAGGATCAGAAAAACCACGTGGGCTACATGAGGGACTTCAATTTTATACCAGAGCAAATGAGTGGGAATGGAATTACATGATCTGATGTATAAAATTATGGCCTATATTCTAATACATGCTTGTTGGGAGGACTATTTAGTTTGCATAATGCTCACATATTAGATTTATGAGTAATGATGAAATGCCAACATCTAAGATAACTGGTCCTGGAGAACTGGAGAATGAGCCTATAGAGCAGGACAACAATCCCCTGCAGGGGGCTAGGAAAAGGTCAGAACTGGAGTGTATCCCAGGTCCTCTTTACTACAAGTCTAGTGACATGGATCACATGCTTGAATCCACATGGAATTCAGGGAAGATTTGACACCCAGAGTAGTAAATGTATATACTTCAGTTAGCATCAGAAGTGGTTGCCAGTGGCCAGCTTGATAAGACTCTAGCTTTGGTTAGAATGAAATCTTTCTAAGAAACAGGGGTGGCTTCTCTTGAATGGATCTTTGCAAGACATTATAGCCTTTGTCATTAGAAATGCAGAGAACTACCATGAAAAACTGTCAATTTAAACTGAGAATTGGTAATGCTACCATTACAGAATTTTTAAATAAAATGTTCTTAATGGGATATATTTTTAAAAGGCTTTCCATAAGGCACTTTTATGAGAATGCTTCTGGGAATGTTCCTGGTTTCACTTATGCTCTGATGTTTTTTCATGTTTTGATAGAATTTGGAGTTCATTAGTTGTTTTTTTTTTTAAAGGTTTTTATTTATTTATTTGACAGAGAAAGAGACACAGCGAGAGGGAATACAAGCAGGGGGAGTGAGAGAGGGAGAAGCAGTCTTCCTGCTGAACAGGGAGCCCAATGCAGGACTGGATCCCAGGACCCCAGGACCATGACCTGAGCCGAAGGCAGACGCTAAATGACTGAGCCACCCAGGCGCTCCATGGAGTTCATTAGTTTTAATACTGTGAAGATGACACTTTCAAAGTTTTTATTTTTAAATGTGTGGCTATAGTTAATTGTAGTGCATATGCATATGAATGGGCAACAAAGACTACTCTCGGAAATTAATGTAATATGGTAGGAATAACCAGAAATCATAATTTTGCATACTTCATGTTCCATGGAGATAGGAAATGTCATGCCTATTACAAATATATTTGCATTTTAAAAAAGTGACCATTGATATTTGCATCTGACACTTTGATTTTAGATTAGAGCCCCAGGATAAACAAGAACATCAATGTATTCACCTACAAACATGATTTTGGAAGGGAATAGATTATAAATAATAAACAATTGCTTCTGTTTTAGTATATATTCTTCATTTAATTTGAATGTTTACATTGTTTATAAGTGAAAATGTATGGGATGTAATGGACTGTATGACCTTATATCCTATTTCGTTAAAATGTCTGTATATTTCTCTAACTTTGTTATCTCTACACCATTATACAAATATATTGAATAGTACATATATGATGACTATATACATATTACTATTACTATATACCATAGTAATACTCTATACTATAGTATACTACTTAGTAAACTATATACTTTCTATATACTATAGTGTAGTATATATTTATTATCCCAGATCTCCAGAATATTTTATTACTATCATTTTTTTTATTTTTCTTCGGCTTTTGTTTGAATAAAAAAATGCTACACAATTTATCTGACTTAGAGAGTTTTGAAATTGTTGACTTAATCAGCAATATCCTCAAAGGTCCAACAAGCATTGCTTAACAAAATCACCATCTTTTGGATCCATATTCAGCCACTATAACTTGTCATCTCAGTCCCTGTCGAGGGATACCTTCTTTTCTATTCCCATTGGAATGCACTGGTTGCAGTCTTTACCTAACACATTATGGGATAAACTTGAAATATTCTCTGTGCCTTCCCTTTCTGAATAACCTCATCATTAAAACAATTCCATAAAATAATGCTTCAATCATTATTGTTATTTAAATTTTAATTACCATAAGCTTACAGTGTCAACATATTCACTCATTTTCCTCTATTCTGTCATCTAATTCATTTTCTCTACATACATATATATTTTCATATAATCTTCGTGAGTCCTATAATTCAAATCTTATCACAATATTTACCAATAAAGATATTTAAAAGGAGAGGCGCCTGGGTGGCTCAGTGAAGCATCTGACTCTTGATTCTGACTCAGGTCATGATTTCAGGTCATGAGATTGAGTCTCACATATGGCTCCATGTTGCACTCAGCTCTGGGCATGGAACTGGCTTAAGAACTTAGGATTCTCTCTTTCCTTCTTCCTATGCCTCTCTCCCCAAAGCATGTGTGTATGAACACTCTCTCTCAAAATAAATAAATAAATAAAAAGAGACTTGTCAAAGCAGTAGTAGTAAGAGGCAAATTGGAGACGAGAAGAATAATGACAGAAATATGTATAGAATAATCATGTAATCAGTTATTGAGCATTTACTATATATTAGGCATTCATTAAATAGTTCAAATTAAAAAAATTAATTAAATTAACTCCAAAAAAATAAAATGCATATTTATATAAAAATGCTTTTTAAATGAATGGGATATAGTAAATAATAAAGCTGAGTTTTCATAAATCCTCACAATATCTAGAGAAGTAGGCATTATTTTTCTCTAATTTATAGGCAAATCACCTGAGCTATCAGATAAGTGACTAATGACAGGATCATGACTTGAATATGGCTTTTTCTGAACAAAAAGTCCTATTTTTAAGTTCAGATACCACTGCAGGAGGTTTGGGGAAAAAAAAGCAAGAGGGGATAGTGAAACTCCTATCAACATGAGTTTTTCCTAGGGCACCTGGGTGGCTCAGTAGATTAAGCTTTGACTCTTGATTTTGGCTCAGATCTTGGATCTCAGGGTTGTGGATTAGCGTGCAGTCTAGTAGAGAGTCTTTCTCTCCCTCTTCTTCTGCGTCTGCCCCTCCCTCCCGCTCACATGCGCTCTCTAAATAAATAAACAAATAAAATCCTTAAAAAATATGAGTTTTTCTTAATAAGCAATGAGGAATTACAGATGGGAAAGGACTAAATAAGTATGCTACATAATCAGATTTACATTTTTGAAAGAAAAATTATTCTGCTATATGAAGGACATATAGTGATCTGAGACTGGAAGTAGGGAGACATATCATGACTGGACTGTGAATATTTGCTTAACTTGTTACAGAACCTGGACTGGATTGCCCAACAGGAGAACCAAGTGAGACTCAGAGATCTTGGAGGATAGGGGGTTTACTTAACGCTAGTGGGCTCAGAAGAGAGTGGTTTCCAAAGGTCTGAGCCCCTAGCAGAAACAAAAGGGGCAATTTATACACTTCTACTTCTGCATACTTGGCACTTTTGGCTCATGCGCAAAGCAGGTCAGGGAGAAGAACCTGGATTGGTGCGCACTGGAAGCGGAGCAGGGAGAAGAACCCGGAAGAGCCCCGGGGCAAGGACTGGGACTCTCTCGCTGTCTCGATGGGCCATCTTAGGACACAGATTTTCCTTATCAAACTGAGAACTGTAGGCTTGGAACCAAGGGAAAATGAAGGTCTCAAATGTGTAAACTGAGGAGGAAAAATAAAAAGAGGTACAACGTAACAGTTGTCTGGAATGAAACTAGTGTGATGAAAAAGCAGGAAGAATAAATATCAGGGGGATAGAAGATCATAGAATTTGAGAAGAGAGAGTTTTTTTTTTTAAATAAGTTTTTTTTTTTTTAAGATTTTTTACTTACTTATTTGAGAGATAGAATGAGATAGAGAGAGAGCATGAGAGGGGAGAGGGTCAGAGGGAGAAGCAGACTCCCTGCTGAGCAGGGAGCCCGACGTGGGACTCAATCCCAGACTCCAGGATCATGACCTGAGCCGAAGGCAGTCGCTTAACCAACTGAGCCACCCAGGCGCCCTAGAGAAGAGAGAGTTTTAAGGAAGAACAGAAGCTACCAGTTTTTAAAATGAATATTTCCAGGTAGAAAAGGAAAGACAAGCCATTGCTGGCACTTAGTTGGTCATTATCTTAAGCTGGAAGAAGAAGATGGAAAGATGAAGTGAAAACCATTTTATAATGTGTGGAAGACTGGATAATAGGTGAGAAATGGAAACTACTCTAAAGGAGAGGAAAGAAAGAAAGAGAATGTTTATTACATTTATTAATAATTTATTATTTGCTAGGTTCTTTATATGTGTTGTTTCTTACATCCTTCACATCTCTCTTGTCATGTTCCGATAGATGGTACAACCTTTGTTTTTAGAAATAAAGAAAATACTTCACAGTTATGAATGGTAGATACTATCCAACCACAATCTAATTTGTTTTTTCGTATTCTGAGATCCCATATCTCAGTGAAGTCAGCTAAGTGTACTAATGAGCAATGAGGCAAAGAATAAGTTATTGAATAAGTTAAGAACCAAAGCATTAAGTTATTGAAATCTCAGTTTGAAAGTGAAACAAGATATAACAGGATGCAGGTGTGAGTCAGAAAATGATTTGGTAGCCCATCCCAGAGAACAGAATTGGAGAAAAACCCAGAGAGCTGGGTTGTTGGCCAGTTTTCATTCTTTGAACACTGTGTTGAGCCTGAGTGTAGGTGGTATTAGTCAGAGAACTGTAATAGTACCCCTGTTAACCTCAGGGATCAATACAAAAGGAGTCAACAGGCCACCTGCACACTTGCACAACTCTGGTGGTGTGTAGCCAGCAACAGAAAGAAATGCCTCGAAAAGACTGCAGAACATCCAATTCCTTCCGTAGGTCCAGATAGTCAAAGGAAGAACACAGAGATCTGAGTGACTTGAATATAAAAAAAGAGGAAGATACAAGGGGCTGTGTAGATTTGTCAACCAAAGCCAAAATCAGAATCACATACATTTCAAAGGGAGTAAACAGGGACAGGTAAACAAATGTGGAGTTCCACCAAAAGGCCATTGATATCTGAATGAGGCATAGAAAACCCACATCAGGTTTAGAATCAACCCAAAGGTTAAAGAGAAGAATCCTAAAGAGAAGATTTTATAACTTAATGCAATGAAAATAGAGACCAGAGTTGACTGTAAGATTTAGAAAGAATATACCTTAACATGCTTAGATTAAATTTCTGCATTAGATACAACAGATGGCTAAATGTCAAAAGATAGTGTCATAGGGAAAAAAATGACACCTTTTTTTCACATCTGAAAATGTGACTCTCAAAATCATGATAGTTCTTATTTTATTTTTTTTAAAGATTGATTGATTGATTTATTTGATATATATAGAGAGAGTATAAACAGGGGGAGTGGGAGACGGAGAAGCAGGCTCCCTGCTGAGCAGGGCTCCATCCCAGGACCCTGAGATCATGACCTGAGTTGAAGGCAGAGGCTCAACTGACTGAGCCACCCAGGTGGCCCATGCTATGTCTTATTTTATTTGTATTTTAGATATAAGGCAAATAGTATCAAATATTCTGATGGTAAACAGTATTAGTAGGAAAGATGAGTAGGGTGACTTAAGGAAAATAGTAAGCATTTCAAGTCACTGTACATAAGAGAAACAATGCTAATTGATTGCTGAGTGATAACTAGAGTCAGCTAAGCCAGGCTGCAACAGTATAACATATGAAATAAATTCACACAGCTAAGGTTTCTCCAGGTAATGTGTAATGTTATCTATCTTTTTTTATACTCAATATTGCATCTATTATAAATGTGTACTTAATTTTCATTATGTTAAACAAAAGGGCCACATAATAAAACACAATTCTTGTTTCTGAGGGGCTTCCTATCTGTTGGAAAAGACAGACACATAGCAAATAAATATTATAAAATTGGCATGAGTCCTAATTGAGGAAGATGGAGCACAAAAAACGCAATTCTTAACTTGTTGGAGAGAAAGGTGGCTAAGAAAACTTTTCAAGAAAGGAGGTATCATTTCAACAGTCTTTGAAAAATGTGTAGAAATTTACCAAGCCAATAGGGAGAGGAAATAGGGTAAAAGCATACAGAAAGAACAGTTGGGTTGGGCTAACTTGAGTACTTTTTATTTTGTCCTACTTGCCCATAAGTATTTCTGGTAGTTAAACTTTCTTTGTTGTTGTATTTATATTACCTTATATAAACATTTTCACTAATATTCAAAACCATATTGATTTGTACTTTAAAATGTACTTGTATTAATCTAAAATAAAAATTCTTATATAGATAAAAAGGCACAAACTCTAGTTTTATATGTGATACTATCATCAATATTATATGCTTATTGCTGGCATTCAGGTCATCTGCCATGAAAAAGTAATTTCTCCATTTGCTTAATCACATTATATAAAAATGTTCCAGAACAGGACTCTATTTGTGCATATTATTAATTATTATTAACCATTGATCCAAATGTAGACATAAGGGTTAATTTTAGATTAAACAAGAGGTTAATTTTATTTACTAAAACCAGAAATTTTAGGGCCAGACATAACTTAGTTTTGCTATGTTCTCAACATCATAACAAACCTTTTACAAAATCAAATGTTGAAATTAAAGCTAAAGGATGTGTTTTCAAACGTGGTGAGATGAAGTGAACTGTATTTCAAAACAACACTTAAATATTGAGTTAGTCACACAATTCAGGGATAACAAAATTAGCATTCCAGGGACTCATTCACCAGAAAGTACCGCTTGCCTCTTTACCCACATACTGTAAAGCTATTCATACCAGCAGCTTAAGACACTTAAGTCTGCCAAGTTTCCCAGGTGCCTCCTGCAGAGAATGCCCCTATAGTCTGCCACTCCTCTCTTGTAAAAGAAAAATCTCTATTCACAAGACAGAAAAACTTACAAACAGAGAGGCTCTTTTTCAAAATCTTTGAAGCCAATTCAATTTGGAACTTGAGCAGTTGTACCTCCTCTTAACAACAGGTGCAGAATGATACACTGGCTCCCTTATAAATATTCTTGAAAGGATCTCTTCGCGTTAACATTTTAATTCCCTGTCTCTTTAAATGAGGCCTGCTTTTCATAGGTCTTTCAATTTAAATGGATCAACTCTTCATACCGTATCAAATTTATTTTACTAATAAAAGAATACCAAATGCCAATTGGTTTGTGTTTCTTGTGAAAATTTTGCCATTAAGATATTAGTATATCTGTATAGATTTGTTGATTCTTACATTAAAAAAATCCCATTTCTTTGTCTACACTAAATTGCTGTATCTCTTGGCTATTTTCCAGTAATGAAGATGACTTTATGTCTAGGATTTCAATCCACACTCTCTTAATTGAGACTCTGGTATTTGGAGATGTTTGTCGGCCTTGTAGAGAAAATTGCACTAGACGAGGGCTATTCTAGGCTCATCAGCACCATTTAATTACAGTATACTCTTTTGATTATCATTTAATATTTTAATCTTCATTTTCCTTATCTGTAAAATGGAATAATAAAGCCTTCTTTGTACATCTCAAAGAGTTAATAGGAGGATTGGATATGCTATCAGTTATAAAAAATATGTATTTAAGTAAGAAATGAATATAGAAAAGGAAAATTGAACATAAAAAATAAAAAAAAATACTTTTCTCAGAAGAAAACGTTGAAAAAAAAATCTCAACCTTTTGATTGGCAAGGATTGCTGATGACTCAAAAGTGTTAACTACAAGAGTAAATAATTGATAAATGAGATTTCAAAAACAAATTTTTAATCTGTTCTTTGAAGGACACCACTAAGAAAATGAATTGGCAAGACACATGCAGGGTAACTATATTTGTAACTCATCTATCTGAAAAACATATTTGTTTCAGAGTATACAGAGAACTATTACAATTCAATCAAACATACAGTTCAATAAAAATGAACAAAATATTTGAATAGACATCTCACAGAACATGATATATGAATAGTTAATAAGCATCTGAAATGATACTTAACACGATTAGTTATTGGGAAAGCTAAGTTCAGTAACACTTCAGTCAGAAACCAGAAAAGTGAGAATTTTTTTAAAGATTATTTATTTTAGAGAGAAATACATAGGGAATGCGGAGGGGGTTGGGGGGCAGAAGGAGAGGGAGAGAGAGAATCCTTAAGCAGACTCCCCACTGAGTGGAGTGCGATGCAGGGCTCAGTCCCAGGACCCTGAGATCATGCCCTGAGCTGAAACGAAGAGTCAGACACTCAACCAACTGAGCCACACAGGCACTCCAGAAAAGTGAGAATTTAGATGCAGCCAGAGCTAAGAACAGAACCAATATTTTAATTTTTATATACTTGGCTTTCAGAAAGAAATGATGAAATCCATACTACTACTTTTCTTAGAAATTCTATTTTAACATGTATCTGTTGGTTTTTGTTTTCACAGATTTTTTTCTGAAAAAGTACAGTGACCTTGGATGTTAATTTGAGTGGGTTTTTGTTTTTTGTCTTAATAGTGTTTAACAGTTTAATAGTTTTTGAGAGGACAGCTTCTCGAAAATATTTTTATTATATAATTTTATTTTGTAACTTCCAAATGGAAATTTTAAAATATGGAATTGTACTCTTGAGACAATTTCATCTATCAAAATCTTCACTTTTTGTCTCAGGAATAAACTTTATTAGGAAAAAAAAAAAAGAAGAGAAAATGACCTTGGGACCCGAGAAAAAGAAAAGACTGGAAATATGCTTGGATAACTGTTATCATAAAAGTTTTCCTCAGAGGCTGGAAATAATTTTATTTTTCTTTTTGAGACTTTAGAATTTTGGCTTTAGAGATCTATGTTTTCTGAGCAAAAAAATATAGAGGAAGAGAGGCTAGATGCCCATTTCCTTGTTTAAAATAAGGGCAATTTGTAAGAAGTTTTCAATAAAAAATTGAAAACATTTTCAAATTTGTGAAGATTTCATGGAATTATGCATCAGCTTGGAATGGAGGAAGTAAAGACTAAAGCCTATGGATTAGTCTGGTTATATTTATAAAGATTTTTGGCTCTTGGAACACAGCAAAACTCTCAGTCCCTCAGACTACCTAAAGCACACTGAGATTGTTGTCCCTCCGGGCCAATATCCACTCAGTGTAAGTAATTAAGCCAGAACAGATGATAAAATAGAAGGAAGGACAGACAGAACCAGATTAAGATGATGAGATGTTTCCCAATGCCTGAAAAAAAGAAAAACTGGCTCACCAATGGTGTACTCAAAGTAAAGTCTTCAGCTGCCACCCAAGAAATGGGCCCCTAAATCACCTAATTCTGAAAGGCAACAGGGTTTGCTTCACAATTCCAGGGACTGTAGCAAAGGACAAGCAGCTGTTAATGGGTGTGCAAGCATTCAGTTCAATTACACCCCAGGGCTCAGTGCAGAAGGAACAGGCCAAAAATACCCCCCTCCCAGTCTTTCCCTGGAAGAAATCTGACTATTCTACATCTGCTGCCTCAGGGCCCAACTTCCAAATTGCGGGCATCTAGGTGCATGCTGACTGCTATCTTCCCCTTTGGGAGGATAGTCCTGTGATGCCAAGATGGTTCAACATATACTAATCAATCAACGTGATCAACATAGCCTAATCAATCCACGTGATCTGCCATATTAACAAAAATGAAGGCTAAAAATCATGTGACCATCTTCGTAGATGAAAAAAAAAAGCATTTGAAAAAAATTCAGCATCCTTTCATGATAGAAATTCTCAACCAATTGGGTATAGAAGGAGTGTACTTCAACATAATAAAGACCCTATATGACAAGCCAACAGCTAGCACCACACTCAATGGTGCAAAGGTAAAATCTTTTCTTCTTTTTTTTTTACTAAAATATTAACCCTAAAATTCCAGGATATAATATTATATATAGTATTTACATATTTTATTACATTATGTAATAATGTAATATTACATTACTTTATGTAATAATTGTAATATTATAATATGTGATATTACATATTACATATTTTATACATAGTATTTATATATTATATATAATATATTTGATATTATATATAATATATAATAATATATAATAAATAATATATTATATATAATAATATATAATAATATTATATATATTATTTATATATTATATGTATTATAATATATACAAATATATAATTTATTTTATTTTATTTTTATTTTGGGGACTGATGCACTTCTTGTGCCTATAAATGGCATTAAATATTTGTTTGAGTGAAAAAAATAAATGATTACAGGTCTAAGTAACATTAATTTTTAATTTTATCTTCTTTAATATTTAAGGTATTTAAAACTATAAATTTTACTGAGTCCAGAATTTGTTATGTTCTCTTAGGTATTGCTATGAAGTCTTCTTTCTTTTACTTTCCCAGAGTTTGAAATTCCCTCTTGGACTTCTTTTTCTCCAAGGATTATCAGGAGTAGATTTCTTAATTTCCAATCAGGTAAGAATGTCATTTAAAATATTGCACTACAGAAATTTCACTTGAAATCTTGAACCCCACCATATTATGAAAAAAAATAACTTCATAATTCTTTTCAAAAAATTTTTGAGATCAGGAAATTAATTTAACCTTATAATAGGTTATGTTTGTATGTTATCTCTTGACAGGTCCACATGATTGCTATAATGATCAACCAAATTGTTATATATACTTGAATCTGTTTTTATTTTTTTTTATTTTTTATTTTTTTTAAAAGATTTTATTTATTTATTTGAGAGAGCGAGAATGAGAGAGAAAGAGCACATGAGAGGGGGGAGGGTCAGAGGGAGAAGCAGACTCCCTGCTGAGCAGGGAGCCTGATGCGGGACTCGATCCCGGGACTCCGGGATCATGACCTGAGCCGAAGGCAGTCGCTTAACCAACTGAGCCACCCAGGCGCCCTACTTGAATCTGTTTTTAGATTTGTGGCATTTTTGACAGTACTCCATTACTGTAGGATCATCAACATTACCATAAATACCATTATCAAAGAGATATTTTTGAATTTTTAATAAGAGCTGGGACTTTACATATATAAACCATTTTAATTCTCATACTTCTATAAGGCAGATACTCTTATTACCCACATATTATAGTCAGGAAACTGAAAGAAAGAGAGAGAAAGTAATTTCCAGTGGCTACTCAGCAGTGTAGGCAGAACACTTCTAAAACACTGTCCTATTTTTTTAAATAGATTTTAACATCTGCTGATGTTGGTCTATTCTCACTATCCTCCTTTAAAATACTATTTACTACTTTTTCTTACTTAATTTTATCAGATAGATTTTGATGTCACATTAAATTGCATCACATTAATCTGAGGAAAATAATACCCTTATAAGATTTTTTCATGCAGAAATATGAATGTTTTCCATTTATTAAAAATTTCCCTTAATATCCTAAAGTTTTGGTTTAATTTATTTCCTTAGTTATATTATGTATTTTGACATTTTTTGCAAATGTCCAATATGTCATTTTGTGAATGTGAATCTTTTCTATTATATTTCCTTACTGGTTTTTGTTCATTTATCTGTAGACTATTGCTTATTTATTGTGTAACTAGCTAACTAACTCAATTTTTTAAGTACATTGTGTAGATTTGTTTTTTTTTTTCTACTCCAGCTGAATCTCTGGGGACTTACCAGATAAATAAGCATGTCATCTACAACTAATAATTAATTACTTCTTTTAAATATTAATATGTCTATATTTGCTAATTCGATATTTTAGTATTATTTTACTAGCAGAAGTTCCCAAGTAACAGTAAATAATATAAACAATAAGAGACATTGTTTTCTTGGTCCTAAATCTAGTCATATAATATTAATATTTCAGGGAAAATGTATATACCTGCTTGAATTGATTATTCTATTAATCTCTTGATTTTATAAATACTATTTTCAGAAGGAATATTTGGAGATGATCATGTCCGAGACACTGCATATGTAAGAATGTCCTTTTGTCTTCCTCTTGATGTGGGAAACAAGGCAAAAGAAATGTAACTTAATTAAATTAAAATCTCCTACGGCTTGCAGGCCACTGATAGATCCCTGATACATGCAGAGCGTGACCGTCCTCAAGGAACTCATGGCTGCCTTCATGCCTTTATGTTTAAAAGTAACTGTCTTGGCAGGAGCTGGCCTCTCAAGGTCCTGTAAGCCTGGCTTCCAGATTCCTTGGAGACTTATGCTATCCCTCACCCCCACTAATTAAAAAGTACACAAGCAGTCACTGCCCACAATCCCAGTACAGCTCTTTCTGCCCACAGCTCATGTCCCATGAATAGGGAAGGGGTTAAGTTATAGGCAGGAGATGTAGGAGGCCCCTGACTCCCCAGACTGGCCCTGAACTATTCCTGGCAGGTGGAGATGCTGAGACAGGGTAGAACAATAGATAAGAGGACAAATGAAGAAGGCACAAGAATCTCACGGCCACAACCTTCCCAGTCAGTTCTCAATAAAAGACCACCACTAAATGCCCTCAGTGGCAACCCATTCAAGACCCCTCTCACTCTAGAGGGCTTTTTCTTTCTTTCTGCTCTCACCTTCACTTTTAACTTCCAATTCACTTCACCCTTTTGTGTCCGTGAGACTCATTCTTTGACTCCATGAGATAAGAGTCCTGCCATCCTGCAACCCCTCTTACATAGGAAATCACTTGACTGAGCATAAAATTATTGAGTCACTATTTTCCCTCACATAACACCATTGACTGATCTTCCATACCCCAGTATTTAGTGCTATATATTTAGAAAATTCTTTTGCATGTTCACTCAGTTATAGACAAGCTAGGAGTCGCCTTCCTTCTCATGGGTCTGGATTGGACTGCTATATTTGGCTTTATATTCATGGGCTCCTTGCTACCCTGACAAGTTGCTCTTTCCTCCGGTTCTCCATAGGGGAAGAAAGATAGGAGTGCAAGCACTCAGCCTGTGATCTAAGATGAGCCACTAGCTGTGTCTGCTTCAGTTACTCCCGTCCAGAGAAGCAGAAGCCTGGACTGATGACAAACACATGCTGTAGTTGTAAACCTCAGGATCAGGCATGAGATGAAGGTGCTAGAATGCACACTTTGTGTATTTTCTTTTGTGCCTGTGCACACAATAAATTGGCTTTAAGAATGTGCCAGATCTTTAAACTCCATGGTGAACTAGAAAAAACTGAAATAGGTAGCTAAAAATGATTGACGTTAACTCAGGAACCACTTCACAATACATTCCTTCGTCATAAGTTTTGTTTGGTACACTCTGTCTTTTTTCATTCATATGGACTCAAGTTTTAGAAGAAAATCTCTCTCTGTCTCTGCATCTCTCATTCTCATTGATTCTTCTCAATCAGATATTAGTTTTTTCCTTTTGGGAATTCTATTATTTGCATTCTCCAGGCCCTTTATGCATCTTTCATTTTTTTAAAAAATTACATATTTCCATTCTTTATGGATAGTACTAGATTAGTTTCTCAAGATTTTATTCTAAGAAGCCAATTCTGTTTTCTCTAATAGTCCACTGTTTTTATTTTAGTTTTAAATATAAAGACAATTTTTTAAATTTTTCTTAAAGCTTTCTTGTTTTCTGATTATTCCATTTCATGACTTCAAGCTTTTTTTTTTTTTAAAGATTTTATTTATTTATTCATGAAAGACAGAGGCGGGGGGCAGAGGGAGAAGCAGGCTCCCAAGGAGCCGGGAGCCTGTCGCGGGACTTGATCCAAGGACCCTGGGATCATGACCTGAGCTGAAGGCAGACGCTTAACAATCTGAGCCACCCAGGCACCCATGACTTCAAGCTTTTGCATGAATTCAATATCCTCTGAAATTCCTTAGCTTGGAGGGGTTAGCAGGAGATGGGAGCCCTATTATTAACAAACACCACAAACCTGGGAAGCACTGTGGCTTAGTGACTAAGAACACAAGCTCAATAGCCAGATTGCCTGAGTTTGGATCCTAGCCCTGCCACTACCAGTTGAGTAATCTTCAGCAAATTTAGATTATCTCAGTTTCAGTTTCCTTGATTGTAATTTTAGGGTAATAACACTAATTACCTTGTAACACTGTATTAAATGAGTAACAACGGGTAATGCACTTAGGAGAGTTTGAAAATAGTTTGTGCTTAATACCTGTTAGCTAATAACTAGCTAATTATGATGGCTGTCATTAGCAAGTCAACCTCAGAACTCTCACCCTTTATCATAATGTGTCTGTGGTTCTGTATTAAAGAGTATTGGTGGTTTCCTCGGAGTGTCTCCTCTGTCCCTTATTTAGGTTGCTGTTTCACTTGGACATGGTAATCTGCAAACTGATCAGCTTTGCCCTCATTCCTGTTTGTTCCCAGCAGTACATCTATCTCTTGAAAATTTATTTACATTCCTGCGTATGAATTGAAAGATTCCATAACTTCAGGTTGTGATTTTGTTTGTTTTCAATGATAATTTAGATTAGGTTATGAAACAAAAATCATTCATTAAGATCATAATCATATAATGTCCTTTTGATTTTAGTGTATAATTGAGGGTGTGCGTGTGTATGTGTGTGTTTAAGGTGATGTTAGGGACAATATGAGTATATATACCCCTTAAATTGGAGGTTTTCATTATATTCTTACTACATTGTGTTTAGATTTGTTTCTAGCTAACTTTCCTGCTTGTATGAAGTAATTTTACTTTAGCTCAATAAAAGGTACTACCTCAGACTTGATCTTTTTTGTTTCCTTTGAGAAACCTACATGAAGTCTTCCTGCTGGGTTTAATAGAACAAAGAACAGCCACAACAAAATGACCTTCCTTTTCTCCTGTATTCTTTTGTCACATCAATGTTCTTTTGTGCTGTTCTATTTGTTGCTGTCTGAAGTGCATCTGGGTTGTGAGATAGGGGATTTTGATTGCAATTGGCATTGATTTTTGAAATTTATTCACTCACTTTATAACTTGTAGTGGCTGCCTCAAATGAAGTGCTTCAAAGTTGTTTTATTTGTTTGTTTGTTTGTTTGTTTTCAGTGTTAGGGATTTAAGCTGGTTTATCAATCTTCGTAATATTTAGTTTTATTGATTTAGTCATAACACCATTTGCTTTTAGAAAATAGTATCTTACATTAATATTCATGAGAAGCACTGTAGGTTTCAGTCATATACTATTTTAATAACTTGATGCCTACCTGTGTGTTTGTGCTTGTGTGTGTATATGAATACACACATACATACATATGCATGAAAGGAATACATGTAATGAAATAATAATGCAAGGATATGAAAAAAGATATTTTTGTATTTTTGTACTTAGCATGAAGATTATAAAACATAAATGAGGATTAGAGATTGCACACTGCTTCTACATGGTGCTACCAAATTAAGCATTAGGTTAAATTTATCATTAAAACAATCCAAATGAGATTTTCCCCCACCAAATTGAGCAAGTTTGATTGCAAAAAGGCAGTATTTATAAGATGTACTTGATCTTTAGTTTTTAGTTTAGTTTAGTAAATAGTTTAATTTAGTATTCAGTTTAGTCTAGTAAACATCAAATTATTTTCTATTGGTTCTATCATTTAAAATGGGAAAACTGTAGGACAAATACTATCTTATCTATGTATCCACCAGTGACAGTTTTAATATAACCAATTTCATCTACACACATTGAAGCCTCCAATATCATTTGATATCATATGAACCATGAAAACTGTCATAAGAAACAACTTTCATGTAATATGAAAAAAAACACTTTGACTTATTCCTCCTTTATGTATATACTATAATATTCTTTATAGATAAAGAGATTTGAAAATTCTATTCTACTCTGTTAGTCATATCACCCCTACATCACCATGTTTACCTCTGGTTTCAACATTTTAAAAGGGGAATGTTCAGGGAGAAAGACTCATGGATAACATAATGATTCTGATTTATAAGACAGGCTTCTGCTTTGATATAATAAAACCACCACACCATCCCAATGGTGGATGATGCTCAGCTTCCTATTTATTTTGGTAAGTAAACATGTATCCATTTCTTCCATAATATAAGTAAAATTGCTTCAAAGTGACTCAAATAGAAATGAGACTGATTCACAACCCTGATTTAAATATACTTAAAAATTGAAAGTGCATCCATTCTAAGAATTTGATTGTCAATAACATTATAAGATTTGTAAAAATATTAGTGTCCTGGCATCTGGATTGATTCTCAGTTTGTGGTCCACATATAAACCACTGATGGTTAATATGATATCAACAATAAGCAGTTTATTCCCTTGTACTCCATAACATTTTTCTCTCTGAAATGTAACTTTATGTAGCAATTCACATTGTCACTCTCCACCTCATGCAAAATATTGGGATGAAAATTTCAGAGTCTTTTTCTTTTAAAAAAGGAATGTGACACAAGTGTTTTAGTAAATGAATTAGCATTTAACTGGTAGGACTATTTCAAGTTATACCTGTATAAAAATGACATAGTATAACCTCGAAGTCTTTCTGAGAAGGTATTTAAAATGATTATTTGCCATAAATTGGCACCTAGTGCTCAGAAAACATCTGAGAAGTTGAGAAAACAAAGATCTAAAATAATTTTAAGCTCAAGGTAATTATTATTATTTTACTATTATTATTATTTTATGGTGATTGAGATGACTATATCACAACGGATGGAAAATCTAGAATCTGTAAGAATTGGGATTAAAAATGATAGTACAGTGTTTTTCAACTGTATACTCTGAGACATCAATAGGTGTTTTAGGAAGTAAAAAATTTTCTTCTGAAAAATCCATATTTAAACAAATCTGTTTCAGGGCGCCTGGGTGGCTCAGTCGGCTGAGTGCCCAACTCTTGGTTTCACCTCAGGTCAGGATTTCAGGGTCCTGAGATCGAGCCCCACGATAGGCTCCACATTCAACATGGAGTCAGTTTGTCCCTCTCCCTCTCCCTCCACTCCTCCCCAGGCTCGCTCACTCTCAAATAAATAAATAAAATCTTTAAAAAAACTATTTTAATTGTAGGTCATTTTAGAATATTTGACATGCCTATAGATATTGTAGATTTTCAAGTAGAATTTATAGTAATTACAGTTTCCAAATGTGCTTACCTGTGGCTTCTTTTTAAAAAGTATGTGTTTATGTATTTATTTTAGAAAAAAAATTAATGTCTCACAAGATGCAAGTTATTTAGTGAAACACATGAAGGATTATCATCAACTCCTTAATGGAGAGAAAATGAGGACTGATAGCAAAGCCCTTCAACCACTCTCTGTGGCACAGACCTGTGGCTAGTGTCAAATAAGCAGCTGACTCCGATTGTTTAAACAAAGTGGTACTACTCCAAATAGAGCTGGCAAAGGGACTTCTTAATCTTGGATATTATAGATCTTATAACTTTATTTCCAAGATTTTCCTGATAGGACTTTTTCTTTCAAACAAGTTAGGGTTAAGTGTTAAAAATTCTTTCTCAATATAGCTGTCTACATTGTTACTCTTCAAAAATCTGACTATTTTAGCAACTCCATTGAGTTACCACAGGGGAAAAACGTGTTGGGAATGACATTCTTAATCTTTCTTAAAAAGTGTTGTAATGTCCAGAAAATAGACTAGGAGGTACCGAAATGACATTTGGAAGGTGAAGAGCATGAAAAACAAAGAGGAATAAATCGCTCTTATTTGGAATATATGTTATACTCAAGACTATTTCCTTTGTTTCTTGGCTTCCTTTTCCTCAGATGAGAGAATAAACTAATTTAAAGTAAAAAAAAAAAAAAGACACTAGTATAAGATTTTTACTTAATGTAGTGAGCTGCTGACCTGTTGTTTTGCACTATTCTCACACATGTACTAATGCACACATACACTTAAATCCACAGAATTTCCAAGAGGAGCAAAGACCCTTGATTTTTGTGAGTATTTTCAAAAGCAGCTATCTAAAGGCTTGAATTTGGACCTCATTACAAAAGTTGTGGGTTGTAGACAGCATACTCTCAACAAAATGTCAAGGTCACAAGATCTTTGATTGTTCCACATAATGTTTTATACATGAGAGAAAGACAAAAAAGAGCAAGCGCAGCACTATAATCTTACAGATTTTCATTTTAATATTTTTTAAAACTCAACCTAAAATGGTTCAAGTGAGGTACTGTGATGGCTAGCAAGTAACTGATTTAAAAAGCACAAATAATTTTTATATCTAAATATGACTTCATTTTAAAATGGTTATTTTCAGCTAACATTATCCAAATCTAATAAATTGAAAGATCATGAGCTGAAGGTCAAAGTAGGAATGTTAGTGAAAAGATAGGGGCATTTTAGAGCCATGAGATCTGAAGTATAAGCTACACCAAAAATTAGGTAAAAGGAAGTGGCCTGACTTGCAAGGACGTGGGTGGAGCTAGATTGTAATATGCTAAGCAAAATAAGTCAGTCAGAGAAAGACAAATACCATATGATTTCACTCATGTGGAATTTAAGAAACAAAACAGATGAACATAGGGGAAGGGGGAAAAAGAAAGAGAGGGAGGCAAAACATAAGACACTCAATTATAGAGAACAAACTTAGGGTTGCTGGAGGGGAGGTGGGTGGGGGATGGGCTAAATGGGTGATAGACATTAAGGAGGGATTTCTTGCAATGAGCAATGGGTGTTACATGTAAGGGATGAATCACTAGATTCTACACCTGAAACTAGTATTACACTGTATATTAACTAACTGGACTTTAAATAAAAACTTGAAACAATTTAAAAAAAGTCAGTGGCATGAGAGAAAAGACAAATTTGCCACATTTGAAATTTGTGTAGAAGTGACCCCACACCAAGAAGAAGGTGGGGCACACTTACTCTCTCTCTCTCCTTTTTTTTTTCCTTTTTCTTTCCTCTTTGAAAACATATCCCTGGATTCCCTGAATCAGAATCCAGGCTACTCTGGGGTGCCTGTGTGGCTCAGTCGTTAACCGTCTGCCTTTCGCTCAGGTCATGATGATTGAGTCCCGCATGGAGCGTGCTGCTCTGCGGCAAGCCTGCTTCTCCCTCTCCCACTCCCCCTGCTTGTGTTCCCCCTCTTGCTGTGTCTTTCTCTGTCAAATAAATAAATAAAATCTTTAAAAAAAAAAAAGAATCCAGGCTACTATGTGTTATTCTATGCAAGTAACAAAGAATGTGTTTCTTATTACGTTTATGTTATTATCTTTATGACAAATTTTGTTTTGACTATGAAACACATGAAAGCACATTTTGAAGAAAACTCATTATGTATTAGAAACATACACAAAAGAAATCGTGTTTTCTGTTTTGGAAAGTTAAATAATAATTATTTAAGCCCTTCCCGTGTGCTGAGTACTTTATAATTGTTATTTATATCTTTGACATTTCTCAATCACATGCTGAAGATATCTAAATATTAAACTCCTTAAATATACTGCTTCATTAGTCCTTAGCATGTGCCTGGAAGTCATCATGGAGTGGCTGAAACACAAAAAATAATACAAAAATTCTTTTGTAACATAGAAATGTAAGGAAAATTAATATCCTGCCTTTTCCCTACAGCTTCATATAAAATTGTTCTCAACAAAAGTCCCTTGTCTTAATCATATAAATGCCATTTTTAATTAAATCACAGATTCCGCAATATTAAAGGACTTGGAGGCCACTCAGTAAAGTCCTTTTATTATTAGGATGCAAGTTTGGCTGCAGTAACATAATCCAGATAATATTGGTTCAGAAAAAATGCAATTTTATTCCTCTCTCAATAATAGTACAAATATAAACAGTTCAGGACTGATTTGGTAGCTTCAGAAAGATTGGGTTTTGCTTTCCTTAACAAGTTTCTTCATGTCATCACTTTTAGTTCCAAGCCATCACATTTTCATTTTAGCCATGGGGAAGAAGAGAAAGTAGATGGCATGCATTCCTCTACTTTTAAGGCTCCAATTCAGAAGTTTCGTGTATTCTTTCCACTTCTGTCTGTTTGACTAGAATTATCCACCCTGGTTCAAGAAAACCCAGGAGGTGTGGTGTAGCATGAGTTCCGCCAAAACCAGGGGTTGTTAGTGAGGAAAGAGAAGTAAAGGAAGAAGACAAATAATTATAGCCCACTGGTTTGTCTGGGGTCTAGGAGGTCCTTACGAGGAGTTGAAATTGATCTAGGGCAGTATTACTGGAGTGGTCCACATAGCTCTCGGTGTGGGTGCATGGGCAGCGAGAAAGTGGAGGCAACAGCCTATCAGGGGATACACAAGGTGAAAACTAGTTCATAGAAATTGTGAGACATTATTTTCTTTTTCACTGAGTTGACATTTGCATTGATGCCAAAAGCAATGGTGGGTAAACTATTGCTGGAGACTTAGCATGAAGCAAAGCCGTGGAACTAAACGGCTGTACTAGTATGCATACATTATTTTCTGCCACATACTTGTAGAACAAAAAGAAAGCACGTTTCAGTTAAAAATGTTCTTGGTGAAGCAGTATAAAAAAGTTATTGTGTCTCAATTTTCAGTACAAATCCATACGTCAGAACAAAATGGGAATATGAATAAAGTGCTTGTGTTACACACTGAACTATAATGGTTGCCTTGAGGCAAAACGCCTGTGCAATTGTTTCAGTTGCAAGCTGGGGTAAACACTTTTTTCATGGCAAACCATTTTTACTTGAAAGAATAATTGACAAACTAGTTTATCCAGACTTGACTACTTGGCAGGTCTGTTGTCAAAACTGAAAGAAACAAACCTGTCACTTCTAGACACACCACTGACATATTTAATATCAATGTTAAAAGTATAGTTTTCAAGTGAAAATTAGATATTTGGAAAACTTGTACTGAAACATTGAGAGTAACAGCTTCCCAATAAACAAAGACTTTTCTCATGAACCCAATGATGATATTAAGGAATGACTTTTTTTTTTGTTATTTTATAATGATATGTTATCAACATTTGGAAGATCTTCAAAACTAAGTGCAACAATATTTTCCAAATGACTGGCACATGATTTCATATGCATGGTTAAAGATCCATTTTAAAAGTTCAGGATAGACAAAATAAAGTAAGAGATGTGAAAATGCTAATGACAAGGTTTTAGATTCCAAATTACATATAACTTTTTAAAATCTACCACTTGTTGAATTTTTGGTACAGTATAAAGAGTAATATCCACAATTATCTAAAAAGGCTATTACAATACTCTCTTCTCCAATAAATCTGTGTGAGATTATAAAATTACAATTTGCAACCAGTTGCATAGAGACACAGCCATGAGAATTCAGTTATCTTCTCTTAAGCCAAATATTAAATAATTCTGCAGAAATCACTCAAATTTAAATATTATATATATTAACATGCAGTGATCATACTTATTGTTCTTTCTAATTGTATTGATAAATACATATTTTAAAATTTCTGTTTCAATTTTTACTATAGGAAATATGTGTGAATATATGTATATGCACATACATTTATACATGGATTTCTATCTCTCATACACAAAACCTCTGAATTTCTCCATAATTTTTAAGAGTATAAAGGGGTCCTGAGACCAAATAGTTTGACATCTACTAGTCAAAGTCATTATAGAAGATTTCAGCTACAGGATTTGCCACTAAGATAACAGAAAAGCTACACTTAAGGCATATAAAGCAGCAAAATGTTTTATGTACAGGTCACCTGAAATCATACCTGGTACTCAGAAGTAGGAACACTTTGTCACTCAATTTTGCTTTTCTTCTCTTGAGGACCAAGGGGGAATGGTGATAGGATAAAAAATGTAAATAAAAGTGAAAATTGCCCTAGGAAAGTTATAAAGACTTTTAATTCTGTATCTCCCCCCATTTTAAGCATTGTTAACTTGGGAAGGGTGTTGTCTGAACCAGTACATTGGTATATGGAGAATAATGTAATTGAAATAATGAATTTGGATAAAATGTATCCTTGCATCATTGTTGCTTTATTTCTCCAAAGACCAATGCAAAGATGGCAAGGGCCTGGGATGTTTCTTTTATGTACTAGCCATGGATTTTGATCTCAGGAAGCAGTGTGTAACTAAATTTGTTATTTTCTAATTTTTGTAATGATATATCTGACTGTCACAATTTTGTAGTCCAAAATCAACTACAAGCAGTTGGCCAACTTAAGGATTTACATTACAGATCCATTCCTTAAATATTACAGAACTCATTGATTCTTTGATACCAACTAATTCTTTCAATTCCGTACCACCATTACCAATGCCTAGTTTAAAATCATGGTTTTCATTACATATTTGAAGTCACCAAGACAACACTTGAAAATATACATTTACAAAAACTTAGTTAAAATTGATTATTGAATATGATAACAAAATCGGAAAAAAATCAGAACCAGAAAAAAAGTAAATGGTTATGAAATAGATTTTAAGGTAAATATCCTGTAAAACAATGTAGAGAAAAGAGTTGTTTGATTAAACAACATTTTAAAACAGAATTTTGTTCATCTACTATAAAGTAATTAAATCTTAATTTTTAGTAAATATAGGCTTTTAGGAATAAGTGTTCAAACTGTTGTGCATATAGCACAACTAAAAGGAAACTATGAATCAGGTTATCAGCTGGGGAGTGGGAGATGAGGGTAGAGTAGTGCATGGCTGGAATTTGAGCTAAAATGGCCACAAACATGGCAGAAAGTAAGTGGGAGGAGTCTTGAGTTCTCAACTCCATATTTCCCAAACAAGAGAGAGGATTTTCTTAACTCATTGTAGAGTGTGACTCTTCAAAATTGAAATAAAGGTCATTAAAATGACCTAGATGAACTACTCTTCCACCCCAGCCTTTCCTTTTTTTAGTCAGTGTAAAGAACTTATTATCTTAGAAAAATGCTGGTTATGTATAAATGCCTTTTCTCAGCATTTTTAATCTATGCTGTCTACAAATAAATACTGTAACGTCATATAAGCATTATTTTATCTAACCAAAGTTTGTCTCTCTTCATTATTAAAGAAACAATACGATTAAATATTTGCCAAGATTATATATTTTAATACAAGATAAGGATTGTAATCCCTGAATGCTTTTATTGAATGCATGAAAATTACTTATAAAAATTTCCTGTAATGACATAAAATTATTTTCATTTCTATAATTCTACTGTTTATAAATTAGGAAGTTGCAATTTATTTTCACATAAGTCCATTTGGTTCCTGTGCCATGTCAAATGCGATTTATCCTCAATGTTTAATAGCTATATTTACCTTATATTGTTGCTTTTAATGTTATGTATTTATTAGTTTCTTTATTAGTTTTTGTAATGCCTCATTAAGACTTAGCAACAACTTATACTTTTTCATTACCCCCATTCCTGGGCCAATATTCTCTCCAAATGCCTTTCTCAACCATGTGCAATAGTAGTACATTGGAATATTATCTACATACTGTAATAATACATGGGTTTTGACAAAATTAACTATCAAAACAAACAGAAAAGCAAACATATTTATAGTATTAGACTTTGAAAGTACTTCTCTAACTCAAATAAGCTTTATGGCAGGTAGAAGATATTTATTAACACAGGCAAATCACATTTTTATACTTCATTTTTACTGCTTTCAGGACATAGTCAAAATGGATCCAGGTTTTTATTAGATTTTATATTTGTTAAAAAGTTCCCCTATTATTATAAGTGAAGGAAACTGATTTGAATTATTTGAGGTACAAGAGAAAATTATTGGAAGGATAAATCAGATATCTCATATATTTGAAAGTATGAAAAAACTTAAAAAAAAGAAAAAATCTGTTACATGTAATCCTCTAATGCATTAAAAAAGAAAGTTGGTCGAAGGTGGGGGGGGCACCATTTTGTAGTAGATTAGTGAGAAGTTGTAAATTGATTTTCTAAGAGCACCAAATCACTTTGCATAACAAAAATATAGAAAGAGTTCAGTAAGGAGGGGTTATACTGAAGAAATGAGGGTCAATAAAGAGGAAGGGTTAAAAAAGTGTCTGGATATTCAGCAAAAGAGAAAGGGAAGTAAGAAAATAGTCTGAAAAGAGATGAAAAGAAACTGAAGGGAAAAACAAATATGATTTAAAGGATTTTTAAACATTATTCCTGCATGTCAGATATAAATACCATTCTCATTCTCACTTTGAAAATATTAAAATTTCTATTTTTCTTGCCTATGTTACAGAGTTGTAAATACTTGGTGACACATATGGGACAGAAATAGTCACATTTCAGTTAGAAATTAAAAAAAGCTGGATAACAAAGCCTCAGAGAAAGAAATGCACTGGATCTTATAGCAGCGCTTAGAGGGAAATTTATAGCTGTGAAAGCCTATATTAAAGAAGATGTAAGTATTCAAATCAATAACCCAACCCTTCTCTCTACAAAACTAGAAAATCTTGATAAGCACAAAGCAAACAGAGGAAGGAAATACTAATGATTACAGTGGAAAAGTCATTAAGGAAGAGAAAAATAGTGAAGAATATTAAGAAAACTAAAAGTTAGTTCCTTGAATAGATGACAAAAATTGACAAACTTTTAGACTGAAGAGAGAGTGAGATTGAGAGTGAGAGAAAAGATACACAAAGACAGTTAAAAAACATCTCAGAATGGAAGGGTATATTTGTATATCATAGAGATGATAAGAGACTGGCATCCAATACAGAATTACACTTAAACTCAAAAATGTTGACTCACTTTATGAAATAATCCAAATTTGTATTTGGATATCAATTTGAAATGGCATTTGAATTAAAATCATTTTGATCTGCAGGGTTTTAGACTACTCTTATAGGTGTTATATTAGTTAAAATATATTTACACAGATACATAATATAAATATATATTTTATATATTTATGTATATATTTGTATATGATGTATATATATTTATATATTTGCATGCATATTATACATAAGCCACTGAGTGGCTAATAAACATACATATATAGTTATATGTATCCATATATATTATATATTATATATAATATATGTAATGTAGATATTATATGTATATATATATACACACACACACATATATACTACAGAAATTTTTAGTAAAATATTCAATATTACTCCATGAACACTCAGGATTCAGGATTCAATCTGGTTGTATAAGGTCTCCATATGATGAAAACTAAAGTTAAAATATACTGTATTTAGCATAACATGTATTTATAATATAAAATATTTCAATGATATATGGATTAAATTCTTTTAAAACACTCAATAACACTTTTAAAGATAGAGTACACGTTAGAACATATGTCAGCAAATTTTTATTCTGTAAGGAACCAGATAACAAATATTGTAGGGTTTCAGGACCATGTAACTATGTGGCAACTATCTAGTTCTGCCATTATAGTGTGAAAGTAGCCAGAGACAATATGTAAACATATGAGTGTGCTTCTTTATATGGATATTAAAATGTTAGTTCCATACAATTTTCATCAACCAAAAAATGCCATTCACTTTTGATTTTTTCAACAATTTGAAATGTATAAAACAGTTTTTCCTTGGGGGCTGATAAAAAAGAGTTGGAGGATCAGTTACAGCCCATGTGCCAATTTGTTAAACCCCACTGTTGAGCATATACAGGAAGTGCATGACATAGTTCTCAGATAAGAATAACATAGACCTAAACTTATTCTTCCCTGTGACATTAGAGAAGGGATTTTATCATATCTCACCTTCTACTATTAATGAAGAAGAGATAACTTCATAAAAATATTTTAATCAGTTCTTAGTGGTGTGCTGCTGCCTGCATATATTGGCTCAGAAGAGCCAATTATGCATATCACAAGAACTGTCAAATGCTATAAATTAGGGGTTTCCCCCGCCTGGAAAGTTGGTTGTTAAACTTTTACCAACACACCTTAAATGTAATATATCGAGGTATCCTTGGCCATTTTGTGAATAATATATAACAGCACAAAATAGTGTAGTTGAATTATTTTGTAGGGATTATGTATGAATATTTTTTAATAATTGCTATAATTATTGTCCTTTAATGAAATGAATATGTCATTGTTCCTTACCTCAAAAGTTTTAGAGTAGTAGCAAAAGGTCACTACCTTTAAGAAGCCAGATTACCACAGGCTTCCCAATTTATTCAAGTAAGAAATGAAGATTTTAATTTCACATGAATTCATGAAAGCAACGATGGTGACAGTGTAAACTTGGTGAGATTAACCTGAGTATCCTACTTTATCTCAAGGATGAATTACACTATGCATTACAAAGAAAAACTTCAACCTACATGTCATTATAGAGAAAGTGTCAAGAAATCATCTTACTAGTTGAGGTTCATTTTGCAGGTCTCATTTTGTTTCTTTTTGCTTATTGTTCCACATTTTAGAGTAAAAGACCAATACTAAGGGTATATTTGTATATCACAGAGATGATAAGAGACTGGCATCCCAATATAGAACTACACTTAAACTCAATAATAAAAATTAAAGACAGTTTAAAAATGGGGAAGGATTTAAATAAAATTTTCCAAAAGAGATACACAATGGACAATAAACACATAAAAGATGTTCAGCATCATTAGTCATTGGGGAAATGTAATTTAAAACCACAAAAATGTACTACTTCACATCTACTAGGATGACTATTATCAAAAAGACAGATAGTAACAAGTATTAGTGAGGATGTGGAATGTTTGGAGCTGTCACTCATGGCTGGTGGAAATATAAAATGGTGCAGCCACCTTTGAAAACATTTTGGCATTACCTCAAAATGTTAAATATAAAGTTATCTTATGACTTATCAATTTTACTCTCAGGTATATACCCAAGAAAACTAAACATCAATGTCCACTTAAAAATGTACATGAATGTTCATAGCAACATTATTCTTACTAGCCCAAAAGTGGAAACAACCCAAATGTCCTACAAATAATTAATTGATAACCCAAATGTAATGTACCCATACTGCTGATAGGTGCTACAATATGGATAAACTTGAAAGGACTACACTAAGTAAAAGAAGCCAGTCACAAAAGACCATATACTATATGATTCCATTTATATGAAATGTCAAACATAGGCAAATTATTGGGACAAATAGTAGATTAGACAAATTTCTAGAGGCAAATATCTTCGAGCTGGGTGTGCAAGTATGGGGAGGGACTACTAATTGGTGCCGGGTTGCTTTTTGGGACAACAAAAATGTTCTCAAGAGCTGGTATTTGCATAAATTTTGAGTATCCTAAAAACCACTGAATTATAAAAACAATGCCAATGATCTATTTTGAAATTGAACTTTTAAAAAATGTATGGACTTCCACATTTTTTTCAGTGAAAAAAATCTATAATTATAGATTTCTCCTCATAATGAAGCATCAAGTCAAAATTCAAGCATAATACAGACGCAGTTTTGTTTCCTGATGTTTTCCTATTTTTCTTAGCTTTTTATTTTGCTATTTTTTAAAAATATCTGACTTCAAATAAATAAATACAACTTCTCATAGCACTGATTGCAAAATCCAAAAACTATGCTTCACAAAATTAGCTCAGACACAAATATTTTAATAGTCTGTCATTATTCATATAAATGATTACAAGTTTTTCCAGCAATTGTCAGATTCATGTAGAATGAGGTTTATTCATGTTTATTCATGTTATTATGAACACTGCTCAAAGAAAATGAACTTTAAATTCTTTTATTTGAAAATTACATATTGAGAAATTTCACTTTGTGGTCCTGCTTACTTCTATGCTTACAATATAGCTGTAGGGTTTGTGTTTTTCTGTTCACTGTAATACAATTATTAGTTAACTACCACACAAAAGAGAATGATTTCCTGATTCTGATAATAAAAGAAAATGAAAAACAAGGAAGTGTCAGCATATGGGTTCTCCATTGGATTATTGCTTTGGAAATAAAATTTATTATTCTGAGACTTAAGAGAAATGTTGTTTTCAAGTTATCTTTAATGATATAAATTATAACAGCATGCTATGTATAATTACCACATCTGCATTCAGAAAATAAATAGAGCTCACCGTCAAAACAATGTCCTCAGTTGTCTATATTGCCACAAATGTCTTACCTTTGTCTTGGCAAGCTGATGAGGGGTTGTTTATGACATCTCTTGCTAAGGCTAAAGAGCTTGTGTACAATTTTCTGCGCCTTTAAGAATAGTTGCTTCATGCTGTTCTCCAGTTGTTCATAGCGGCGCTGAAAATTAGAATCCATTGTCCACAAATGCATTATGGTAGAGGTGTTGAGGAAATAATTCATGGGTAGCCTTTTCATAAAGAACTTGAATTCATCTGGAAAAATGTTAAAATTAAATACTTTAATAAAACAATTATTTTTCCCTTTTCCCCAAACACATTTAATACGTTAATATAAAAACGAATGCTATTATTTTGTGTGTAGCAGATTAATAGCAAATTCTGATTTTTTTCATGCTTTAGAATTTTCTTTTTTGTTCCCCTCAAAATAGAACTTTCATGGTAGAAGATAATTAAAATAACTTATACTAAAACAAATAGTTTAGCCAGAAAGTTTAAGCTGAATTTAATTTTTCCATGTTCTCCTTTTGATGGTATTTGAATGAACTTTCTCCCACAAGTAGTCGTCATTAATCTAGCTTTCATTTTTGGCATTAGTATTAAGAATCCTTTCTAAGTGTTTCATATTAAAGAAATATTTTCATTAACTCAGTATAGAAAATATATATATATATATTCATTAGTAAATGATTATATTAATGTTCAAAGAAAAAGTGAAAGCTTTTAAAATAGAAAATTACAATATTCAACTATGCCTTCTAGTTATTCCCTTTA
This sequence comes from Zalophus californianus, assembly GCF_009762305.2. Lineage (NCBI taxonomy): Eukaryota > Metazoa > Chordata > Mammalia > Carnivora > Otariidae > Zalophus > Zalophus californianus. Next base: position 18,904,971 of record NC_045604.1, read on the forward strand.
ACCATATTCTAAGTTGTCAAGACAAAGCAGTTTAAAACAAAGTGTATACCAAAAAGAAAAAATTAAAAAGAATTTAAAGCTCTAATTCTGGCTTTTGTTTTTGTGCTGATAATTATTATATCTGAAATTGTTTTCTTTTCAAATGTCTGATTAACCAACAAAGAAACAAAAGTTGATGCTACACTAAAACAAGCAATTATATAAAGGTCTATTAATTATCTAGACACAAAAGGTAGCTGAGACAATAACCAAAAGATGGAAACATCCCAACTATTCATCCATACATGAATATATATGCTAATTATGGTGTACATATATATATATATATATATAAATATTATTGACCCATAAAAATAAAATGAAGTTCTGATACATGTCGCAGCATGAATAAACCTTGAAAATATGTAAATAAAATAAACCAGACCAAAAAAAAAGACAAATATTGTATGATTCCACTTACATGAAATATCTAAAGTAATCAAGTTCATTGGGATAAAAAATACATTAGAATTTACCAGGGGGTGAGGAAAGAGTGAATGGAACACTATTGCATAATAGCAGCAGAATTTCTGTTTATGGTGATGCAAACTTTTTGGAAAAAAGATAGTGGTGATGGTTGTACAACATTGTTAATGTAATTAATGTCACTGAACTATATAGATAAAATGGCAAATTTTATGTTATATAATTTTACCTCAATAAAAACATTTTCATACACCAAGCAAAAGGTAGTATAGCCTTTCCCCCATCTCGCCTTTTCTTCCAGAGTAAATATTATCAACAGGGACTCAAAAAAAAGCCCCTTTTTTTGCTTTTACTATTGCGTTAAAACATCAGTTTTATTGAGACTCTCATGTTACATCCATTTCACTGTAGTAGGTAGCTGAGTTTCCTCCCCACAAACACATGAACCCACCACAAGATTTCTAAAGTGTTTTCAGTGGCTGAAAAAGCATTATTTGGCAAGTGAGACAAATGATATTTTAGTCACTATTCTACCCATCGAAAAGTTACATGGTATGCGTTAAACTTCAGCCTCTCCTTGCCTTCTTTTCTTCCTTTGAAACTGAAATAGAACATTGTGGATGGTCATAATCTCATTTCACTTTAAAATTGTATGATGTTATAAACAGCTCTTTATATTACCATTTAGTTAGTTTTAAATATCCAATTCAAAAACAGTTGTCTTCAAATGTTCAGTTGCAGCTACTTTTATTTAACTGGATTTGGATAAGGTGTGTCAATAGAATAGCCGTTTCTTGATGTGGGCAGTGTCTCTAACACACTATTTTAAAACCTCCAAATTGTCATTTCTTAAACTATGCCATTCACTTGGGCAAATTACATTAATACATATACGTATTTAGAGCAACTAAATAGTTATATTTATTTTATGTTATAAATTATGTTATAGTTATTTTATGTATTAGGGCTATTTCAATATTCAGATCCAGACCCTTTCATCAATGCTGCAAATATATTTTTTTGGCAATTAACAGAAAATGATAGTCATGTGTATTGGAGTTGTTATTTCACCTAGAGCAAATGAATACAGCTCTCTGGCATCTTTTGGACATTTATGGTATCGACTTTTACCAGAAGAAGAAGGAAAAAAATAAAACAAAAGAAAAAAATGATTTATGAAGGAAGATTTTTGAGGATGTAGCCATTTGATATGCTTCAAATCATTTTTTTAAGTAAGTGGGGTATAAATAAGAGATGCATTTTAAAATTCCAATTTCACAGTACCCTACGTTTCGTTTGGTCCCATATGTCTCTTTTGAGAAATTCCCTCTTTTGAATAAAAGAGTTGATGCATGGAAATTGGAAAGCATTTCTTGGATTATTCACAGAGCAGATGCTGTCACTTTGAAAACTAATCATTCATTTCATTGCCATCTTTTACTTGAACACTTTTGATAAGACTTTATTGTTTCATGGCTATACACATTTTAATTATTTTCATTGTTTGTTATAATACTATTCTGAAAGTTTCTAAATTAGTAAATTTTATTCAAGTTAAATAATATTTTAAAATAGAATGCATTTTATATTACTGAAGTGTATGTCATAGTGTATGTCAACTGAAAACTGTCACTATGTAATTTCTAAGAGACACAGTTTTAACATGGCCCTTGAATAATTACTTCATTATGAAGTCATTAGGAGTCACTACTGACAGTCACTCAAAATATTTACTGGACACTTGTTGTGCACAGAGCATACAGATATTTCAGTCTTTGAGAGCGACTGTGGATAAACCTTTTATCTTATTTTTTTAAATGGCAAATGACATGAGATAATTTCTGATATTAAAATAACATCTTCCATTTCTGAAATTCATTCTACTTAGAAATCAAGAGAATCTTCAGAAATATTCCCGTGGATATCTTTTCTTTTGTGCTTGGCAATTAGTAAGATCCATATTTATAGACTGTGAACATGAAATTTGAATGATACAGTAGAATTGCCATATAAATCTAGGGATTTACATAACTACAAAGAGACAATACAATGATTAGGGGATGCAAGATAACATTTTATCCTACAGTAGTTGCCAAAAGCCATGTCAAAGATAAAGTACTATTGCTTTTCAAATGGCAAGTAAGCAAGGACTAGACATACATTTTGGGGTGAATAAATTTATAAAAGAAAACAAATTAATGTTATATAAAAAGAATGTAGAAAAGCTAAATTTAGTATCTAGGTTATTAGAGAGATATTAATCTGGAAATACCTGTTAAGTGTGTACCACCTGAGCATTTTTGCTCTGCATGGTCTTGAGGACTATAGGGAAACAAAATAATACAGCAACAATAATAATAATGGTAATAAACATCCTCTTGCTTGCAGGAATTTATAGTCAATCAATCTTCTTAACAAAACTAATTCACATCAAGCAAAAAATAATGCAGAAAGAAATGCATGATGTTAATGAATTCCATGGAGGCAAAGAGAATTAGGCTAGGTGACAATTTTCCAGTAAGTTATAGAAGACTAGAGAGGTACCATGTTGACTTTCTATACTGCTACTACTCCATTCAAAATGAAGTATTTTTTTTTTTTAATCGTTGAACAAGCTTTGTTCCTTTTTTCCCCCCTTTCCCTTGATAGTAACTCTAGGTAACACCTGATATTTGATTAGCTAATTTTGGAACTAATTTGTTCTCTCCTCATCCCTATCTCTCTGTGTCTCTCTCATTATTTCTTACTCTGACAAGAACTCTTTTAAGTGCTTTAAATATTAATACAGTCCCTCCGATAAACCTTTACATAAATTTTACTGGCATCGTTATGTAAGTAGAATACAGATGATCTTTACTTTCATAACTCTAATGTTAGCTAAAATTTTTATTAACACTACTGCATTGACATATCAATCTTATGTATTTATACGTTTGTACTCTATTCTCATGCTTCACAATTGAATTAAATAAGTAAGAGTAGAAAACTGAAAATTTCAGGGTGTAAAATAACCAGTCATAAATATGTAAACCCTGATTTGTGTTTCTGCCTATATTGATGAATATGAAAATCACTGACCAATATCACTGATTATGTATTTTTAAATATTCAGAATCTCTGTTCAGAACTGATTTAGAATATATTTTCATAAGTGTTGTAAAGCATTTTTTTTTTTTTAAAGTAGGCCCCATGCCCAGTGTGGAGCCAAATGCAGGGCTTGAACTCATCACCCTGAGATCAAGACCTGAGTTGAGATTGAGAGTCATATGCTTAACCAACTGAGGCACCCAGGTGCCCCCTAAAGCATTCTAAATTTTCTAGAGCTTTGAGACCATGTAATGTACTTCCTCAGAAGTGTAGAAAACTAATCAGGTATTTTTCATTATTATTTAGAAATTTTTTGAGTTATAAATCCATGAAAATAATCCAAAACAGAATCTGCTTCCATTAGAAAGTAGGACTATGGTTAAGAAGGACTGAGAGAGGAAACTGGTGCTTTTATGGTTTTTATGAATTCATATGCCTGTGTTGTTAGATTAGAACTTAAATAAATATTGTGAATCAATATAAAAAGATAGCCAAAAAATACTATTGAATTGTCAATACACTATTTGCATATCTTATGTGTCAGACATTTAAAAAAGTGATCTTATTTAATTGCTTATTAATAGAAACGTAAAAGCCTCCTAGTTTCACATTTCATGCATTTTTCCCCAAACAATTAACATATTGAGACAATCAAAGTATCTTTCAGTAGAAATGACACTTCCTTATGGATGACAATTTTAATTATTCTGCAAGTATAGCAATAGTCATCATAATAATAAAATATTGTATAATATCTGGTGAAATATGCAGGGACACAGGGCATCTTAAAATGAAAATAGGTAATAGGCAAAAAAAAAAAATGTGTGTCCGATATATCTGAAGAATCTATGAAACGTTGTTTTTAAACAGAAAGCATCATCATCTTTGATTTTGTGACATTACCAATCTAATGCCTTCAAACTCATCTCTTCTGCTTATGGTTGGGAATGCAGGATTTTCTGAAATAATACATATTTAATAACAACTACAGTAACACAAATTTCCTGTTAAGCAATAAGTTAATAAAGCATACACTACTTCCTTACGTTGAATGCAGTACTATACCCTGAACACATGGAAAAATACATTCTGTTTCTATGGCTGGATTTTTATTTATTAATTTGTTGGTTTAGTCTAAAATAGGTTTATCCTTATGATAAGTACTACCTCCAGAGCTGACAAATAAACATCAAATTATGCCTATCACTGGTCTTCAAAGTTATTGCCCAACCAGAACACCCTGTTATAAAGCTACTTTTTGTTCCTCGAGAGTCAGTTTTCTAGAAGATAGCATGGATTCTTCTGTCTTCTGATTTTCACTAGCAAAGATTTGCCTCAATTAGTTGCAAACCTTGACACCACAGAAATTGTGGCCTTAAATAGGTAACACAAGAAATTGAGAAACAAGTGGGGATGTGTGAGTAGGAAGAGGGCTGATATGAAAAAAAAAGTTGAGAGAGAGAAAATTCAGGCAATCAGTGTCCTGAATGGCAGAAAGTTACCAAGGACTGAAGTGAAAATCTGACCCCTGTGAGAGTACAATGAATACAAAAATTTTGACCCACTCCATAATTCTGACTATAATTATTCAATTTTTACTTTTACAAAGTTTTTTTTTTTTTAATCCAAACACTTCATAGGGACTATTTGAATGATTTGTATCATTTTAGAATTTTCCCAACTTCTACAGTGAATCACTGGCATGACTTTGAGTGGCCACATATCAATGTAAGTCTATTCATACCATTCTATAAGTCATGAGAATAAAGTTTGTACTGAAATTGACAAAATACTATAATGCTGCATAAAGTAAATGACAAGTCTGTTCAATAGCTTGTGAACTGGCCAATTTTATGAGGCTACAAAGTGATGGGTCCACAAGGGCATAAATCTAAAACTGATCCTAATTCCCCAGCAGCTGCCTAGAAATAAGTTGTGTTTTTCCAGTTTTCTTTTTCTCTGAAAGATACAGCATATTTTTATATTAAGATACTTTAATACGGTGATCCAATTGATCTGTCCTTGATTGGATTGTCCTGTTTATGACCTCCTTATCAAATGTTTGAGAAATTACCTAAACAGAGCTTTAACTACAGAACTTGCAAGACTCAGGTCTTTACTTTCCCAGTGCCCAGGCAGAAACAGAGTGGGTGCATCATATAAACAATAGGAATCCATTGTACCCATCCATTTTTGGAATCTTAAGCTGTTGATGCAATAGCAAAGAAGAGGCCCAGAGCAATTCTCTTAGGAACTAGTGGTTACCACAGTAATGGTAGTGTTTGGAGCTGTCTAGCATTTATTGCAGTTAGCAGTGATGACCTCACTAAATAAGTCTTATGCAAGATTTTTGATTTTATCTTGACTATGTAGCAAGAGTATGCCTCTCTAGATTACTTGATGATTCCACATGCTATACTTTAATGCTATGCTTTAATAAAGTCCTTATAAGATTCGGTTAGCTAGAGCTTGTTTTTTTTTTTTTTTTTTTATAACTTGCAGCAAAGAATCTGGGCAAATAAAATACTGGTACCCAAAGTGGTTTGGCAATAGCTTTTGTGTGCAATAGGGAGAACATATACTTGGTGTCCTAGACTAGTTGAGACAGAGGCTTTTTAAATCCATATGGTATTACGGGTAGAAATTTGACAAAAGAAATACCACCTGTGCTCATCTAGAATGTGCAGAAACAGCATTTGGGACTATGTGCCTGCATAGAACTGAATGAAGAACATGAAAAATTCAAAGACTGAGGGTAAGTTGGTTACTACAAATAGAGATGGCTTGCTTAGAGAGCTCAAATTCCTATATTCTTCTCAAAGGATAGAATGAATGTTGGAGACTTTCAAAGACTGTGCTAAAGGACTCTTTTATCTCTTGCAGCTGTAGGGCTTCAAAACAAATTTTGATCCCAAGATTGAGTTTAAATTCCTGCCAGATCTGTTAAATTAAAGTTAGAAAGAACACTGATTGGGAAGGCACGGGAACATGGGAACTGGAAGGTAGATATACGGGAGGACTGAAATTAACTCAGAATAATTCAAAGCATTAATCATTAATGCTTATTTCCTTGCCCCCAAGAAACAGCACCTTTTTCTTTGTCTCATAGACTAATGCTGTCTTGCTTTCAGCCATTGTAATAATCTTAATCAAAGCAGTAACCTTCACTGGGAAGACAACGCTCATCTCGCCCCACTTCCATCACCCATCATGCCTCAGGGAAGTTTTTTGAAACTATTCTAAAATTAATTTTCCAATAGGCTACCAATAATTTGCTGATTTTTTAAAAATGTTTTATTTATTTATTCATGAGAGTCAGAGAGAGAGAGAGAGAGAGAGAGAGAGAGAGGCAGAGGCAGGGGGAGAAGCAGGCCCCCCGCCTAGCAGGGAGCCCGATGCGGGACTCGATCCCAGCACCCCAGGACCATGACCCGAGCCGAAGGCAGACGCCCAACCATCTGAGCCACCCAGGCGCCCCAGAATTTGCTGATTTTTATTGGAGAAAAAAAATTACACACATTGGTGAAAAGAATGCTGACATCTCTGATGAATACTTTGCTGTTTTCTCTAGGCTGGGATGCCAGTTAGTGTGAAAATCTGTGAAATCAGGAAAATTCTGATTTCAATGAGGATACAATTAATACTCTGTGACTGAGGCCTGGTGGCAGCTATTAATCAACAGAGGTACAATGAACATAGGTATTGTAATATATTACAGGTCCAGTGTGCTACTTAGAAAGGTCTAACCAGTAGGAATTTTGTAGTTTATTCATCAGCTCATGGTCCCCAGGGATGTAAATCAGGACCCTTGCCCTAAGGTCCTATTTGATTTGTATAATTGAAAAAAAAAAATTAAGTCTGGTGACTAAGACCTGACTTGAGTCATCATGAGAGAGAAGAATGAGACCCTATTGAATTCCCAGTCCTGAATCATTTCAAAGCCTCGGAACTCCTATAACACAGTTTAAGTAGGGCAAATCTTTCTTTTACATTGTGAATTAATTCTTAGGGCCCCTGAATGCCAGAATATTCCAGGAATCAGTGTGTAGCCTTATAGAAATAAGACAGTAAATTGGGTTTTCCCTGACTCCCCCTCAAATTAGGTCCAGTGGGACCTTAACTCATGCCATCTTTATTTTCCTAGTCCCTGACTAAAGAATTAAAATAGGAGAACATTGGCTCCCCAACGTATTATGAAATAAAGTCTATTAGGTAGGAAGGATAAAATGAAGCTTCCCTTTCCTACCAAAAGACTAAATCCAAAGTGATATTGCTTGTTTTGTATACTTGACATAATTGCAGGAATTAGAGATCCATTCAGTACTGAAAATTATGAGGATAGTATTCATATTCCATCTCCAATTAACTCACCGTGTTGGCTACAGCTTAATCATAGAGCAACTCTAATTAAAACTGCTATTCCAGATGTGGTAGCTTACTGGTGGCATGACTTCTGGCACTAGGGATAGAGCTTCTTCTCTGGTACAAATTGTTTTCTCTATCATTTTAAACAGAGAATATACCAGAAGCAGTTTTCTTTCATATGTCAGGTACAAGAGTTAAACATTCTCATTTTATTCTGGGGTTCAATCATCTCACAGTCTCTGTGGTACAATTTATTTCATAGGAACATAGATCATCTCATCATGCCACAGGATGTATTTTGTTAATGAATTCATACTGAAAAGATATGAAAAACACAAGTAGCATGTATTCTGGCTTCTGGCCCATACCTTAGCTGTGTACAAAGACTGCAAATAAATCTTATGAATGCTGAACTACTCAATGCCTGCGTGAAATTTCTAAGTCAGTGGTTTCTGGCACATTTGGATATTCTCTCCAAAATGAAGAACTGCTCCTTCAACAACCTTTGTAACAAAGATGTACAAATGTTGGAAGATTGCATCAAATCAATTATCTAGCAACATTATTGATAATGATGAATTCAATACTTTGCATTGGGGTATCAGAGATGCCAGTTGTAGATTCTTTTGCTCCTCGATGTCCTCAAAAAAATTGCTCTTGCTATGTGATTTAGGTAGTATTCCTGACATGGCCTTTGAGCCAGAATCTCCAGTCCTCCTGCTGATTCTGTGAGCTATCCAATCCATGTCTTTAAGTAAATTCCTTTTCTGCTGTGGTCAGATTCTATTCTTGAAAGAATGTTTACTAATACAGCTAATTGAAGCCTTAAAGGTAATTATAAGCTAGAGTTAACAAAAGTATAGCAAATATTTATTGTCTACTGTGTGCCCATCACTGTGCTAGTTAAGTGTTAAAACTACAATAATAATTATTGTAGCTATAACAATAGTACTTTCTTCATGGGTTTAATGTGTAAATTAAATTAATTACCATGAAAACTCAATAAAATGCCTTTTATATCATTAGTGATAAATGCTAGTTATTATTTTTCTTCTTTTAATTTATTCAGTGTTTCTATGTGTGCTATGCTGAGCACTTTACGTGGATTATCTCATTTAATCCTTACAACAGTCCTTGGGGATAGGTGCTATTATATTTTTCATTTTGATAATGTGGAAAAGTACTTTAGCAAGGTTCAGTAAATTGTTCAAAGTGACACTGTTATTCATTAGAGTCCAAAACAAACCAAGTGTGAAAAAAGCATGACTCCTACCTTAAAAAATCACAAAAGAGAGTTAACAGGGGGAAAATATTATTGTTTCCTCTATTCAAAAAGTACTTTTTTTTAGTAGACTTCACAAATGTTATTACATCTAACCTCATAACAGCACAGTAGGGCAGGCCAGCTTTATTGAGATGTGATGTGAAATAAATTTGAATTATGGAATTATTACATGGAGCCAACCATGAGGAAAAAAATGAGGAAAACAATAGACTCAGAGAAATATAAAAGGTGAGCTCATTTTATATTTCTCTGAGGGTTGGGACAACATTTTACTTTTCTTTGTATTTTCCCCTTCCAAAGCCTAAGACAACACACTACATACAGTATGACTTCTTCAGTGGCTTAAACGAAATGACGAGATCCAGAGAGAAATGGTCGAAGCTAAATATAAACAGATACAGAATAATTAATTTGGAAAAGTAGAGTTTGAGTTTAGTCATATAAAATATGAAGCTACATGTTGCCCATGTGAGAAAACAGAATTGACATAAGATGCATATTCTAGTTCTAAGCTTGAATAGTACTATGGAAAAAGGGAATTCAGGTTGAACGCAACATTGCAAAATAAAAACATAGGTAAATTTCTTAATTTATGGGTGAGAAACTGGCAAATGAATTTCAGGTGCTGAAATTACAGTATAGGTAAGTTTCAGAATATTGATAAATATTCAAAATGTCTTGCAAAAAAGGTAATCATTGTTTAAAAGCAAAACTAAAAGTAGCTATTTATGATTGCATAAGGAAAATGTACATTTGATATCTTTTAAGTATCAAGTGCTCCTGTAGGCACCTAATTCTCTTAATTCTACACAGTAGTTATTGCTATGTCCATGGCATAAATATTAAAACTGTGACTTCGAGATGTTGAATATACTCCTCCAGGTATGAAGCCTTGTAAGTCATACCTAGAGAGAAACTATGGAACTCACAAGCAACATCTGCCTATGAGATCAAGCTCGTTAGAAACCACGTGCCTACTCTCAGACAGAGAAACCCAGGATAAGGTAACGATCGTGAGAAGTAAGAGCCTTATTTATTTATTTATTTAGACTATTTATTTATTTGACAGAAAGAGAGACAGCGAGGAGGGAACACAAGCAGGGGGAGTGGGAGAGGGAGAAACAGGCTTCCCACCGAGCAGGAAGCCCCATATGGGTCTCGATCCCAGGACCCTGGGATCATGATCTGAGCCAAAGGCAGACATTTAAAGGCTGAGCCATCCAGGCGCCCCAGTAAGAGCCTTTATATCATAGCCATTCAATAGCCAGCAATACACAAAGGATAGACACTTTCTCTTAAAGCGGGAAGAGGATGTCTGGCACCACCCTCCCCTGTTCATTTTTTTTGCAAGTTTTTACTCCTTTTCAACAATTAAAATGGAGGCCAAAGAAGGTTAGTGCTTTCCCTATAAGCATAGGTGTACAGAAAAGTTGCATTAGTACTTAAACTAAGAACTTTCACCCCTATCTTGTATTTGATATACTATGTTGTTATCATGTTATTAAAAATACATGAAAATAGGGGCGCCTGGGTGGCTCAGTCATTAAGCGTCTGCCTTCAGCTCAGGTCATGATCCCGGGGTCCTGGGATCGAGCCCCACATCACATCGGGCTCCCTGCTCTGCAGGAAGCCTACTTCTCCCTCTCCCACTCCCCCTGCTTGCGTTCCCTCTCTCGCTCTGTCTCTCTCTGTCAAATAAATAAATAAAATCTTTAAAAAATACATGAAAATATATAATTATTAAAATGATACTAATGCACATATTATTTAACTATTATAAAGCATTTTCAGACAAGATAATTTTAAAACTATATAAACAAAAATCACCATTTTTTAATAATGTTCAGTTTGGCAAACTTATAATTAAATTACCAATAAGCATAAAGAATATTAAACTATTCTGATACAGTATATTCCCAGTGTAGGTCCAAGTATAGGTAGGACTCTTAATGCACTATGAAGAAATTATCTGAGTCCCTGGCTATTTGATAGAAGCTTAAGGCATTGTTTTAGAGCTTTGGAAAACCAAACCTTGACAAAGAGTAAACACACCTCTCAAATAGTGAAACTTCTGAGAAAAAAAAGCAACCAAGATTGTGCACAGAAACAACAGGGAAACTGTCAAGGCAAGGAGGCTATCTCCAGCAGCTAGATGGAATGTCTCTACGGACAACTAGGAAAGATAGAGAAGGCAAGCCATTATGTGTCTGTACGATATTCATTTGAAATCTGCTTTAGTTTTTCTTCCTTTCTTATAAAAGTCTTACATGTAATTAAAGTATCTGCTAGCATAAAAAAATATGATAAAATGTTCAGTAAGACAGAGTCAGTGCCTATGATGAAAAATAAATGCCTGAACATATGTTTATATGTCTATGCTTGTATAAAATTAATATATATAGGAATTATTATATATAATATAGTGATTTAGGATGTATACTTACACTAACTCCTTCCTCAAATATTTATATATTAGCTTTTATGTAGAATTAAGAGATGTTATATTCTCTTTTATTATGCATGAATTGAAAGTATTTCCTCATATTTCTTAATTTTTGAAGGTTTTTTTTTTTTAACCTGGATTCAGCTAACCAAATGTACTTTGTATTGTGTGCCTCCAAAACATTTTTCATAATATTACTTAAGTTTGTCAGGAACTTGGCATTAAAAAAAAAAAAAACGGTATCCGATTCTGCTAATTGTTCATGCATATTCTATTTATTCCCAATTTAAACATCTCGGACGTGGCATTTACATGTCACAGACTGTTGGCAGTGGTACTCAATTGTTTGCTATGAACTTGGCACTATCATCACCAGTCCCAAGCTGAGAAGTCTTTCCTAAAATCCCCTTCCTCGAACAGTTCCAGGATAGAGTTTGTCAGTCAGAGTAACTTGTGGGATGTGGAAGGCAGATATGAAGGGGAAATCATTATTCTCAGAAGTTTATTACAATAAACACATGACAGAAACAGTCTTTCCCCAAATTCAGTGACATGGTGGCTTCTACAGATTTAGCCTTTGCGGCAGGAATTGTGCCTTGCCCAGAAACAGCAAGTTCCAAACACCTCTCCACAGGCTCCATCTTTACCGTGGCTGGATGCATGCAGCCTCTTGGACCTGTCCACAGCCTCTGGCTTTTCCATCTATTCCAGGGCTTCGAGATTAAGTGGATTTAGATGTTTTTCTAATTCTCTGTCTATCCCTTTCATTTCCTCCCTTTCCAAGTTCCTTCCTCATGTAAGCATTATCTCCCATTTCAAGCCCCTTGTTCTCATATGCTTTTAGTGGCTTTATTTTACTAAGTTCAGATGAAGAAAGCAGGTGAGGCAGCTGTGGCTGGTTTCCTGCCATATCCATTGTCTCTTACAGAACATTGATTTTTATTGTTGACAGCAATGGGATCAAATATAAAATGACTTGCAACCTCTGGAGGATCTATAACAACATTCTGGCCAGTGTAACAAAAGCAGCAATCTGCAGGGGAGGGGAGGGGGTGTCAGGGGTACTGATAAAGTTTTGCTTTGCAGATTTAGGTATTGCTCTTCTTCCTTCCAGTCCTTTCCTGCATACTCCTGAGTGAAATGCAGACCTGAAGGTGGAGCAGCCGTATTGTAACTATGAGAGAAAACCCAACGGCAAGGAGAGACTTTGTCCTACATCTCCTCAATTCCATGAAGCGGCACAGGCACCATGACCTGTCTTCTGTAATACACAGATTATTGTAACTGAGGATGGGCAAGAAAAAGTGTGGCATGATAGTTGTTAAACTTCTTATCTTGTGAGCTTCTTATATTCTTAGTAATCATTGAGGACCCTACAGACTTTTGTTTATGTGGGTATTTTATAGGAATTTACCAAATTAAATATATATTGAGTAATTCATGTAAAATAACAGTAATCAACATTTTATATATAAGCAACATATTCTGAAACATAACTATATTTTTAAGACAAAATATATTTTTTAAAGATTGGCATTATTTCACAGTTTAGCAAATATCTTTAATGTCTTGCCTAAGAGAAAACATCTGATTCTCATATCTGTTTCTGCATTCAATTTTTTACAATATCACACAACAGGAAGCTTCTAGACATCTCCGCTATACACTCATAAGAGAATGAAAGTGAAAAAAGAAGCAATCATGTTTCAGTAACATTATAACAAGAGGCTTAATCTTGTGGACCTCCTAAAAGTATCAAAAGGACCATCAGGTTTCCCTTGATTACACTTTGAGAAATGTTGCTCTGAAGAATAACATACATATAAACTGTCATATTCAAAGTTTATGTGTTAGGTAGTGAATGCATATAATATGTAGCTAACATATAAAATAGCTACATATGTTTTATATGTAATACTTTAATAATATGTTTTATATGTAATAACATTATAGATTAATGATAACAACCAATGGGACCAATTTCATAGTATGAAGCAATATCATATTTTATGTACTTATCAACAGCAGATAGTTGTTAGTTGTCCTACTAATTTGAGGGAAGGGGAATTTGTGATAATCATTTCCTAAGAATGTAACACATAATGTTTAATTTTTCAAATAATCTAAGCATAATAATCAAAAATAAAAATCATATTTTAGTTTAAATTTAGCAGTTGCTGCATGCTTTTGATAATCTTGCCTTTTTTTTTTCTAAATCAGTGATTATCTTGGAATTACCTGGGGCAGAAAAACAAAACTGAGACAGCCATTATTTGATTATTTTCCCCAAAAATGTACTGCCAAGTTTCAAACCTGGAGCATTATATTTATTTGATCTGATGTAATGGTGAGCTTCTATGATCATAGCTCTGAAAAATCACCATTACTATTCTTAGTGGAGAACTCTGAAAGCCAGTCATAAAAGATATAAATGATACCGTATGGTCTGAGAGCCTCATGCTTTTGTAGAATCCTGGCATTGTGTATAAGAAAAGTGGTCTAATAATAAAATCATGGCAATATTACTTCTTTCTCACAACAATATTTTCAGTAGTAATCTAAGCAATAAAAGTAATAGCAGGTCTAACACCACTGGCAATATTAAATTGAAATAGCAAATTGCAAAGCTAGTAAAATTGTTATCAGAGGGATTGATCTACAATAGAACCAATATTTCAAGCTCCCAAATAAATGTTCAATAACGTGATGCCTCACTATTGTGCAAGCATTATGATAGTAATTTACCAAAGATATATTACTTAAAAATATCTTGCCATCTTTCATATACTGGGGCAAAACACAAAGAACTAAAATGAAAATACACTTGTTTTTATGTTCCAATGGACTTTAGTTGTTCAGAATACCTTACCTAATTTCAAAGAATGTTTATTGTATTGGAACCCATGGAAACATTAGACATTGACCAGAAAAGTTTCTTCTCTATACAAATAAATGCAATCAATATAATTATTCAAGAAAGGGTTAGGTACAATTCTCATATATTACAAATTATAGTTTTCTTTTTTCTATTGCATATTAAGGAAACAAAAAGTATAATCTTTATAGGACACTAAAAATATTAACAGAAATCTATGTATTTATTGTCAGTATCATCTAACTATCTATCATCTATCTATCTATCTATCTATCTATCTATCTATCTATCTATCATCATCTATCATTTATCTTCTCTTATATGTATTATAATTGTCAGGAGAGGCTACATTTTGCTTCTATAAAAATTTATCCCTCAAAACCTACATACTTAAAACAACAACAACCCTCCTTTTTTGCTCCTATTACAGGCCAAGTGGATCAGCAGTGAGTTCTACTGGATCCCAGGCTCATGAAGGCTCTACCTTCTTCTTAGTGCAAATGCTGGAACATAAGGCCTTCTTGGTCTTCACAGTCGGGGAAGAGAAAGTAGCGTGTGTTTTGTTTGTTTTTACTGCCTTAGTCTGTAAATCACACACTTTACTTGCACTGATGCTTTATTTGTTAATACTTGTCACTTGCACCACGTAACTGCAAGAGGACCAGGAAAAATAAAGGAGCAAAGAGAATATTGAGTAAGCCTTACTATCTCATCAAATATCCCTTTCCTCTCTTCCTCTTACATATAGAATGTACTCTACTCTCCCTGCGGAAGATGACCCAAATATCCCATCCTTGGGATATGTGGACTAACTTGTGAATCAATTCCAGATATGGATCCCGTTGGTCTACAAGTCAAACAAACTAGAGTTATTTATTATTTATTATTTATGAGTTATCTATTTGCTTCTCATACCTACTATAAATGGTGTAACTGGGACAAAATAACCACAATTACCAGTACCATTTGTAAAGAGTTTGAATAGAAGACACAAAGAAGTCACTATTCATAGTCAACCTGAAACCTTCCAACACTCTCTATGGACTCCTTACCCTGGAGGTGGAAAGTGTTCCTTGATTAGGCCCTGGTTTTACTTTCTGGGAGGTTCTTCCTTTTATGATTCCCCTTTACCAGTAACTGAACTCACAGTTCTTTTCCAGAGATAGTTTTTAGATCTGCTACATCTCTTTACATTTTTGCCTGTCTTAGATTTAAAGGGGACCAACTACCTTGAAGCTATCAAGATTTTAACAGAAGACCACATTCTTATTCTGATCTTTTACTGAACATGTGTCTCTTAGGCTTTCTCTTCCTTCATTTTATAATTCTTGGACACGAGAAGCAGTTAGCTCTTTTAAGTCTGAAAGCCTGAAATGTCTGGACTTTTTCCCTTTCATGTCCCAAAAAGAGCTTATCCTTTTTGTGTCCCGAAGAGAGGTCATCTGTTTCTTTAACATTTGGCCAAACACAGCCATTTGCAATCAACACATAACATGAAGGCTTTGTTTTTTAACTCCTTTCCCTAGAGCTATAATTGTATGAGACAGGAGGCCTCCCCTGTAAATAGCTGTAGATGACAGCATTACCAAAAGATAACATGGGTTGACATCTTTCCTTACTAACTATCCATTGACCACTAGGCCAATATCATCTCTGTTTGTTTGTGATTTGTCATGGAAGTATACCTCTCCCGATATGCAACTTCTGCGGTAGTCAGACAGACAAGGTTATGCGGTGACAACAAACCCACACACAACAATATACGTGTCATTGAAATTATTTTGGGATTCAATATCAAGTTATTTTTTAGAAAAAAAATTCCATGACGCTAACACATAATTCTAATTAAAACATAAAATTACCAAATAACAGAAAGACAGGAAAGTAATAAGTTTTGGTAATAAATCCCACAAGCCCCTATTTACCATATTAAAACCCAAGAGGCTCTAAACTTCAAACAAGAATTTATAATTAATTTGAAAACCAAGCCTGATCTTACCTAAGTTCTTTTAGAAACAAATCTTTCCTGAAGCACATGAGCCTATTACACAGTCCTAGGGAGGTTGGAATGTGATGTTTTTAAATTTTTTTTATTTTTTTTTAATTTTTTGTTTTTAAAATGTCTTATTTTTATTCTGGGGCACCTGGTGGCTCAGCTGGTTAAGCATCTGCCTTTTGGTTCAGGTTGTGATCTCAGGGTCCTGGGATTGAGCCCCACGTCAGGCTCCCTGCTCTGTGGGGAGTCTGCTTCTCCCTCTGCCTCTACTCCTCCCACCAGCTTGTGCTCTCTCTCTTTCTCTCAAATAAATAAATAAAATCTTAAAAAAATCATATTATTATTCTAAAAGCTGAAATATTATAAATTCTGTAACACATATTCCTCAAAGGTTCTGCATATAGTACTATAGACCTCGAATTCCTAAGTCACATAGAACAATGGGACATCACATGTTCCTGCTTGGACTTAATACCGTGGCACACATTATGTTTCTCCATTTTTATTATATTTAGATTTGTGAATTTTCCCACACTCAATATGTGTACATTTTTCTTTCTAAATATTAGTATTTGCTGTCATTATTGTTAGTGTTATAACCATATGGATTATAACGATATTCATTCTGAGTAAATGCATTTCATATAAACTAGTTGCAATATCACTCTCCACAAGTATGCATTTTTATCAATTAAATATCTAATGTTTCATTATGATTTATGGCATCTGAGAAAGGGAGAAGATATCTAAGGAATTAGATTAAAATATTGATGGCAAAAATCTGAACACTGATTCTGTATCTTCCTTGCCTGCTGATGAAGATTAATCACATCTCAGAACACCTATGATTGTTTTGCCAGAGCAGTGACAGAGATTGAATTTCATTTTCCTTACAGCCCCTACCCGTTACTCACACAGTGTCTATAAAGGTACAGAAAACCACTATGGAGATGAAGAAAAACAGATTTGCTTTAAAAAAAGGAATGTTAAACAAATTGGGTGAGTTAAATGATAAAACAATATCTTAGTAATAAAAAAAGTTAAGGAAATTTGAAGAATTATAAGGGAGGTAATATATTTAAATTTAGTGGCTTTTACTTTGTACAAAATTATTTGAAATATTTCCATGATTGAAATTTGGTTATCAGCTTCGGAGGAATAACAGTATATGCCAAACTGAGCAGACATCAGTAGAATTAGATCATGCCTACCTTTCTCCTTTCTTTTATTACAATGTCAGCCTAATATTTAAAATGTCTCAGCAAATTCTTCCCTTCATGACTTTAATAAGTAGATTTGCCAGGTGCAGCACTAGCAGGAAGCTCATAATGTATTTAAGTTTGAAAATGAGGCAATTATATTTCAAAGTTCTGATTGGCTACATTTTAATTTCAGAACCATGAGATGAACTGATTTAGCTGGTGGCTTTCTGGAGTAACCTCGTACATTTGCACCTGTTCATTTTATTCAAACAGAATCACCTTGCCAGGGATGAGAAGAGGATATTGGTCACAGAAGCCATGACAGCTTGGTCCCTCTGTTCTTACTATTGATTACATTTCTTGACAGTCACATGGGAAGTTAATTACTAGTAGGCAATTAACACCCTTGCAAAATAATGAAGAAAACATAATTATATTGAGAACTCCCAGAGACTGTTTGTAATCTTAAATGTGATACTCCCAGGTCTCCGAATAGCTATGGCAACCCAGGTCTTGACATTCTTTTTTGTCTACACTGCTAACCCAGTCCCTGTTCCTGACAAAAAGTGGTAATTATTAATACTATATTGCCCTATTTTAAAGTATTAAAAGGAATCCTGAATTTTCATCAATCTAATTAAAAATTCCCCAAGGAATTGCTCAATGAAAACAAGATAAAATTTGCTTTGCGTACAAAGTGAATCATCTTTCTAGCAAAATAGGTCTACTATGAGAAAGACGCAGGACATCGTATCTAATATTAGTTTGTGATCTTGTTAAATTAAATTGTTGCTTTCTCCACTACAGAAGAGCAGCTCAATGAACAGACTCTGGAGCAGTCTATTTAGGCTTCAGTTCCCTCACTGTCCTCTAGAGACCATATGACCTTGGGGAAGATTATTTAACATATCTGTGACACAGTTTCGTACTCTGTAAAGTGGAGGAATGTTGGGTTTGCAATATTCGTTGTTAGTAATTTTATCCTGAATGAGAACATGAGGTGTTCTGGTTCAGAGATAGATTTCTTACAAAATACCTCACAGTAAATAATGACGTGTCTGCCCCCTTCGTCCTAGTCTTTACCTCTGGAGCGATATGATGAAGATAATGCTATTTTTTCTCCACAAGTAGCCTGACCAAGGTCCAGGAAAAATTATCTTTTCTGTTCACATGGACAAGGAGGCAGCTGTCCACTTCCCTACCTGAAAACATCTCGGAATCAAATGGGGCTGAATCTGAACTTCAACACTGGTGTGTAAGTAAAATCTCTCCATGAATCAGATAGCTCTGTGCATTGCAAATTTTACAGTATTGTCTGCAAATTCTAGAGCTTCGTCCCCCCTTAAAATGTTCAGATGTAGGGAGATAGTCTCTGCTGTCTTCTTGGAACTTTGAAGTTTAAGCAAGAAACCCAGCGTGGGCTGTAACCACTTGGCTCTCTTGGGGTGAAAAAGGTTTTATTAGCCTTTCAGATTAGAGCAATTAGCTTCTGAATCAGGGAAACAAGTCTAATTCTTATAGAATGTGAACATGTTTTTAAGAGACTAAGAATTTTTGCAGAACCAGGTAAGAAATCCAGGGAAGTTATGTATTCTCACAAGTAATAATAGTAGCACTCTAAGAGGATTTGTGATGTTTAAATGAGTTAGTGTGTGGAATTACTTAATAAATCACATATAATTAGCTCAAAATTACCAGAGTCTAGCTCCAACTGATTTTTCAGTGACTTTAGACGTTATTAAGTGTGTTCTTTAAATAGACGGTAAACTTTATTTAACATACCATTATTTAGTGCTAAGCACCATTTATTTATTTAAAGATTTTATTTATTTATTTGAGAGAGAGAGAGAGAGAAGGAGCAAGGGGAGGGGCAGAGGGAGAAGCAGACTCCCCGCTGAGCGGGGAGCTCTATGCCAGACTCGATCCCAGGACTCCAGGATCATGACCTAAGCCGAAGGTCATTAAGCGACTGAGCCACCCAGGCGTCCAAAGCACCCCTTATTTAACTTTTTATTTCAAAACAAAAATTCACAGGAAGCTACAAAAATAGTACAGACAGAATCATGTGGACCTTTGATTCAGTTTCTCTTAATGGGTACTTTTTTACCAACATATTACAATACCAAAACTGGGAAATCAACAGTGGTACATTGCATGTGTATAGTTCTATGCTCTTAAATGTAGACATGTTAATTCCCACCACAGTCAAGATCCAGAACATTATTCTCTCACTGCAAAGATATTCCCTCTTCTACCCCTTTGTAGTCAACCAAGCCCTCTTCTGACCATCCCTAACTTCTGGCAACGCGCAACAAATTTTGAATCTCCAATTTTTTTTTTTTTATTTTGAAATTGTTAGACAGATGTAATTAGACAATATATGATCTATGGAGAGTGTTTTCTTTTTTTCATTCGGCATAATGCTCTTGAGATTTATCCAAATTATTGTGTGTACCAATACAATTGTTCATCCCTTGTTATGGTGGATAGAATTGCACGGTATAAATACACTACAGTTTGTTTAACCATTTACCTGAGAGACATTATGGTTGTTTACAGTTTTTGTCTAACACAAATATAGAGAACTATTTACATTTCATGAAATTACATTTCACATGAAATGTGAAAGCTCAACTCTGCCATTGTATTTTTTTGTTGTTCCCTGTTTTTACTTTTGTTTTCTTTTTTCTGCCTTTCTGTGCATTGCATGAACATGTCATAGAATTTTATTTTATCTATAGTATTTGAATGCATCTCTTTGTATAGGTTCATTTTAAATGGTTGTGATAGGTATATATCATACACACATAACTTACCCCAGTGTAATAGTGCAGAGGTTTTTGTCAGTTTGAATAAAGTACAGAAATACTGCCCTATCTCTTCCTTTAAGTCCTTTTACTCTTCTCATTTTATAATATAATTGCCTCAAGTATTTTTTCTACATACATGGAGAACCATATCAGACAGTATTACAGTTTTTCCCCTCTTTGGCTATCAAACATAATTTAGAAAACTCGCGAGGAAAAGTCTATTATATCTGTATTTACCTGTATGTTTACTGTTCCTGTTATTCTTTCTCCTTCTTGATGTTCTGATTCTTTCTTTTATTATTTCCTTTCTGTTTAGAAAACTTCTTTAGCCATCATTTTAGGGTTGGTCTGTTGGTGAAAATTTATCTACATTTTTCTTCACCTGGGAATGTCTTATCATTTCCTTAATTCCTGAAGGATATTTTTCATGGATGTTGATTCCTGCTTAACATTTCTTTTCTATCAACACTTGAAAAATACTGTGTCACTTCTTCGGGCCTCCATAGTTTTTTAATAGAAGTCATTCAAACCATGTATCCCTAGAGGTAAAGTGTTATTTTGCATTATTTTCAATATTATTTTTCTTTATCCATAGTTTTCAGAAGTTTGACACTGATGTGTCTTAATGTGGATTTCTTTGTGTCCATCTGTTTGAGGTTCTTTCAACTTCTTAAACTTGTAGGTGTTGTGTCTTTTGCCAAATTTAGGAAATTTTCAGGTATAATGTCTTTGAATAGTTTTTTGCCCTCTCTTTCTTTGTCCTCTTCTTGTAAGATTCTGATGACAGGAAAGTTAGATCTTTTGTTAGAGTACCACAGTTCCCTGGAGCTCTGTATTTTTGTTTGTTTGTTTTTTGCATTTGTGTGGTTTTTTTTTTTAAGTTTATTTGTCTCTGTTGTCCAGATTTGGTAGTTTACATTGTTCTAGCTTCTATTTCATTGATTCTGCTATTGAACCCATCCACTGAGTGTTTTGTTTTAGTTATTATATGTTTCACTTCTAAAATTTCCATATGGTCTACTTTATACTTCTTTTTTTTTTCAGAGTGTATCACAAAACATTTATATTTGCCAAAAAAAAAAAGGTCTGGTCTTTCCTCTAAGCTCCTGAGAGGAAATCTTTGTCATGCCTGATGGCAGTGTCTTTCTTTGCCTTGGGGCCTTGAGTTATGTCAGATAGTCAAGTGTTATTTAGGGAGGGTGCTGGCCACACCAGATAGTATTTAAGTTGGGAGCTGACCACACCAGAATAACTGACAATGTGATGAAGTGTTCAAGCTTTGGGTCACACAGTCTCAGTTGACCTGGGGACTGAGATCAATGGCATGGGCAATCAAACAATTATGCCCATGTGGTAGAGCCCCAATAAAAACTATGGACCCAGAGGCTAAGTTGAGTTTCCCTGGTTAGTAACACTACGCATATTGTCACAAATCAATACCAGGAAAGTAAAGCATCATGACTCCATGTGGAGGGGAAAACAGAAATTCCAAGTTTGATAATTCCTTTGGATTCTGCCCTATTCATTTTTCTCCTGGCTGACTAATCTATATCTTTTTCTTATAATAAAGTATAACCATGAGTATTATAGCTTTCAGTGACCTCTGTGAGATTTTCCAGTGAATTACCAAAATGAAGGGTATTTTGGGAAAACTCCCAGCCTTGCAGTTGGTGTCAAAATGACGGAAGTCTCGTGAGAACTGATACCTCTACCTTAGCAGTTAGCCTAACTTTTCACACTGAGCTATTGTATTTTTTCATTTGTTTCAAGTATGTTCATAAACTGCTGAGTGAAACATTTTTGTGATAGTTGCTTTAAAATCCTTGTCAGATAAATCTGTATCATCTG
Source organism: Zalophus californianus (assembly GCF_009762305.2). Taxonomy (NCBI): domain Eukaryota; kingdom Metazoa; phylum Chordata; class Mammalia; order Carnivora; family Otariidae; genus Zalophus; species Zalophus californianus. The sequence continues at coordinate 18,927,347 of NC_045604.1, forward strand.
GCTGTTGCTATCTATTAATGGTCTTTTCTCATTCAAGTTGAGATTTTCCTGATACTTCATATGATAAGTAATTTCAATTGAAATGTGAATCTTTGGGGTATAGTGTTAGAAAACACAGGATCTTATTTAAATGTGTTTTAGCAGGTCACTTCTGGCACTGTTCAAGCAGGGAAGAAGGGCATCACTTTGCTAATGTCAAATCAGGGTAAAAGTCCAAATTCCACTCTTGTCCTACATTGAACCTCTTGGGGAGAAGGGCTTCTCATTCTTGCTAGAAGGGGTAGAAGATCAGTTTTTGCATGGCTTCTCTACTAGTTGAATCTTGCTGGTAGGGATAGGTGTCTCATTACTGCTCTGCACATATTGTTCCCTGACACTGAGGGGCTTGGCCGTGTTGCTCCCTTGGTTGTGAAAGTCCCTTAGGCCCTCTCTGATACCACAGAAAAGAAGATAATCATCACCACCCAGCAGGGCTGAAAGTCTGGGCTTGTCACTTGGTCTTTTGAGGCACCCCCTTAGGAGGGGGTTAGAAGAAGCTTATTATTGCCTGTCAAGGTCAGAAATCTAGATTCCCAGTTTAGTCTTTGTTGGCAGGAGTAGGTTTAGGCTTCAGATTTTTCTGGGGTGTTTTGCTGGTGTAGGGAAGTTAGTGTCTAAAAATTTCCTCTAAGTGCCCCTTTCTTGGTCCTTTGCCTAGAGAGAACAGTCTTTTCTTGGGACTGTTTTTGTCTGCTCACATTAGTGTTTTCATATTTCTAGAGAGTTCATCATCTAGTTTTTTATATATAAGGTCATAAAAAAGAAAAAGAAAAACAATAACAAAAACAACAAAACTATAGGCCTCATGTCTGTGTTACTCTTCATTTCCTGGGTTCCCTAGCCTGTCTGCTCTTCTCCACACATCTTTTAGAGTCACATGTTTGTTTTATATATAATGTCCAGAGTTTTAGCTGACCTCTGAGTTTTAGCAGTAGAAACAAAAAAAAGTATTTTTAAGCCCTTTTATATGTTCTTCATTAATTATGACATAATCACCTTTGTGTTTAATATGGTTTAAACACCTTGGTATTTATAAAATAGCTTGGTCATCATCTAATTACATTAAAAGTACACTTTGCCCTCCAAATGTTGTTCTCTTTACTAAAAAGAAGGAGGATGGAATGCCACAATTTTTCAAGCATTATCTTCAATGGAAAGTAATTTTTAAATGCAAATAGGAAATATTTTAGGCATTATAAGCTAGTGATCTGTAAGCAAAGAGAAGATGTAGACACTTTTAATTTCAACTGGATTGGAAATCAGAGCTAAAACATTTAAGTGCACATACAAAACAGGCAAGCTAATTTCTGGATTGCAACCTCCCTGACTTGACAGTGAGAACTCATTGGTCATCCATCATTCAGGTCTACCAAGGACACATATTTCCCTAAGACAGCAATTCTCTTCCCAAACATTGTTACACACAAGCATCACCAGGGATCTTCTAAAAACACAATACCCAGGTTTCATCTCATAATGATTAAAATATCTAGAGATGGAATACAGTTATCTATATTTTATATGATCCTCATGAGTCATGGAGCAAAGTTTGAGACCCAGTGTTTCTTTACATTTGTGTTAAGTGCATATTTAAGGGGAAAAATAGGTTTAAAGGTCGAAGTATATGTAACCTTTTAGTTAAATTAAATGGTCCAGTTAATGTTTATCAAATTTCAGGATTTTTTTTTTTTAATTTTTATTGATCAAATTGATTTAATTTTTCACTAATTTACAACCAGTTGTGGTTACAAACCTCTTCTGAAGCTGAGTTACAGAAATGTGGTCCCCTAATGCTCTTATTATTTGACCTCTATTCAAAACTTCACAGGAAATATTTATAAACATGGTTTTACACAACAAAAAGGGATTTTTTTCCCCTATGCTTAAAAGAAAAGCTTCATCATGTTAAGACATTTTAAAGTGTAAATGAAAATAATCCTTAAACTGTTTTGTGTTTGATTTCAAATAGCAGTTTTAGAACATCAGTCTTTTGCTCTTTAAAAAAATCCATAGTGTTGATGAGTGTATTGAATTGCTAGGGAACATTAAAAATGCTGTTATTTAAACAAGAAACACCAATGTTTCTAAAACAAAATTTAGTTGAAAAAAGGAAGCAGTTATTCCATTTGATATATGTTCTTTGCATCAACATGTATCAAAGTATTCCATTTGATATCTGTCTGCAGAAACATTTCCTTTCTCAGGAAGGCATGTTATGTTACGGGTTGCTCCTGAAGATTTCAATTAGCATCAGCATAGTTTTCCCAAAGGAAGAGAAGGCTTTCAGCAAGGGGAACTGTTCACTTTGCTGGAGGTTGTCTAGGACCCTCAGAAACACTGACTTAAGGAGAAGAACAGGTGAAATGGAATCAGTAGTGAATTTTCTGCAAGAAAAAAAATTTAAAAATAAAAATAATTTAAGAAAAATAAATAAATGTTGGTGTCTAGAAGCCCATTTGAGTAACAGAATAAATCAGAGGGGTTTTGGCTCAGATGAGAAAGAACTCACAGAAGCTGAGATTTCCAATGTTCTGTTATAATAATTCTGTGCTTAGTTGGTTGTTTCATGCTTTAATTTCTAAAACTTTATTTTCATTTGGTAATTGATAATTGACCTTCGTACTCCTCAAAAAATATCTGCTTTATTCTGAAGTCAATTTTACAATATTTGGGCCTTTTTTGAAGTAAGCTATCAGAATGGAGAGAAAAGGGAGAGGTTATAATATGAAATAAAGGGAAAATATAAAAATAACTTGAAAAAGAGTAAAAGGATGTTTGGGAAGAGACAAGAAGTAATGTGTGAGGTCTAAGCAGGAACTTCTGCACTTTAGTTCTGTGAATGATAAAGGGTTTCAAAGGCTGTTATGAGGGTTTACTTGAAGCTTTTACTCCTTCGGGTATGTGAGTTACCAAGAGTTTTTAAGAGCTCTGACTATAAAAAGAGTTATCAATGTTATTCACTATTTCAGTGATTTTGGTAGAAAAATGAGCCCCCAAAAGATATCCACATACAAAAAGATACCCAATCCCTGGAACCTGTAAATGTTATCTTAATTGGAAAAAGCATATTTGCAAGCATGACTAAGTTAACGGTCTTGACATTGACCAAGATAGCCTCAGTGTGCCCCTCAGCTTACTCAACTTTAGACAGGTTTCTTCCTGAATACAGGCCCTTGATATAGTCTGAAAGTTTGTGTCTTATGCCGAAATCTTAGCCCCCAAGTTGATGGTATTAGAAGTGGGGTTCCTGCCATAACAAACACCTCCAAATGAGGAAGCAGGCCCTCCCCCAATACCAAATCCACTGGCAACTTAATCTTAGACTTCTCAGCTTCCAGAACTGTGAGGAATAAGCGTCTGCTATTTATAAGTCACACTGTCTATGGTATTTTTGTTACAGCAGCCCAAATGGACTAAGGCAGCCCCTGTCCTTTCTTTGTTTGGAACATTTACTTTAGAAAACTTGCAATTATAAATTTCTCCTCCGACCCTTTGAGATACAAATCTTATCGTAGTCCCTGGATAGTTTTATGACCCAAGAATGTCTTTCTCCAGAACCTGGGAGCCATCCCTTTGAAATAGTGTCCTTGGAAAGATAGGTGCCTATTTCTCATTCATTGTGGGAGGGTAGGAGCTTAACGATAGGCAACAATTAGTGAGCACAGATGACCTATTAACATTGATTAACCTCCCCATGACTTGTTCCAGGACTTTTCCACTTAGTTCACCCAGTGTTTAAAAATTCTCCCACCTTTTGTTACAGGAGAATTGAGGTCCATTTCTCTCTCCTACTATAATAGTCTTGATTTAAATCTTCCTGGTCTTTTTCACTTCCCCGGTGTGACTTTTTCCTTTGATAACATGAGGTGATTGATCTGGATTCCTGACCTGGGTTCTAAACGCCATCATATCATATCAAACCGATAGCAGAGGGAGATTGTCTATACCTAAGAGGAGTAGGAATGTGACCACGGAGACAGAGATTGCAGTGATGCAGCTACAAGTCTTCATGAAAGGCTGGCAGCAACCAGAACCTGGAAGAGGCAAGGAAATATTCTCCTCTAGAGCATCCAGATCATCTGACCCCAGAACTGTGAGGGAATTAATTTCTATTGTTTTAAGCCAACAAGTTTGTGGTACTTGGTTACAGCAGCCCTAGAACATTAATAGAGTGATCAGAATACATTCTTTTTAAATGTGCCTTTTAAAAATTATAATTAAACTATTGTAAAAAAGTTCATTCCACTTGAAATGTTTTAGATTGATACCACTCTGATTAAGGCAATGCCATAAGAGTACCATCTGTTGACAACTGTGTACTGTTCTCATAACAAAAAGTAGTAGTAAATGAAAGCAATATTTTTTTGTTTTCGTGGAAAATGGTGAAATGTTTTTTTTTTATTTCCTAAGTACTATTGTTAAAATGATAGAATTGGGATAAGCCACTTAAGCACCTGTTTTTAAGGAGAATGTTGTTTAAATAGATTAATTCAGCCGGAGCCCTGGAGATACTAATGAAATTCCCCGATTTAGGATAAACAGCTTCAGTATGGATTTTTGATAAGAAAACAGCTGCTCATCTAGAAGTCGTAGTAGTAGCTAAAGTCTGAAGGCCTTGAGATTTGTCTGTTGTGGAAGATATGATATGCAAAGAACAGATGGTTAGCATAAATAATTCAAAATAGCTCTCGAATCACCTCTTTGGGTAAAAACAATATGTTGAACTATGTTTACAAGGTTACTTGGAACTCTATATGTACAAACTATTTCTATTTCCTTTCTGTGATTGCTTTCAGTTTAAAAACAAAACAAGAATTTTCACTATTTAAGTGGTACTCCTTTACACTCATACAGAGAAAGACATCACATACATCATATAAAAGCATTAAATGTACATTATATGGCCAATTATGATTAAACATATCTAGGTCTCCAAAAGAAATTTTGTTGAGGCTACAGTGATGTTCATTTATCTCACAAATAGATTCAATTACACCCTGAAACTAATATCAATATTTATAACAATCAAAATAAATAAATAAAACTGACTTTTGCATAACATTTTATAGTTCACGTTTTCCTTCATACTTCAACTAAGTTTATTTTATATATAAAAATCCAAAATCATTCCATCAGTTAAGAATATATACTACTAGCACCATAGTTTTACGATCTTACTGGATACTCACATTTTATAGTGAAGTTTTTATATATCCCTTGTTAATTATTCTTGAAATCCCCATCTCTTTTCTTGAAAAAAAAAAGAATTAAAAATTGAAAAATTTATTTCCCCCTACTTCAATTTTTCCTGTGAATTACAGGTATGAAGAATTCCTTTTTTCCTGTCTCACAGAAAAATATATGCATATACACCTATTCCTGTGTCTATCCATGGCCACAAGCACTAAAACATGATTTATAATCCCCTTTCTCTTAGTTAATTACCATTCTTCATATTTCAATCCTTTCAGGTGTGAGAATCTAGAACCTGTGACCCTTCTAATCAAATAATGTTAACCAGCCTGTTTATTTTCCTCAATCCTCCATTCTAAGTTTCTCTCTTTTTTCATAATTAAAGTTCTTTAAAAAATACATTTGTTGTGTGCACTTGTTTTTTACTTAATTATTCTTTAGCTCATTTTCAACTATACATCACTAATAATTTTGTATTTGGCATACTTTCTCAGTCCAAAACATTTCCTGTCAAATAACTATTGTTGACAGTTGCCAGGAAGATGTAAGAATGATTTTTCTACTCTAGATCCTACGGAGGCTCTCAAATCTCCTCTGGAAACTCTCCTGTATCATTCTCTAACCAAGATTTATAAGTGTTAACAGTTTAACTCTACAAAGCGGACATCACCATCACTCACTAATATATTATCCCAACCCCGTTTCCAAGTTTCAGTATGCTTCCTCGAACAGTAGATTCTATTCCTTCACGACTACTACATTTCCAATCACCTACCAATAGCACTTTGTTCTCTTCTATCAGCATGCCATCATTAGTCAGGTATGTCACCAGGGCTGAAGCATATACATTTAGGCTTATGTGCTATAAATCAAATAGTGGGAATTGCTTGCCTAATACCAGAGAGCTATTCAGCTATTGTGAAATTTAGTAACTTTCTGTATATTTCATATGAGCATTGAGAGGGCCTGGGAACTATAGTATACATCTTTCCTCTCCAAATTTTACACATGTATTTGCATTCCATAGTCAACAGTAGTAATAACAGTTTCCTGAACCAGAAACCCAACAGAGAAGCACACATGTAGGTATTGATACTGAGACATTAAAAAGAAGCTATGGTGGGCGCCTGGGTGGCTCAGATGGTTAAGCGTCTGCCTTCGGCTCAGGTCATGATCCCAGGGTCCTGGGATCGAGTCCCGCATCGGGCTCCCTGCTCCTTGGGAGCCTGCTTCTCCCTCTGCTTCTCTCTCTCTCTCTCTCTCCCCCTCTGTCTCTCATGAATAAATAAATAAAAAATCTTTAAAAAAAAAAAAAAGAAGCTATGGATAGGGCACCTGGGTGGCTCAGTTGGTTAAGCGACTGCCTTCAGCTCAGGTCATGATCCTGGAGTCCCGGGATCGAGTCCCATATCGGGCTCCCTGCTCAGCGGGGAGTCTGCTTCTGCCTCTGACCCTCTTTCCTCTCATGTTCTCTCTCTCATTCCATCTTTCTCAGAAAAATAAATAAAATCTTTAAAAAAAAGAAGCTATGGGTATACATCTTTGGAACTAAGGAACTTCAATTATTCTCCATGTCCCCAAATGGTTAGCACATTAGCTGTTTGTTTGTTTGTTTCTGTTCTGGAGATGTCTCACCTTTAGGAGAATTTTCAGGAAAAATTTACATTTTGTATGTCTGAAAGAATAATTTTAGTCAATGGTCTTTCTAGAGACATACTTAACTCATTTAAAGAGGCTATTCTGTGAAAGGAGTCTAATCACTGGGAAATTATCATGGGTGTGCTTAACTTTGTAATTTCTCTTTTAAACAAATGCAGGCAGGGTTAGACCTAAAATAGATCCATTGTTGGAATAAACAATTATACATTATATGTTATCAAAAAGGCATCTCAATGCCTCATTATAGATCCATTTTCTTCTTTCTTATTCCATTATCCCTGGGAATGCAAAGGATTTGAGAATAATCCTGAAATGCTATCTTATCCACCACAAAGGTTGAGGCCAAGGAAGAGGAGAAACAAATGTTCCAGGTTTGGTAAATCAGAACATTTCCCCCCAACTTCAAACCCTTCATCTGCAGTGATTATTTCAGCATTATGCTCATGGCTCAAATCAGAATTATAAGGGTCCAATCCATTACCTTTTCTGTAACATTTGGAAAAAAAAATTTTTTTCTCTTAGCCTAAGCTGGTAGGATAAAATTGATATGATGCTGGTAACCATTTTTGTCAATAGTTGGGGGAAAACTGACCATGATGAAGGTCAAAACAAAGAAAAGAAGAGACGATAATTAAAGTGACAGATTCCTGATAAGTTTAATAGCTATTTTTTTAAGATTTTTATTTATTTATTTGAGAGAGAGAATGAGATAGAGAGAGAGAGCATGAGAAGGGGGAGGGTCAGAGGGAGAAGCAGATTCCCTGCTGAGCAGGGAGCCCGATGCGGGACTCGATCCCGGGACTCCAGGATCATGACCTGAGCGGAAGGCAGCCGCTTTAACCAACTGAGCCACCCAGGTGCCCAAATTCCTGATAAGTTTAATCTGCTTTTTTGCTCAAAACACATTCTGCCTAAAATGAAACTCTAGCCTCATTTCCTCTGTGTGTGTGTGTGTGTGTGTGTGTGTGTGTGTGTGTGTGTGTGTTTTAATTCTACTTCATTAAGTATCAATGCAACATTTTTAGTATGGAAAAAAGCCTTTTACCACATAACAAATGGATAAATTGCCTTGTTTTCTATCATTTTCCCTTTTATTTTATAATTGTGTAGTCCCTGATCATCACAGGAGTTAGCCTGGCAAATGTCTACACTTTGAGGGGTAGCTGAAGTGTTCATTTACCCAGAAGCTCTCCACACTTCATCTCAACACACCAGCCTTTATTTTTCTTCCTTGTACAAATATCACCCAGAGCCTACCTGTGTCCCATTTATATTAGCATCAGCTGTTAAAATCTGTCTTCCCAAATAGATTTTAGGTCTTCAAGGACACAGTCGTCATCATTTTATTTCTTATGCTTACTCAGTACCTATTCCTCAATAAACAGCTACTGTTTGTAAATTATGCCTAAACCTCCTACACCTTCTGCCTGGTTCCAAACACTATTCATTTCATCTTGAGACAATTTGAGACTTGGAATGAACTTCGAATTTAACTGGAATGGAATATACAGAACATGAACTCAGAACATGAGCTCAAGACATCATATGGTTCATATTTTTGTCTCTACCCGGAGAGACATAGTGTACAGATAGATGGAGGACAAGTGTTGAATCGCTTTCCTAGGCATGTAGATTTGCAGTAAACATTTACTTTTATATATGGGTCTTAGCAAATTAGCTCAGCAGACGTATGATGAGACACTGACATAGTTCCAAAATCTTAAATTTTGATCAATTAGTCATCGGACAATGGAAGAAAAATGTTATTAACTGTGAGGGCAATTTGCCCCACAAGCAGTATCACTTATAAAATGCATGAACAGGCTCACTATACTTAGGTACCATGAGGGTAAATATGGCATAAGCAGCTACAATTTTTACAATCTTCCCATGGACTTAGTGATTTCTGACATATGTGTTACCATATGCATTCACTTCTTCGATTGTGTACCGGGATGATCTTTGTAAAATTCTACAATTCAAATTGATGTATCATTCTTTCTCACCAACAGTATTATTAGACCTGTTAAGACTTTATTGCTGATGTGAGATGAAGTTATCACTGCCATGTTATAGAAGTAAATAGTACTTTTAAATGTTGTATAATTCATTAAAGAAAATATATATTTATTCAACAATGTTTTGTTTAAAAAAATTGTATTGGATTCTCCAAAGGAACATGGATGGGGTGGAGTTAAGATAAGAAGAGAACAAAGAACATTTTTAAAAGACACATATTATAAATGTATTTCTCTTTCCAAAATCTATTTCTTAGAACTTCAACTAACTAGATTCCTCTACAGCTTTCCGCCCTCCTGGGAAGGATTTCTACATCCTAGAATGTTATCATCAAAGCTGGCTTGGAATTTAAAAACGTTAAGAAGTTCAAGCGTTGTTTTAAAAATTGTTGAACAGATGTAGTTTCTCCTTGGAGACCTTACTGATGGTAAATACCTTGTATTTCATCTGAGAACTTCAAAATACAAGTATGCATTTTTAGCAGAAAGTAAGATATGAAAAAAAATTATCAAGGATGGAATCTAAGGACATGGTGGTATTTTATCTGTTGCTGCTCTTACTGCACAATTAGAAATACATTTCAAACTGAAACACTGGTGAATATTTCTCACTGAAATAAGACTATCCAATCATAAGTATCATAATATAGTGCAAATTGGCATTTATAATAAATACGGGGCTTGAGGGCATTTAAATACAATTGCTAATTGCATTATATGAAAGTAATCTTTTTAATTAAACTGTTAAAATGTTTTGGTATACAGACATCATTTCAGATTTGGTATTAATTTGAAATAAAATGTGAATTAATTAAAGCAAATTGATATTGAGTAAAAGCTATTTGAATCTTGCCTTGATGAAAGATACCTCATCAAGACTTAAAATGTCAGGAAATACTCTCTAGATAAGTAAGATCCAAGTTGATTTTGTCATTCTCTGCAGGGTAGGTTATACCTAAAGTGTATATAAAGCAAACATTAGGAGGAAAATTTAAAAACAGATATGGGGGTGCCTGGGTGGCTCAGCCAGTTAATCATCTGACTCTTGATTTCAGCTCAGGTGGGAATCTCAGGGTCATGAGATCAAGCCCCGCCTGGGGCTCTACAATCAGTGGGGAGTCTGCTTGAGATTCTATCCCTCTGCCCCTCCTCCCACTCACAATCTCTCTCTCTCAAATCAATAATCTTTAAAAAATAGATATTAAGCAGGATAATGTAGAAATTTGAAGCTGCCATATAATGGAATGAAAAGTAGGGTAATAAGAAATATTTAGCCTGTAAAAATAAGACTCTATGATAATAAATCACTTCAGTTCAAATACTTTAAAAATCAAATGGAAAAGATACTAGGATTCATTTTGTGTAGCTCCAGAGGACAGAACTGGTGTGAGTGGATAGAAATCCAGTAGATATATATTGGTGGAATTTAGTGGGAAACAAATGTAATGCTATCCAAAAGTTGAAGTGGCTATTTTCAAAGAGCATGAGTAATCTGATCACTTTAGGAAGCTCACCCATCAATGCTCAGAGTCTTATATAGGAGGAATTCAAATACCAGATGGATAGGACATACTATTTTATCTCTAATATATTTATCCACATTGAAAGATTGTGAAACTCTGAGGAGATTTCAGAGTCTGACTGCTAAATACCCCAAAGTACCATCTATCTCACAGTTTGTGCTTTTCCATCTATTTCACAGCTTGTACATTCCTTGCATTAATTTATATAATCCACAATCTTAGTACTTAGAGACTCTTTGAGAATAACAAGTAACCCCTTTTAAAAATGAAATAATTCTGATAATGCTTCAGAACTGTCAGTTGTTAGACATTAAGCATGGATTGGTTCAAGCTAGTTGTCTTCCCTCTGAAATACTGACACCTGCTAAATTTGATGCTGGTACTGTTCCTCTAGGCAAAAGGAGTTTTTGCCTGCCAGGACCATGGGAAATGTTTCCTTGTTCAAATGAGAGACTGTTCTGTCAGTCTGGGTCTCTGATGAATAAGGAGCCGAGGACAGCTGACTTACAGCACACATGTAGTGCAAAGGAAAAATAAATGTATGTTGTTCTAGAGGTCTGAGAATCTGAGATCATTTGTTACCTTGCCTGTTCTTACTGATATGAACTGAAGAGTACTGTGGGCCTTATGCATTTTCAGAAGCAGACTATGTCCTTGGGTGTGGAGAAGAAATGATGAGTTCAGATTTGCGGTATTGGTTATATATGAACTTAAAAATATTACTTAAAAAGGCAGGTGTATGCTAATCATACTTCCAAATATGTTTGGGCCATGCTTGCAAAGCCAAGAAAAGGATACATCCTTTCCCTCCAACTTCCATACACTTTGCTTCATAAGCATTTGCTTCCAAACCCAGAACAAAATTTAATGCTACAGTTACACAGTGTACCTCTATCATGAGCCTTAAGGACTTACAGGAAGAATGGAATGCTAAGATAGTATTTTTCTGTGGGAAAGTTTACATTAAGACAAATTGTAATTAGATAATCACTTAGAGCAGAACAAGAGGGTAAGGAATGGCATCAGGTTAAAAAGATATCCTAAAATATTTGTACTTAGGTGGTTAAGTTTAACCACTGCCTAGAGCAAGACCAGTCATAGCCTAAAATAATCTTGCAGGTGAGCTGTTTTCATATTAGGGCTAAGTTAGGGCACATTATTTTACTTAATTGGTTATATTTAAAAACACAGAAATCATGGAATGTTATTTTAGGTATACCAAGAATGAAGAGTAAAAGGGCAATACAAGTTTCTAAAATCAATATGGAACTATTCTCAAATTCCAGGGAAATCCTAGTGTGGTTTATCACAGGGTTCTGCTATTTTCCCTGTACTGTTAAAACAAATGAACAACAGTCAATGATTAATAAGACACCATAAAAGACAACTATAGTCCACGATGCAATCAGAATCGATAAAGAACTCAAGGAGTACAACAATGACAGAAATACTAAAACAAAGTGAAGTCCAGCATTTATCAAAAAAAAACAAAACAAAACAACAACCAACCTCTATGTGTGTGTGTGTGAAAATTGAAAAAGAGGTATCTGACTTACTAACAGATTATGTGAAACATACTTAGAAATTCTGCTCACAACTCAGTGTGTGTGAAAAGTATGACAGAGATGCCAAAAAGTCAACAGGTTCTTAGTCTGCATTATGTCCAGAATAAAAGAGGTACTTATTTTATTTTATTGCACATTAATGAAACCACATTTATAGCACTGTGTTCAGTTCTGATTCTACTGACAAACTGAAATTGTCCCAAAAGGATTATGAGGACTGTTAAGGATTTAGAAAAAAAGAGTCATCTAAGAGAGTTGGAATATTAAATTTGCTAGAACAAATACACAAAGAGGATGTGATAGTTGTATGCAAACAACATCTTGCAGAAAACTGGAGAATAAATAAAATTTCAAAATAAATAAGAGCAATCTTATAATTAGAGCCATTCAAACTCATGCTCTTCAGCTTTGGGATACACCAAGCTCCCAGTCATTGGACATAGAAGTTAAATAATCAATACTAAATTGTATGAGGCAGGGGATTTTTCATTAGATAGAAGACTTGACAAACAGGCCACTAAAGTACCTGTCAGTTTTAAGAGTTGAGGCATGTCTTTATGCTTCAGTGGTGTTTGGGGACATTTATCTTGTTATTCTATGTGTGTTATCTTGCATAGCCAGTGCGACAAATCTGGCCAACCTTCCTAGGATGATGCCCATTCAGAGTTCACACAACATAGCTACCTGACAATCTGACATAACACCACACATTTGTTTTGCTGCCAATTAACTTCAAGATCTTTCCACTAACACTTTGTCAACTCTTTAAATGAAGCACTGACTTTTGCCAACAGAGGGTTATTTCTTCTTCACAGCTAGCTGTTAAGATGATACTAGCAAGATAACAAAAATTAAATAAGACTCTCAGTGACAGGCCATTTAGCTGTGTGGCAGATGCTATGTGCACACTATAGGTTTTACTATAGGAGCACAGAGAAGGTTGAAGGAACTGTTGGTTAAACCAAAAGAAATGTATCTCTTGCACACAGATTTAATACTTGTTATGAGGAATTTGGCTATGGTCCACAAGTTTGCAATTATCAATGTATATAAAATCTTGAATTATCATAACAGTAATGAACAAATTGATTTTTTAGAAAAAGAGAGAGAGAAATACTATCCTTATAATTAGTGTTACAGTCTAGATTCCCACCTTTAGAAGTAATTAGAGCCTTGCTGACATGTAGCTAGCAAATATTAACAGTGACTGAAGGCACTCTGTATGGAATTCAACTCACTCTAAAAAATTGTATCTCTTCTGGCTCTAGAGTTTCCATCATTCCATAATGAAATAAGTAGATGATGACATATAAAATTCACTGTGAGCATTTAGGTGAATTTAGGACATGTGGAATTAGTTATCAATATCATATTTCATATAAATACATATAACACACAATAATGATGTCATTTTCTGTGTTTATCTTATGCATTGCCTACATGTATTCAGTTTTGATCATAAGGGGCTTATTGCAACCTCTAGATCATATCTTGAATTCTAACTACCACATATTAGATGTGTTGAACAAATGACAGCATGCATTAGCCCTAGCTTTCTTATCTGTAAAATGAAAGCAAAGTACAAGCATGATACTAGTACTTTGCAGGGTTATTTTAAAGAGTAAAGTGCATAAGGTCTAAACTATGTCTAAATGGTCTATATACTTTCTATGAAATCCATTAAATAATAAATTCAGAAAATGTAAGAAATATTTATCATGATTTCTTAGAAAGAGCAATCAAACTGAAAATCTCATAATATTACTTTTTAAAGATTAGATAAATAAAAACACCAGTTTCCATGTTTCTTTCACTTACAGCGAAATGCCAAGTATAGTCTATTCTTATATGTAAGTCAGCATAGGCTACGTTTTTCCAACATAACAAACATACCAAAATACTGCTAGACTTCACAAAAAAGATTTATTTCTTGCTCATATCACATATCCATGACAGTGTGGCTGGGGTTATACTGTGGATTGTCCCTTCAGTGACACAAACTGTCAGAGTCTTTACCATCTGAAACATCATCAATTGCTTTGGCAGAGGAAGCAAACCTAACAAATTGTGTCTGGCTCTGAAGGGTTTCCTCTAGAGAATGATTGTTTGCTCTTACATTTCCTTTATCAAAACAAGTCACATGGCCATATCTAACTTCAAGGGTGATGCAAGGTCAATTTTCTTATGGGCCCATAAGGATGAGAGCCAGAAATATTTGCTGAAGAGCAGGAGTGACAACTTTATATTACATATCAATTTCATTTGGCAATTTGGAAATTTTGCTATATACTTTAAATACCTAATTTTAAAGATTTGATGACCAAATAAAAATTTTATGGGCTATACCTTGACTTTATGTTAATTTCTAATGTTCTACAATTAGATTATGTGCATGTATCTAAAAACCCAGGTTAAAATTCCACATACTCCTGTCTTCATTTACAGTGAAATAAGTGATGAAGCATTTCATGTAAAAGACAACAAGATTAACTCTGCATCCATATAAAGAGTTGGTTCATTTGCTTTAGCAAAATGATGAAATTTTAAAATACATGGCTCAGTCTCTGAAAAGGGATGAATAGAATTTCTTTTTAGTTTGTCATAATAAGGGAATACTGTCAAGACATTAACTGTATACAATGGAATAGTTAACGTACAAAATACTGAGTATATGACATTAGAGAATTTTAACAGTCTATGTGAGCATTATGAGGTCACTGTAGAAGGCATGAATGCACTGAGTGCTCAAAGCCTTTGTCCTGGCTTCCTACAGTTTATAGTTGACACAAATAACCATCTTTATCAAAATGATCCAAAAGGTAGCATAAAGCGCACACAACCTTGGAAGGTCATCACATATATTCTTATAAAACCGACCATACAGTAGCAGTAAAAATTCTCTGAACACACAGTATTATTTATTAATCTCTCTTTGCCACAGTCTGTGTCTATATGAGAAAACAAACAATAAAACACTTAATGAAGTCACCACTTATTTTGATTTTATGATACTGAATCAAAGCCTTGAATGATTTGTTTTAGACTAAGCCAGATAGATGACCAAATTATGAGTTCTAATAAATACTGACTATGATAGCTTTAGAACAAACACATGCATATATTGAGAGATAATTCTCCATAACAAATAAATTCGAACTGATGGAAAAAGCATTACATCTTTTTGTTCTGCATCTATATCATCTATCATCTTATTATGAGGAGAAATACATGGCAGTTCATGCTCTTATTCAGATTTGAGTGATAGAAAATAAGACCAAAAAAAAATCCCTCAAAATACCTAGGTAAAAAAAAAAGTACAACATAAGAGGCAAAGTATTTTTGTTTTTAGAATTGTTTTTTAGAGTATACCCCTTGAAAAGATGAGTGGTATTACAGTCAGTGACAGTGAATGAGGTAGATTGAAATTAATTCCTGGGCAATGTCTGGCCACCCATATATTTTGTTATCTCATTTATCAGTCAATCAACATATATTGTGATGTACAGTGTGTGTACTAAATATAGCACACTTTACTAGTTTTTTTGTGTAATGACAAAAAGAGATATGGTGGTCTCTGTCCTCAAGAAACATTGAACTCTTTTTAGAGTTGGGTTGATGACACTGATCTAGGTAAGGAAATACATCAGGCAAACTAGAACAGGTAGATTGCCTTTGGCAGAGAGATTTTGGGATCTAAATCAAGAATAGTTCCATAAAACACCTGCTTGGCACTCTACAGCCATCTTATTTCTGATGATATTAAAAAATTAATTGAAGTACAGAATAAAATTTGGTAATGGCAAAGATGATATTCATAATATATTAAATATGATACAGCTAGGCATTGATGAATCAGAGCAGAAATGCTGACCAATCAGAACAGACAGCAGTTGAAAACCAAATTGATTTTGCTATATCAGTCTTGAAGCTGAATATTTTCTTTAGTGCTGAGGATATCTATAAGTTGCAGTGTATCCAATAAAAGATTATCACAATATATTAAAACATACATAGATATTGTAAAACTCACTATAGAGACTTCATGTTATAAAAAGCTTGTTTTCTTCCCTTACTCTTGTAGTCCAATTACCAATCCTTTTAAAATAAGTACTTTATACATATAAGCATATGATTGCCAAAAAGCTTTACCCGATAGAAGGCAATACTATATGTGATAGTTAATTTAGAATGAGAATTTTATATCTATTTCTTTTAATCTAAATAAGGTATGTGAATGAAAAATGAGGTAGCCAAAATTTTAAGAGATTAAATGACCTGCTAATGATCACATAACTTTTTGCTGAAAATGCTTGTTTATCTGATGATCAGGTATTTGGTTTGGACAAAATGGCGGGAACAGTGGACTGAATGTGTCAAAGTTCACATTCTCCTATCCCTGTTAAATAGAAGACTGTAGAATTTCAGACAGCAAGAGCAAAACATGTCTTCCCACCTAAGATTATTTAGTTAGATGATATAGAATATGATGTTTTTAGTTGTATTTGACAACCAATGGTGGCTGACATTTCAGGGTGTTCACAAGTATTCTGTCTGGATCCTTTTCTTTTGTAGCCGTATGGTAAAATGTCATTTCTCTGTTTCCTCTGAAATTAGGCTTGGCTATGAAATGTGATCAGAGGTAATGCGAATTGCTTCCCAGCAATTCACATTAACTCCCAGCAATTCACATAAGAGCCAGTGACAATTTACCACACTCTCCACTGCCTCCATGAGCAAACCACACCAGGGTGGTCATCTGCCTTTCAGTCTTAATCCAGGAGAGCAAAGTGCAAAGACCAGCTAACCTGTGTGAGCATGCAGTATAAGCGAGAAGTGAACTTTGTTTATGGCTGACATTTTAGAGGTCTTTATTATTGTAGTGTTACCAAACTGATGTTGACTTATACAGAAATGGGAGCCAGAAATGGAAGGGAGAGCCAGTGCTGGAGAAAGCAAAAGCCTACAGTTGTGACACTGACTTAGTGGATCATGAATGTGTCAGGGGCACTTTATCAGAGCTGGAATAATGATAATCCAGATTAAGCAGTGGGGAAACAGCTAGTAAAACTGTTGCCTGTGGTAACTGAGGATGAAGATCATGTACCCAATAAGCTCAAGGTGCCAGGGAAAATGTCAGAAAATAGAATGTTAGTTCTGTCCAATGACTGCTTCTGGTAAGGTATGGCAAGGTAGTATTATCCTCTGTCACAGAGACACATTGCTCCAGGGTGAGGCTGCACCGTCAGCCCAAGTCCTGGAGTGAAAAGCCATAAAGAAGACTCCGTAGCCAACTTAAAATGGACAAGTGGAATGAGGAAAAAAATAAACTGCAATGTCATACTTCAAAGCAAATTTTTGATTGTGCATTTTTGTAGCATTACCTAGGTTTTCTGTCTGATGTGCTATCTCAAACGTAGGAAAGAATTCGTGAGTTTTGAAAGCAGAAATAAAAGGGACTGAGTAGAGAAGCAATGAATCAAGTAGAGTTGAAAGAGGCAATTGCTTCTCAATTCCCAATATTAAAGCAATGGCCAATTACAAGTCAATCCCATAGCAAATATAAAATTTAGTGTCTGGCTTCCATGTTTTTGTCATGCTCAAAAAAATAGATGAATTAGTCTTAGGCAATATGCCCAATAAAAGGTGTAATATTGAGTAAAGGCTCTTAATTGGACAAGGCACAAATAAAGAAGTCTAATAAATTCCCATGATTAAATGAGAGAGGTAGGAAGGAAATAAGTTGAAAAAGAAAAGAAAAATAGCAAATATGGAAAACAACTTTAGGGCAAACTGTGGATGTTGCTATTGGCCCATGGAATTGATTGAATTCAAATGGATAAAAGACCAATAAGTTTTTACGTAAGTTGTACTTCCAAAGAAACCATGACTCCAGGTTTAAAAAAAAAATCTGAAATTTAAGATTTCAAATGACCTTGGATTCTTAATGTTTGGGCAGAAAGCAGACTGAGAGAGCTGATCCTTAGTCACATTTTCCAATTCTCACCTCACATGTGGCCAAGGAGGAAATGGAATAGAAAGATCACACATATACTGGAATTTGGAAATAGTAGACAAGTGAGCCACTCCCAGAGAGAAAAATTGAGGACAAATCAAGGAATAGTCACCCCTAGGTTTGAGGCCCTCAAAATGTCTTCTGAATAGAATTTCATAATTGCTACCAACAGTTTGCTTTGTGTTCCCTGTTTTCTCCCTTTCTGGGTAGAAGTGCTTACTATAATTCTCCTGATTGATTCTACCTTGGTGTATGGTATGTTTGGGATACATGACTTGCTTTTGGGTTCATGTCTCTGTAAAAAAAAGAAACCACATCTAGATTGAATTAAGATGTTTCCAGGCATCACTTCATTGAACTGGACCCAATAATAGATGGGACTTATGTTCTGTCTCTCATGGGGATGGGGGATGTCTGTTCTGCATCTGAGAAGAGGAGGAAACTGAATATCTTAGTGATCAGAACAAGGGAGTGTAGAATCATTACAGCTTTTTAAATAAATTTTAATGATCTCTTTCAAGGAAAAAGCCCTCTTTGAGGCAAGCAAGGATAACTCATTTTAGCCAATGAAATTTAACATTTGTGTTATGTATCACTTTCTGGCTAAGCTTTAAGACTTAGTATACACATAGTATGCCTTGTTTTTTTCCTTCTTCATGGTGATCACTTTTCCACATGGGGGCTGGTCTGTCAGCCTGAGTCTTAGATTGAGGAGAGAGAGCAAAATCCTCAGCAAACTTGCCATGGTCAAGTGAGGAATAAATATATTTAATGTTATAATCCAAGGATATCTTGGGCTTCTTTATTATTGCAGTATTATTAGCCTGTCCTGTATGGCAGATCATCTATAATTGGCTGCACAATGGAGGAAGTTTATTGGTTCATGTAACTGAAACTAAAGAAAAGGTGAGCTTGTAGCAAGAGTGATTTAACAGTCCAAGGATATAACCAAAGAAATACATTTTCCACCTTGCAGGGCTCAAACAACTCTTATGGTTGCAAGACTCTCTATTGGTCTTATGAGTATGTTCTTCTTTCAAATCTAAAGAAAAATTAATAGAATTCCCCATAGCTATTATGGAAAAATTAAGAATCTTTTATCTCCTTCAGATACTCCCAGGAAATATATTTCTGGGTCTCATTGACCCAATTTTTCATGTGTCCTAAGCTGATCTATGTAGCTAGGGGAATGGATTCTTGTGATTTGCTTGCATTAATCAGACAGCAATTCTGGATCTCAGTACAAGCTGAGTACCATACACTGCAATACTAAGAATGGGAATGGGGGTTCCTCAAAAAAAATTTGGGATACTTTAGTGTCAGGGAACAGGAATGAATACTGAGCAGCAAAGAGTAAGATTTTATTAAATATTATAACATGTAAACTGGACAGTTAGTTAAAATTCAAATTTGTTATTCAGAGATACTTATTTTCTCTGGAAAATATTGTTTTTCTATAAACCTATAGTTAACTATCATCTGAGGGAAAAGCTATTTTGGGGAAAAATTAATAACAGTCTACATTTTAAAAAAGCCAAGAGGAAATAGATAATTTTTTTTAACATTTATAAATCGAGTTAACTCAACTTTTATAGTACATACATTTTGCCATGATAGCATTAGAAAGTTTATCCATTTTTCAGATGAAGTGTTAAATGGACAGTGTTCTCGAAGTAACACCTAGACAATTTCCATTACAAGGTGGCCTCTAGCTGCCATTCTTGGTTTATCAAATGAATATCCTTACATTTAATAGGACATGATTCGATAAAGATTTATGTTGACAGCATACAATACACCTTAGATTGCCCACACACCAGGTGATAACACAATTTCTCTAAAGAGTAAAGATGTTATGTCAAAAAAATTCTAAAGGATTTGTGCTCTATGTAAACCAAAGCCCTTTATTTTTTACTAAGATTATTAATTAAAAATTAGTTATTACTTGTATCATTATATTCTATAGTTATAGCTTAAATCATTAAATTTCTTATTTATCCAAAGAACAATTAAGGATAATTCAGAATATTATATGAAAAAGATACTATATTGCTATCTATGCAGTAGTTCTTTATTTTTCTGTTAACTTTAGTAAATTGTTACATACTTCAAATCAAAATAAATTTGGGGTTTACTTATTTAGATGTATCTGTAAAACTGTAAGTATTTCCAGTTTTTTCATTAGGTTAGAATTATTGATCAAGACCTGGGTAGAACTGGTCTCTAAGTAATCGGCAACAAAATTGTTTTTATCTAATTAAACAAAACACATAAATCAGTTTGTTTGGTTACTATTCCTGTGTGTTTCAATTTTTTGTCTGCATCTATACTTCCCCATTTCTTTCCCTATATCTTTATCCTATCTCTATTCTTACACTACAATCATTACATATATATACCACCATTATTTCTTATTAAATAGCATTAATTTATTTCTGAAAATATTAAGGTAGAGAATGAATTTATTTAAATATAGTTCTTACAACCAAAATTTTCTCAGGTTGCCTGATATGAAAAAAAAACACATTCTATTTTGAAATTTTCTAACACTTTTTTGGAAGGCTGTAAAATATATATTTTACAGGACTTGTATTACAGAACAAAATGAATCATATATAATCAAATATAAAAAATGGCTAGGCATTCTACACTAACCTGGTCTTGATTTAATTTTATACTTGGTGATAATAGAAAACACACAAAACAGAAAGGTATTTATAAACAAGTTATCTTGCCCCGATAAAATCTGCGATTTATTTTCTTCCTTTTTGTGTGGTAATTGATATTAGCATTCCATATCGTTACTATATACTCCTATACACATTTTCACACTTCATGTTTTTATCTGTGTTTAAGGAAGAATTTTGTATATTTTAATGTACATTCTAATCTGATAAAATAAATACAAACTGATTTTTTCTTCAGCTATAATAAAAATGTATTTTTGGTATTATTAATTATTTGCATTAAAAATTGTCAAGTTCAGTTAAATTAAATATTTGAAGTAACCTAATCATCATTCTTAATCATCAGGCAGATGAAATAAATTGGTGCATTTCCTTACAATCAAAGTACTTAGAATTAAGTTTATCAAGTTATAGGAGGCTGTGGGTGGGGAGAACATTTGAAAACCTTTTCCCAATGCAGTATCTGCCTCATTACTTCTTACATTTTGTTTATTTCTATGAGGTAAAAAAAAATAGAGGAAGTTTTATTTCTCAAAAAAGCTCTTCTCAAAACTATCAAATGTACTCTTTGATACATTTTACTAGTGTTAAAAGGAGTCCAGTATAAACAATATTTTACCCATTGTTTCGTTCCAAGTGTGGGTAAATGAATGTGCTTTTACTAAAGATGTAATGTACTAGTAAAAAGTTTGGGTTAATTCTTTATACATTGAAATTGAAAAAAAAACACTCAGTATTATCTATGATGAATCAGAAAATTTACAGCAAAATAAGGCCACTCCTCAAATTAAATATGAATCAGGTAAATATGCTATATACCAATTGGAATAAATAATTAAGTTGGAACAAATAATTAAATACAAATTTTTTCAATATTAGAAATAGTTTCATAAATATCCAAAATGTAGATTTATTCCATAAATTATTGTTTTCCTAACATTGACACAATTGAAGCAGTATGGTTCTATCCTCTATCTAATCTGGTTTTAAACCTTAGTTGGGCAGCCCACATATGAGTTAAGATTAAAAAGTCTGATTTCTTTTTTTTTTAAGTGGTGGCAGCTGGTGGGGAGGTGGTGATGTTGGTAAAAATTCTGACTTTAATTAGAACTAGCTTTTAACTAGTAATTCAAAACCTCTGGCCACTGAATATTCCTGATTAATTTTTGACCAATTACATATTTTGGCACATAACATGTAATGAGCTTTAAAAACATTCAGTTAATTCAGTTATTCTAGGATTCTGTCCTTCTGATTATTTAGATGCCAAAATTCTTATTTTTTAAAATTTGTATTAAATGATGATATAAATAGAGTAAGATGCACAAATTGTATAAGTGTAGACTCAGGGAATTTTCAAGAACTGAACATACCATGTAGCCAGACTCTGGAGCAAGGAATCACGAGTCTTTAGCACCAATGAAGCAATTCAGACCCTCATCCATCACATCAGCCCTGCCTCAGCAAAGGTACCAAAGCCCTGACTTGGAATAGAATAGACAAACTGCCTGTTCTTATTTATTTATTTAATTATTATTTTTTTTTAATCACTATAATTTTTTTCATTTTTAACTTTTGGCTATTTAGATAATTCATTTCAAGAAACAATAAGCTGCAACAAATATAAGGGCTTATTTATTTCTTTGACAGTAAATATATTTTCTTCCAATTAATAAGAACTAATTTCTCATGAGGAAGTAAGAAAAAAACTCACTGTAAATCTTAAAAATGAGAGAAAGCTTAAATGATACTTCAACATTTTGTAATTTTCAAATTCTGCCAAAGATTATTTCTTGAAATTCCAATTAAATACTTCATTAAAGAAGTACTTATATGTTCCATTAGTATAGGTATCTAGTCAAAAATATGAAAAATAATTAAAAAATGCTTTTTCGGTTTTCTTTTAAGGCTCTGTGTAGCTCAGAAACTGACAATAAATCTGTTAATTTAAAACAGAGTTTATCAAACTCAAAGATAATTTTCAATAAAAATAACACTAAGGCTCAAACTTCAAGTCAACAGGAATGATGTCAGATTAAACCACATTCACTATGAAGAACTAGACAACTAATGTATAACTACATTATTTAAAAAGACTGAGGATGGGGACAAGTGGGGATGCAGACAGTGGCGACCTCTGGAAGATGGAATCTCTACTCTCTGCTGGTCACAATCTGGAAAAGGCTATCCTCACTCAGGAAAGAAGTCCTAAAAGAACTCACGCCGCTGCTCCGAAAGCCCCGGAACACGCACATGGCTGCTCCAGGGACCCCCGGCAGCACTGCGCTCCCGCCCTGCGCCAGCATGCGGCTCAGATGGCCCCCAAGCCGGGAGCCCGCACTGCCATGGCCGCCGAAATTTGCCTATTCTTATACTTAATATAAATGGAATCACATAGTATATATACTTTTGAGTTTGGTTTCCTTTGTCCAATTTGATACTTAAGAGATTTATTCCTAACATTCTGGGTAGATCATGTATGCATTTAGCTTCACAGAATACCATGACTTTTTACTGTTCCTGTCTCAATAGGCATTTTGGTAATTTCCACTTTCAGAGTGTGGAGAATAATGTTACTATGAACATTCTTGTACATTTTTGTATATTTATTGTGAGTATGTACATATTCTAAATTTCTATCTAGGAATGAAATTGATGGGTTAAAGGATATGATGTATTTGCCTTTAGTGGATGCTGGCAGATTTTTTTTTCCAAAATTAATTATACACCGGCATTATCATGTAAGAGTTCCGGTTGTTCTAAGTTCTCACTATACTTGTTATTTTTTTTCTCTCTCTCTCTCCTCCCTTTCTCCCTCCCTCCTTTTCTTCTTCTCTCTCTCTCTCTCTTTTTTTAATTTTAGCCATTCTGGTAGGTGTGTAGTGCTATCATGGGTGACTTTATGACTCTACTTTCTGATTACAAAGTTATTGAACATTTTGTCATATCATTATTTTCCATTTGGAGCTCCTCTTTTTCAAGGTATTGAAATATTTTCACCATTTCTTTATTGATTTTTAATTGATTAGAAGGATCTCTGTATATATCACCCATACGAAATCTTGGTTTGACAAATGTATTGCAAATATATTCTCCCCTTACATAAGTTGCCTTCTCACTTTTAATGGTGTTTTTGATTGAAGTTTTTTTAATCAATTAATTAACATATAGTGTATTATTAGTTTCAGAGTTAGAGTTTATGCAACTGTTTCATCAGTTGCATATAAAACCCAATGCTCATTACATACAGTTTATGCAACTGATTCATCAGTTGCATATAAAACCCAATGCTCATTACATCAATTACCCTCCTTAATGCCCATCACCCAGTTATCCTATCCCCCCACCCACCTCCCTTCCAGGAACCCTCAGTTTGTTTCCTATAGTTAAGAGTCTCTTAGGATTAGTCTCCCTCTCTGATTTCATCTTGATTTATTTTTCCCTCCCTCCCCCATGTTCATCGGTTCTGTTTCTTAAATTCCACAAATGAGTGAAATCATATGATTGTAGAAGTTTTAAATTTCTTTCTCTTTCTTTCTTTCTTTCCCTTCTTTCTTTTTCTTTCTTTCTTTCTTTCTTTCTTTCTTTCTTTCTTTCTTTCTTTCTTTCTTTCTTTCTTTCTTTCTCTCTCTCTCTCTCTCTCTTTCTTTCTTTCTTTCTTTCTTTCTTCTTTCTTTCTCTCTTTCTCTCTTTCTCTCTCTCTTTCTCTCTTTCTTCTTTCTTTCCTTTCTTTTCTTTCTTTCTTTCTTCTTCCTTCCTTCCTTTTTGACTTTTTTTTTTTTTTGTATTTTACCATCAGTATTTAGGATTCACAACATTGTTTTCGGCTTGACTAAATTTTAAACAGGTTTCTTCTTGACAACAGGCCCCTGATCTCCCTTTTTGTCCAAAAACTTGGAATTGTAAATTCTTTCTGTGTCCCTTTTAAGATGTAAATCTTTTACAAATCATAATGTCTTTCCCAAGGATGGGAGTCATCACTTTGAGATATAATCATCCCAGAAAAAGGAGTTAGCTCATCTATCTTCCAGTCTCTGTGGGAAAGTAAAAGACAAACTTATATAAGGGAAAATTAGCAAACACAGCTAGCCTAATCTGTTGACCAGCCTTCCTGCTCATGTCTTCTAGTACTTCTCCTTGAGGTAATCCCAGTGTTTTGAAACACCTCCTGCCTTTTGTTTCAGAGGATTTGAGTTCAAAATCTCTTTCCTACTATAAGTCTATCATCTTTAAGACTCCTCTAAGACTATTACAATAGTCTTAAATAAAGTCTAACTTGACTACTTAACTTGTGGGGTACAATTTTTATTTTGTAGTTCATATAAATAATTATGATATATATTCCTGTTGTATTGACTATGTTATTATCAAGACATTTTTATTTCAGTTAATATATCTTGCATTACAATTTAATATTTTTTGGCTAATGTTTACATTATATATTTTTCCCCTTTAAACTCAATTTATCTATGGCCTTAACATGTATTTAGTAAGTAGCAAATAATCTATTTTTCTTTAAATTTTTTTATTCTTATGTTAATCACCATATATTACATCATTAGTTTTTGATGTAGAGTTCCATGATTCATTGTTTGTGCATAACACCCGGTGCTCCACGCAAAATATGCCCTCTTTAATACCCATCACCAGGAAACCCATCCCCCACACCCTCCCCTGTAGAACCCTCAGTTTGTTTCTCAGAGTCCATCATCTCTCATTGTTCATCTCCCCCTCCGATTTCCCCCCCTTCATCTTTCCCTCCTGCTATCTTCTTCTTTTTTTTTCCTTAAAATATATTGCATTATTTGATTCAGAGGTACACATCTGTGATTCAAAAGTTTTGCACAATTCACAGCACTCACCATAACACATATCCTCCCTAATGTCTATCGCCCAGCCACCCCATCCCTCCCACCCAACCCCCACTCCAGCAACCCTCAATTTGTTTCCTAAGATTAAGAATTCCTCATATCAGTGAGGTCATATGATACATGTCTTTCTCTGATTGACTTATTTCACTCAGCATAACACGCTCCAGTTCCATTCAAGTCATTGCAAATGGCAAGATCTCATTCCTTTTGATGGCTGTATAATATTCCATTGTATTTATATATACCACATCTTCTTTATTCATTCATCTGTCAAGGGACATCTTGGCTCTTTCCACAGTTTGGTTATTGTGGACATCACTGCTATAAACATCGGGGTGCACGTACCCCTTCGGATCCCTACATTTGTATCTTTGGGGTAAATATACAGTAGTGAAATTGCTGGATCGTATGGTAGCTCTAGTTTCAACTTTTTGAGGAAACTCCATACTGTTTTCCAGAGTGGTTGCACCAGGTTGCATTCCCACCAACAGTGTAGGAGGGTTCCCCTTTCTCCGCATCCTAGCCAACATCTGTCGTTTCCTGACTTGTTAATTTTAGCCATTCTGACTGGTGTGAAGTGGTATCTTATTGAGGTTTTGATTTGGATTTCCGTGATGCTGAACGATGTTGAGCACTTTTTCATGTGTCTGTTGGCCATTTGGTTGTCTTCTTTGGAAAAATGTCTGTTCATATCTTCTGCCCATGTCTTGACTGGATTATTTGTTCTTTGGGTGTTGAGTTTGGTAAGTTCTTTAGAGATTTTGGAGACTAGCCCTTTATCTGATATGCCATTTGCAAATATCTTCTCCCATTCTGTCTGTTGTCTTTTGGTTTTGTGGACTGTTTCTTTTGCTGGGCAGAAGCTTTTTATCTTGATGAGATCCCAATAGTTCATTTTTGCCCTTGCTTCCCTTGCCTTTGGTGATGTTTCTGGGGAAGAAGTTGCTGCGGCTGAGGTCGAGGAGGTTGCTGCTTGTGTTCTCTTTAGGATTTTGATGGACTCCTGTCTCGCATTTAGGTCTTTCAAACATTTGGAGTCTATTTTTGTGTATGGTGTAAGGAAATGATCCAGTTTCATTCTTCTGCACGTGGCCGTCCAATTTTCCCAACACAATTTGTTGAAGAGACTGTCTTTTTTCCATTGGACCTTCTTTCCTGCTTTATCAAAGATTAGTTGACCATAGAGTTGAGGGTCCATTTCTGGGCTCTCTATTCTGTTCCATTGATCTATGTGTCTGTTTTTGTGCCAGTACCATACTGTCTTGATGATGACAGCTTTGTAATAGAGCTGGATGTCCGGAATTGTGATGCCACCAGCTTTGCTTTTCTTTTTCAACATTCCTCTGGCTGTTCGGGGTCTTTTCTGGTTCCATACAAATTTTAGGATTATTTGTTCCATTTCTTTGAAAAAAATTGATGGTATTTTGATAGGGATTGCATTGAATGTGTAGATTGTTCTAGGTAGCATTGATATCTTCACAATGTTTGTTCTTCCAATCCATGAGCATGGACCGTTTTTCCATTTCTTTGTGTTTTCCTCAATTTCTTTCAAGAGTATTTTATACTTTTCTGAGTACAGATCCTTTGCCTCTTTGGTTAGATTTATTCCTAGGTATCTTATGGTTTTAGGTGCAATTGTAAATGGGACTGACTGCTTAATTTCTCTTTCTTCTGTCTTGTTGGTGTATAGGAATGCCACTGATTTCTGTGCATTGATTTTTTTTCCTGCCACTTTAGTGAATTCCTGTATGAGTTCTAGCACTTTTGGGGTGGAGTCTTTTGGGTTTTCCACAGAAAGTATGATATCATCTGCAAAGAGTGAGAGTTTGAATTCTTCTTTGCTGATTTGGATGCCTTTGATTTCTTTTTGTTGTCTGACTGCTGTGGCTAGGACTTCTAATACTATGATGAATAGCAGTGGTGATAGTGGACATCCCTGCTGCATTCCTGACCTTAGGGGGAAAGCTCTCGGTTTTTCCCCATTGAGAATGGTATTCACTGTAGGTTTTTCATAAATGGCTTTTATGATATTGAGGTATGTACCCTCTATCCCTATACTCTGAAGAGTTTTGATCAAGAAAGGATGCTGTACTTTGTCAAATGCTTTTCCTGCATCTATTGAGAGGATCATATGATTCTTGTTCTTTCTTTTGTTAATGTATTGTATCACGTTGATTGATTTGCGGATGTTGAACCAACCTTGCAGCCCAGGGTTAAATCCCACCTGGTCGTGGTGAATAATCCTTTTAATATACTGTTGGATCCTGTTGGCTAGTATTTTGGTGAGAATTTTTGCATCCATGTTCATCAAGGATATTGGTCTGTAATTCTCTTTTTTGATTGATAGGGTCTTTGTCTGGTTTGGGGATCAAGGTAATGATGACCTTATAAAACGAGTTTGGAAGTTTCCTTCCATTTCTATTTTTTGGAACAGTTTCAGAAGAATAGGTATTAATTCTACTTAAATGTTTGGTAGAATTCCCCTGGGAAGCCATCTGGCCCTGGGCTTTTGTTTCTTGGGAGATTTTTGATGACTGCTTCAATTTCCTTAGTGGTTATAGGTCTGTTCAAGTTTTCTATTTCTTCCTGTTTCAGTTTTGGTAGTTGATACATCTCTAGGAATGCACCCATTTCTTCCAGGTTATCTAATTGGCTGGCATAGAGTTGCTCATAATATGTTCTTAAAATTGTTTGTATTTCTTTGGTCTTGGTTGTGATCTCTCCTCTTTCATTCATGATTTTGTTGATTTGGGTCATTTCTCTTTTCTTTTTGATAAGTCTGGCCAGGGGTTTATCAATCTTGTTAATTCTTTCAAAGAACCAGCTCCTAGTTTCATTGATCTGTTCTACTATTCTTTGGTTTCTATTTCATTGATTTCTGCTCTGATCTTTATTATTTCCCTTCTCCTGCTGGGTTTAAGCTTTATTTGCTGTTTTTTTCTCTAGCTCCTTTAGGTGTAGGGTTAGGTTGTGTATTTGAGACCTTTCTTGTTTCTTGAGAAAGGCTTGTATTGCTATATACTTTCCTCTTAGGACTGCCTTTGCTGTATCCCAAAGATTTTGAACAGTTGTGTTTTCATT
Source organism: Zalophus californianus (assembly GCF_009762305.2). Lineage (NCBI taxonomy): Eukaryota > Metazoa > Chordata > Mammalia > Carnivora > Otariidae > Zalophus > Zalophus californianus. Next base: position 18,955,996 of record NC_045604.1, read on the forward strand.
TTCATTGGTTTCCATGAATTTTTTTTAATTCTTCTTTAATTTCCTGGTTGACCCATTCATTCTTTAGTAGGATGCTCTTCAGCCTCCATATATTTGAGTTCTTTCCGACTTTCCTCTTGTGATTGAGTTCCAGTTTCAAAGCATTGTGGTCTGAAAATATGCAGGGAATAATCCCAATTTTTTTGTACCAGTTGAGACCTGATTTGTGACCTAGGATGTGATCTGTTCTGGTGAATGTTCCATGGGCAGTAGAGAAGAATGTGTATTCCATTGCTTTGGGATGGAATGTTGTGAATATGTCTGTGAAGTCCATTTGGTCCAGTGTTTCATTTAAAGTCTTTATTTCCTTGTTGATCTTTCCTTGGATGATCTGTCCATTTCAGTCAGGGGGGTGTTAAAGTCCCCCACTAATATTGTATTGTTGTCAATGTGTTTCTTTGCTTTGGTTATTAATTGCCTTCTATAATAGGCTGCTCCCATGTTAGAGGCATAGATATTTACAATTGTTAGAATTTCTTGTTGGATAGACGCTTTAAGTAGGATATAATGTCCTTCCTCATCTCTTAATACAGTCTTTGGTTTAAAATCTAATTTGTCTGATATGAGGATTGCCACCCCAGCTTTCTTTTGGTGTCCTTTAGCATGGTAAATGCTTTTCCACCCCCTCACTTTCAATCTGGGGGTGTCTTTGGGTCTAAAATGACTCTCTTGCAGACAGCATATCTATGGGTCTTGTTTTTTAATCCAATCTGATAGCCTGTGTCTTTTGATTGGGGCATTTAGCCCTTTTACATTCAGGGTAACTATTGAAAGATGTGAATTTAGTGCCATTGTATTGCCTGTAAGATGACTGTTACAGTATATTGTCTGTGTTCCTTTCTGATCTATGCTGCTTTTAGGCTCTCTCTTTGCTTAGAGGACCCCTTTCAATATTTCTTATAGGGCTCGTTTCGTGTTTGTAAATTCCTTTAGTTTTTGTTTGTCCTGGAAGGTTTTTATCTCTCTTTCTATTTTCAATGAGAGCCTAGCTGGATATAGTATTCTTGGCTGCATATTTTTCTCGTTTAGTGCTCTGAATACATCACGCCAGTCTTTTTTGGCCTGCCAGGTCTCTGTGGATAGGTTTGTTGCCAATCTAATGTTTCTACCATTATAGGTTACATATCTCTTCTCCTGAGCTGCTTTCAGGATTGTCTCCTTGTCTCTGAGACTCATAAGTTTTACTATGAGATGTCGGGGTGTTGATCTATTTTTATTGATTTTGAGAGGTGTTCTCTGTGCATCTTGGATTTTGATGCCTGTTTCCTTCCCCATATTAGGGAAGTTCTGTCTTATAATTTGCTCCAATATACCTTCTGCCCCTCTCTCTTTCTTCTTCTTCTGGGATCCCAATTATTCTAATGTTGGTTCATCTTATGGTATTGCTTATCTCTCAAATTCTGCCCTCGTGATCCTGTAGTTGTTTATCTCTCTTTTTCTCAGCCTCTTTATTTTCCGTCCTTTGGTCTTCTATATTGCTTATTATCTCTTCTGCTTCATTTATCCAAGCAGTTAGTGCCCCCATTTTGATTGCACCTCATTAATAGCCTTTTTGATTTCAACTTCATTAGATTTTAGTTCTTTTATTTCTCCAGAAACGGTTTCTCTAATAACTTCCATGCTTTTTTCAAGACCAGCTAGTATCTTTAAAATCATGATTTTGAACTCTAGGTCCAACATCATACTAATGTCTGTATTGAGTAGGTCCCTGGCAGTCGGTACTACCTCTTGTTCTTTCTGTTGAGGTGATTTTTTCCATTTTGTCATTTTGTCCAGAGGAGAATAGATGAATGAGAGAACAAAATGCTAACAGGGTAACAATGCCCCAGAAAATATACTCTAAACAAATCAGAAAAGACCTGAAACCAGGGGAAAAGAAAGGGAAAGAAAGAAAAAAGAAAGAGAAAAAAGAGAAAGAAAAAGATAAAAACAAATAAAAACAAAACAAAACAAAAAAACAGAATATGATCAAATATGATTAGGCTGATGCATAGATCAGTGCTACAGACTAGATTTTGGGTGTCTTTGGGTCTGTTAGAAGAATGTACCACCCAAAATTTTAAAGAAAAGAAAACTTATATATGTACAAAAATAAGGGTTGATACCTTGAAGGGATGGAATATGACTGTAAAGATGAAAATTATAAAAAATTTTATAAAGGAATTGATAAGAAGTTGTTTGAAAAAAGAAAGAAGAGGATTTAAAAAAAAAGAAAAGAAAAAGAAAAGGGGATAGAATGCGATCAGGCAGGAGACTAGAACAAAGCCATACACTAGGGATTTAGGGTATATTTTGATCTGTTAGAAGAAACTGTAGCTCAATATTTTAAAGAGAGAACAAGTTATATATATATGCCAAAAATAAGGGTAACTACTATGAAGGGATAGAATATGACTCTAAAAATGAAAAATAAAAATGTTTTTTAAAAAAGGGATTGATAAGTTGTTGGTTGGAAAAGGGAAAAAGAAAAATTAAAAAAAAATTTAAAAAAATTAACTTTGAAAGACTAAAGAATCACGGTAAAAAAGCCATGAATTCTATGTGCAGTATTCCCCTAGCGCTGGAGTTCTGCTGTTCTCATTGATTGGTAAACTTGGTCTTGGCTGGCTGTTGTGGATCTTCTGGGGGAGGGGCCTGTTGCTGTGGTTCCCAATTGTCTTTACTGGAGGCAGAATTGCCCCGCCCTTGCCTGGTCCAGGCTAAGCAATCTGCTCGGGTTTGCTCTTGGGAGCTTTTGTTCCCTGCAAGCTTTCGGTACAGCTTTGGAGGACAAGAGTGAAAATGGTGGCCTTCCAATCTCCCCCCTGGAGGCTCTGAGAACTCAGGGCCCCACTCCCCAGTGCACCCCTAGAGAAAAGCAGTCAATCACTCCTGTCTCCCCGGTCTCTGGCCACACTTTGCGCTCACCCTGCCTGTGACCCAGCGTTTCTATCTCTGGCACCCAACTCGGTGTGGTTCTCCAAATCCAGCAGATCCCTGCCTTGCGCTCCCAAGCCGCTCCTCCCAGTGGAGGAAAGGGAGTCTCCCCGGATCTGCCGCTTGTTGGGTCCCTGCTGGAGGAGCAGTGGCCTGACTGTGCTGGGGATCACGGTTTATGGCAACCCCCAGCTGAGAGCCTGCTCCTCGGCTCTGTCTCTGCAGCCAGCTTCCCTGCTCCAATCCCTGGGAGTTCTGCTGCACTCAGGCACCCCTGGTCTTTCTGTAACCCCGAGGGTCCTGAGACCACACTGTCCCGGGAGGATTCCACCCCCCGCTTAGCCACGCAGCAACGTCCCTCAGCAGAGCCGACTTCTAAAAGTTCCGATTTTGGGCTCCGTGACTCTGTCACTTGCCAGAAGTGGCCGATGGAGGCCCACTCCCCCGTCGTCTATCCTCCTGAATATCGCGTCAGATTCACTTCTCCACACGTCCTACCTTCCAGTAAATGGTCGTTTTTCTGTTCACGGAGTTGTTGCTATTCTTTTCTTCAATCTCCTGTTGGGTTCATAGGTGTTCAGAATGGTTTGATCCTTATCCAGCTGAATTCCTGAGACCAGATGAAATCCAGGTCTCCTCCCTCTCCGTCATCTTGCTCCACCCCACAAATAATCTTTTATTACTACGATTATTATTATTGCTGTGTTATTTTAACCAGTCCTGTGGTCTTTTATTTAGAATACTTAATGTAATAAGAAAAAAAGAATATTTAATATAATAACCGTTATAGTGAGATTTTATCTGACCTAACACAATTTATTAAAAAGATGTTCTAAACCTTTTCCTTTACACTGCATTAATCTATTTGATCCAGATGATTTTTTCTCTTGTTTTTACATTATTGTCTTTCTGGGGTGGAGGGGTAATCAAATAATTTTTATTTGATTTTCTCCTTCTAGATTTCAATTAGTTTTCCTTATTTTAGGGTTATTCCAGGGATTATAATATATATCCTTGATTTATATCACTCCAATATCAATTATATCTCTTAACACATCCTTAGCAATGGCAACACCTAGTAATACTGAGAATATTAACTCTTTACATTCATCACCCATTTTTCCACTATTATATGTTAAAATCCTATATACATATATAATTTCCACATCACATTATTATTTTATGCAGTTGATATTCACTTGTATTTACTTGCACATATTTGCTATTTCTAGTATTCCTCTTCCTTTTTGCATTTCCATGTTTTTACTTAGCATTTCTTGTCTGAACAAATTTTTACTTTCACCTTCATTTTTGAAAATATGGTGGGCTGGTATATAATTCTAAAATAAGAGTTATTTTCTTTATTTTTAACGATGTCAAAATCTGTTTGTTTGTTTTTTGATAAGTCAGATCTATTATTTCATTGAGAATAATGTCATTTTTTTTCTCTAGGTATATTGAATAATTATTTTCTGCCTTTTTTTGGAAGAGATTTTCTATGATGTGTCTGTGATTTTCTTTTTATTTATCTTTTTTTATTTTTGTGTTTGCTGTGCTTTTTGTAATCTGTAGGTTGAATGTGTAGGTTTTCAGCTTTGAAAAAATTGTTTCCATTATGTCTTTGTATATTGTATTTGCCATTTTCCCATCTACCCCTCTTGTGCCTCAGATTCAAAAATATGTTAGACCTTTTATGAATACCTCACTTGTGTACTTATCCAATATTTTGTTGTTGCTTTCCTCACTGCTTCCATCTTTGTCTATTCTATTAACCTGTCTTCATATTCACTAATTTCATCATCCATTGTGCAAAACTCTTATTAAAACAAGACTTTGAAATTATTGATTTCAGATATTGTATTTTTATGTTTTAGAATGTCCTTTAGTTTACTTTTATGGATGCAAATCTCTGATGAACTTTTCAGTATCTTCATCTACATGATCATTTCTTTCCTTTAGTTTCTGAACATTTTAATAATAATTATCCAAAAATCTTTCCTACTAATTTCAATATCTGGATCATTTTACATCACTTGTCTGGTTTCTTTTCTCTTTGACATTAGCTCCATGGTCTTGTGTGCTCACATATGTTGAAAATTAAGGTTTCATGTCCATCAGATATAAAAAGAACTGCAGAGATTTTAGAAAATGTTTTCATTCTCAAGAGGTCACCCTCTTCATATTTAACAGACACTATGGGGAGTTGATCTTTCCAGGATCAACTCCTTAAGATCAGGATTTAAACTGTATTAGTGCTGGGTTATAATTGTATAAGATTCAATCTACCTCTGGTTCTCCTCTGTTGTTAAAGTGTGGTCCTTTAAAACTTTCAATTATCCCCCTTTGAGTATTTGCTTCTTCAGGTCTATAACACTGCAAAGATTCAATTTTATCACCCAGAGGTTTTAGTTTATCTCTTTAGTCATATGTCCCTGGTAGGTTCAAAATAAGGCAAATGTCTTTATTTTTTATTTTTTTTAAAGACTTTATTTATTTATTTGAGAGAGAGAGAATGAGAGATAGAGAGCACGAGAGGGAAGAGGGTCCGAGGGAGAAGCAGACTCCCCGCCGAGCGGGGAGCCCGATGCGGGACTCGATCCCGGGACTCCGGGATCATGACCTGAGCCGAAGGCAGTCGCTTAACCAACTGAGCCACCCAGGCGCCCCATGTCTTTATTTTTTTAAAAAGATTTTTATTTATTTTTTGACAGAGAGAGACAGAGACAGCGAGAGAGGGAACACAAGAAAGGGGAGTGGGAGGGGGAGAAGCAGGCTTCCCACAGAAGAGGAAGCCCAATGCAGGGCTTGAACCCAGGACCCTGGGATCATGACCCAAGCTGAAGGCAGACGCTGAATGACTGAGCCACACAGGCACCCTGGCAAATGTCTTTAAAGAGGTGACTGGCCCTATATTTAAAAGCCTTCAAGTCAGTCACCAATATTCTTACTTTGACCTACTGTAACTGCCAAATTTTCTTCTGGTTTCTTTGTTCTGGAAAAGCGTTTTCCAGGAGCTAATCCTACATTCTCAGTTTCTAACTCTGCCTTGAACTGATAAATGTGCCCCAGGGAAAAACAGTTGTAGAAATTGTGTCAATTCATCATTTTCTGTAGGGTTTTCCATCCTTGCCAGTTTTATTTTCAAACTCCTCCCTCTAGAGAGTTTTTGTCTTATGCTCTCGACAATCTGTGATAAACGTCATTCTGCTTTCAGAGAACTTTTAATAATCCATAGCATCCAGCGCTATCTAAATTCAGTAAAAACTTTGTCTTAAAACTAAATGTCTTTAGGTCCATTGAATCTAGAATTTTGTTAGTCTGATCTCCACAACCGCTAAAAATTTTGTTGGTTTTTCTTTCTTCCATCAGCTACATTTTGTGTGGGTGAATGCACAGTCCTCAGCTTCTACTCTAAAGCAAGAATTGTCAAATGTTCACAGAATTAAGCACATTAGTGAATAGGAAAGAAGAAAGAAAGAAAGAAAGAAAGAAAGAAAGAAAGAAAGAAAGAAAGAAAGAAAGAAAGAAAGAAAGAAAGAAAGAAAGAAGAAAGGAAGGAAAGAAAGGAAAAGAAAGAAAAAGAAAGATAGAAAGAAAGAAGAAAGAAAGAAAGGAAGAAAGAAAGAAAGGAAGGAAGGAAGGAAGGAAGGAAGGAAGGAAGGAAGGAAGGAAGGAAGAAAGAAAGAAAGAAAGAGAGGGAGAAAGAAATAAGGAGGGAAAGAAAAATATGAATCCCCAGCTTATACCTCCTGCCAGGAAACTTTTTCAATTTAGTTTTGCTGCTTTTGCGATCTGTTATGTCTTTGAAGATACAATTTAAAAAATTATTCAGTTTTCTAGTTACTCTCAATGGAAGTGCTGCCCTACTTCAATATACTATTCTACCTGGAAACAAAATGCAAATGCTCATTTGATGATTTTTATTTTAACGCACTTTTCAAGGAAAAATAAAAAGGGTAGCATTCCAGTGTGAATTCCACAAATACAGAGAAACTCAGAGGATTTCCTGGTCTAACCTATCTTACACCGTGCTATGAGATAGGAGTTGTTTGGTTTTTATTTTTATTTTTTTTATTTTTAAAAAAGATTTATTTATTTATTTGGGGGGGAGGGGCAGAGGAAGATAACCTTCAAGCAAACTTCCCAGTAAGTGTGGAGCCAGCGCAGGGCTCTATCTCATGAATCTGAGATCAAGTCCTGAGCCGAAATCAAGAGTTGGATGCTTAACTGCCTAGCCACCCAGGTGCTCCAGTTTGTTTTTTTTTTTTTAAATTTAACCCTGGGAAAACTACTATATATTATAATTTATCTAAAAGTGCTGTATTTCATACTTATTTTTAAACATCAGATGGTTTACATGAATAGAACAAGATAGATGTCTCACACATGATCTGAGTATTCTATTGGGAAAACTAGAAAGATAAATTTGAGATTAGAAATTCATTTGGTTTATTCCTAGATATATTATTGTTTTTTGTGTAATTGGTAAATGGGATTTATTCCTTAATTTCTCTTTCTGCTGCTTCATTATTGGTGTATAGAAATGAGACCGATTTCTGTAGATTGATTTTGTATCCTGTGACTTTACTGAATTTGTTTAACAGTTCTAGCAGTTTTTTGGTGGAGTCTTTTAGTTTTGCTAAAAAGAGTATCATATCATCTGCAAATAGTGAAAGTTTTACTTCTCCTTTGCTGATTTGGATGCCTTTTGCACTGTTGATGGGAATGAAAACTGGTGCAACCACTCTGAAAAACAGTATGGAGTTTCCTCAAAAAGTTAAAAATAGAACTACCCTATGACCCAGCAATTGCACTACTAGCTATTTATCCAAAGAATACAAAAATACTAATTCAAAGGGATGCATGCACACCAATGTTTATAGCAGCATTATCCACAATAGTCAAGACAATGAAACAGCCCAAGTGTCCATCAACTCATGAATGGATAAAGATGTGGTATATATACCAGGTGTTTTATGGAAGTGCTGAATGACTATATTGTATACCTGAAACTAATATTACACTGTATGTTAACTAAGTGGAATTTCAATAAAAACTTAAAATATATATATATATGTATATATATATAATAGGAAAAGAAATTCATTAGGTTTTCCAACAATTTCAAGGGGATAAGGATCTTTGATTCTAGTTTTTCCTGTTTATATAAATAGAAATATCACTAAAATTGAAAAGCATTATTTATTATGCACTATTTTGATCAAAATATATGTTAAGAAATCATAAATTCATTAAACTTCCCTATATCTATTTACCTATCCTTTTATTTTATAATTTGGTGGTTCTACTCTGAAAAACAATGATGTTTTGTTTTAAAACAATCGTGTTGTTTCTTATCTGATGTTAGCTGCGGACTGTCATATATGGTCTTTATTGTGTTGAGATATGTCCCTTCGGTGTCTAATTTGTTAAGGGTTTTTATCATGAATGGAGGTTGAATTTTGTTGTTACTTTTTAAGTATGTTTGGTTAAATTAATCACCAGAAGAATTATAATACCCAAGCATATAAGTCTGACTTCTTGGCAGTTAAACCTTTTTTGCCCACTTGAAAGTCACTCTAACACTTTTGACTAAATACTACATAATTATACTCACCACACTCTAAGGATTTTAATTATTTTTACTCATGTATTATTATATGTATTTTTATCAGTATTTTTAATTTTATGTTGAGATATCCTTAATCTTTTATTAAAATTCAATGTTTTATAAAATGAAAGCTATTATAGGTTATGCAATCAGTAAGAAACAATATTGAAAATGTGTATAGGTACTCATAAAAATTCAGAAATAACAAAAACCAAAACCCACAAACATAAATCAAAATTGATCTAAATTTGATTAAAAAAATCAGTAGTTAAGTGAAGTTGCACATTCATGAGATTCATGGTATAGAACAAATGCTCTCTGCATTTTTCCTCACAAATGAAACTCAGGGACCACTAGAAAAGTCTAGAGAGATATCAGAGAAATCAGATGATAAGTTCTTATATTGAGAAAGGCAAAGGCTTTCTTTCTTAAATGACTAATACATCAGCTCAAGAGCAGGTGAGGTTCTAGTGACGATAATGCATAGTAATACAAAAATCACCATATGTGCTTTCAGTAAAAATACTGAATCAGTGGTAATAGAAGTGATATGGATGTCTATTTGAAAGAATAAAATAATAAATTAAATAAAAGGCTTTCCAATTATGTAATCATGTTCTCTTCCAAAAGGATAAAGTAGTCATTTCAATATAGTATTTATTTTGGCAAAGTTTAAATGTTACATTAAAAGTTGTCTTACCTGATTCCTCAAACTCAATGTTGTAGGCTTTCCAGGTTTCAGTTATTCGAAGAAGATTCTCTTCCATGGCTTGAATGTCCATGGAGGGGCAGTTGCATTCTGGAAATTTGGGACCACACTGACACCAGCAATCATTGTCCTTGCAGATAAACTCTCCCTCGGAATTGCAAGCAATGTAGCTCAATGCTGCTTGTACAAAACGTTCCTGAAGATAGTCTGGAAGGAGGACTTGTAGCCCTTAAAGAACAAACAAACAAACAAAAAAGCACATACTTAAAAAAAAAAAGCATAACACATTTAAAATATTCAATAAGGGCTAATAATTTAATATATAAGTTATGGATTGAAAACTATCAATAGAAAATTATCTAAGCCAAAATAAAATTATGTAAGCCTACAAAATTGCAAACATTTGTAATTCTTTTCAACATATGATGACTCTATGCACTGTTCAATCCCAGAATTTATAGAGCTGTTTAAACCCTCAGATTAACTGATTTTTAAAAAATTTACTTAATTGCTCACTATTATTTATTTATTTATTTATTTATTTATTTATTTATTTTAAGTTTTCCAGTTAGCGTACAGTGTTATATAAGTTTCAGGTGTGCAATATATTGAGTCAACAATTCCATACACCACCCAGGACACATCAGGACAAGTGCACTTTTTAATCCCCATCACCTGTTTCACCCACAACCCCTCTTGTAACCATCAGTTTGTCCTCTATAATTAAGTGTCTGTTTCTTGGTTTGTCTCTCTCTTTTTTTTCCCCTTTGTTCATTTGTTTTGTTTTATAAATTCCACATATGAGTGAAATCATATGGTATTTGTCTTTCTCTTTGGCTGTTTCCCTTGTTTAGAATATTTGGTTATTTTTACATAATGTAGACTGAGCCTACCTTCCTAAACTTTTAAAAAGAGACATGCATTTATTTCCCACCACTTGATTTCAAATAGTTTTCAATATTTTCATTTTACTTTCAAACTGTCAGCCCACATTTACATAGATATCATAATACAATATGTTGTGGCGTTGGTAAGAGTGTTACAGATGCTGATGGTAATGCTTACCTCATGTCATTAACAATACATAACTTTTATGACTCTCTTGTTCAGGAGTGATCACTAAGACTGACTACAATGAAGCAGATGGATTGATTTCAGTTGTTTCACAGGTCATGTCTTGGCCATGTTTTAAGACAGCCCTAGAGATAGGATTCATCACTTTATATGCAAATTTAGTAATGTTGATGTCTCTTAAGAAAAAATTAAAAAATGAAGATAGGGCTATATGATTAATATTTAGTTTTCTCTACTGGTTTCACATATATTATGATATTTCAAGAAAATATAATTCCAATTTCAGCATTTCTTTTTACATAGGAAAATTTAATAAAATAGCTTAAATGTTCAAAGTGATCAGTAAAAAAAAAAGCATAGAAGGAAAAATTTGGCGAATACCTAATTGCTATTTATTACAAAACTTAATATTTACAATTATGTTTATCTCTATATCTATCTATATAACTACCGATCCCTAAAAAAAGAAAACTAGCATTCCGTAAAATCACACTAAAAATAACAAGGTTTCTTTTTGTCTGGAGACAGACCACTCAAAACCTTGTAATTTTTTAACCAGACCAGTAACATGAACAATATTGATACTTAGAGAGATAACATCCATTGCCTTGGTAGATAAGTCAGAGTAACTGGAAGCTCTCTTAGGGATTTTTTTTTTTAATGTACAAGAACAACAGAGTAAAAATACCAATAGGAATGTAATTACAGAAGGTCTGCTTGGTGCTGAGACAATGCTTAGGGAAGCTGAGTTCTGAGCCTAGGATGTGCAATGAAAGGAAGCATTTGATGAAGGGCACAGTAAATCATAAATGATAATCTAATGGAAATTGCACAAATAAAAATATACAAATTGGAGTTAAGAAATAATCGATGGATTTAATAGCAGGTTAGAAAAAGCTGAAGAGATAATAAGCAAACTGGAATATGCCAGAAAAAATATTGAACACAGAATAGTAAAAGATAGCAAAAGAATATAAAATACAGAAGACAGTATAAAATATATACAGGTCATGACTGAAAGGTCTAAAAATATATTTAATGGAACCTCAGAATAAGAGGTAAGAAGGAAAAAAGCAATATTTGGGGAATAAATGCATAAGAAATTTATAAAATTGATGAGATATCAAGAAAATTGTAATTTGCATCACAGAAATTTATGTTCTAGCAAGACAAACAACAAAGTGAAAATGGCCAGCTGACCTGTGCTCTTCAATGCTGCTTTGCTCTTGTACTACCTAAAATAGTGTGAGAATCTAAGGACTCCCTTGGACATGATAAAGTGGCCACCGAAAATGTTCATCATCTACTAAATAGACCAAGAGTATGTGATCTGCTGCATTAAAAATATTTCTATTTTAAACTAAAAATATTATATTTCTTTATTTACCAACAAAGTCTAATCCTGGCCAGAGCAGCAAGATGCTGCAGCACCTGGATTACAGGATGAGGGGCATCCTGCAGCACAGCCCTATCTTCCCTGGCAACTTCAAGTCTTTCACAAGCATATGAATTTGAAACTCTGGGACTGTAATGAGTTCAAGCCAAAGAACTCAAAATAAGCAGAAAGAGAAGAGAACCGAGGCAGGGGTCTGGGGCTACTTCGGGGGTAGGACCTGGTCTCAATGACAGTAGAGAAACCTCCTCCCAAAGATAATGACATTGCCCCAGTGTCACTTGCTAGCTGCCAGGGGCCCAGGGATCGGCAGAACTGCTGGCTGAGGATTCCCAGCTGGTGTTCCAATGCCCCAGGCTCCTGTAGGACTCTCTGGGCCAGTCCCCCCGGGGGGGGGGGGGTTGGGCTATTGCAACAGGTGATAACCCCGCAAGGAAGAGGCACTGTTGCAGTCACTGCAAATACTTCCATAGCTAGGATTTCAGGGACCCCAACCCAATATACAACTGGCTGTGGGGATCCTCTGCCATCTATGGGCCAAGGCTCACCCATTCCAGGCATGATGGGCCCAGCACCTGGCAGGAAGCCTCCCATGCTTGGGAGGCTTGATTCCCCATTGGGAATCACCACTGGATGAGGAACTCCAATGCACATGCCCCCTTCAGGATGCGGCTCCCTCCCTGGGGGATGTTAGCCTTCTTTGACCCTTGGCCACAGAGTTATGAAAGCAGCTCCACAAAAGCGAGGGCCTGATTCCCCAGGGTCATGTTACCACAGACCTGTTTGTTTGTTATGCCCTTGTTCTTGGTTTCTCACGGGATTGTCTGGTTTCCCCTTCAGGGTCCCCTCCCCCAGGAATGCACCCACCAAGGCCCTAGACTCATCTTGGCCCTCCTCAGCTCCTTGCCTGTATCCCGTAAGGCTGTACATAGTCCCTTTCCTTCCTTGTGGCCTGTGAAACTAGTTTATAATAAACTATTAAGAATATCAAAAAAGGAAAAGAAAAGAAAATTTGTTCCAATACATCAATAGAGAAACAAAATAGGAAACAAAAGAGTTTTATGAAGCAATATCATTGTTTTTATTATAAGCAAAAATACATAGTGACCTATCATTAACAATTACGTTAAATCTATTTGATAATAAACCAGTCGTTTGTCAATTTTTTTGAAATAAAACATTAGGAACGAACTGGATTTGGGAAAGTATTTGTTCCTTAATCATATGAATCATTCACATCTCAGTTTCTGGAAATTTTACCAAAAAGTTATTACCAAGACTCAATAAATGACTTTTCATTACTCCTTTACCTTTTCACTCAGAAGTACCTTGTTTGATATGTTAAATTCATAAAGGGTTGAAAACATTGGAATATTATTAATCTCAAAACATATTTTCTAATACTTCCTTAAAAGTTACTTTTTTCATATATATTACATATGTCATCAATAATTTGGAGTTGTAGATACACCTTTTTCAATTTTTGAACTGTTTATTTGTAATCTGGTTGGCAAAACAGATCTCAAGGTCAAAGAAACAGGCGACTCTAGCTTACTCACTGCCAGAATGCATTTGATTTCATTTTTTTAAGTCAGAATGAACATACTATGTGCATCTCTTTGACATCTCATTTCTGAATGTTAATTCTAATATAGTTAAATCAAGGAGTTTTGTTCTGAATTTCTTGCTTAATGTTTTTACTTTTAATAATTCTTATTGATGCTTTCTTTGCTCTGATGAAATTCTACTTTGAGACACCAATGTTTCCAATTGCCACATACAGTGACCTAAAATCTTTTATACCCTTCATGTATCATGGTAACATTGATCCAGAATCTAATGCTTTGCATTTTTCTTTTTAAGTGGAGAAGGGCTGCTATTAAAGGTGGGGTTGAAAACGTGACTCAACATAAATACTTAGACTATTATATATATAGATGAAGTTTAAGAAAGAACACATGGGAAGTTGAGGAGTCTGATATTGATTTCCTGAGATTATCTTTGGAAAGGTCTTTGTACAACAGGTATATAAATAAAATTGTAATAGACAATTGAAAATATAAGCCTAGAAAATAGAAAAAGAGAAAAAAATAGACGTGCAGATATCTGCGTTACTTACATAAATTGAAAAAAATAGACACAATAATTATTCAAAAGAAAAGTGTTGCTTCACTTATTCCTATGTTAGTTTTTTTCAAGATATATAGGAGATTGAGCTTTGTTTTTATAATATAATATTCTGAAAACTAAGCACAGTGCTTCACAAACAGTAAAAATTAAAAAATCATGCTAAAAATTTTAATAAATCAATTAAATAAACATCTTTTTGATATAAAGATTATTTATCCTTTTTGATGAATCTTAATATTCTGAGGGCAAGTTGATCCATACATTTAAAAAGGAGTAAGTAATAGAGAATTACAAGTAATATTGGTAGAATGCATTTGTTTAAATTAGAAACAATATTTCAATAACTTTAAATCTAAGATTGATAATGAGAAATTAGATGGCATTTAAACTTTAAATTTTTAAGTACTTCCTTTGTGATTTGTATACAATTCAAAATAGATGAGATTTATTATTTATCATAAATTTAAATAACCCAGAGCTTTTACATTTTTCAAAATCGAAAAGTTGAGGTAAAATGTCAGAATTTCTGGAACTTTTAAACATTCTTATGTAAAACCGAATAATGTAAATGCAGCTCTAACTTACACAATTAAAAAAGGTAGACAAGAGAAACGGTAGACTAGAAAAGAATAACAAAATTATCCCTTTGATCAGTCACCTTAGCTTAGACAATGTGTCCTCAAAGATTTTTCTGAACTCCTTCAACTAGTACATGTTTAAACGTGTATTCATAACCTTTCGTACCTATATGAATAAGTAAGTACACACACCAATAACCTATTTGGGGGCAGTATATATCTGTTGCAAGTTATTTAAAAATCCTCTATTGAACTATCTAACAAAATATAGGAATAGAAAAAAAGATAAATTATTGCCATTATCACATAATCCGTCTTTATAATGGGAATATAAATATTTTGTTAATATATTCTCAAATATGTTTCTATCAGAGGATAAACGCAGTTCTAGCTATCATATTAGGTTATATTTAAAATGTCAGCAGTTCATGCTACTGTGTACAAAAGTATGGTTACAACTTTTACTAGAATCTCAGGAAAACGTCAAAACCCAGACAGACCAATGAAAAAACTGCTACATATTGAGAAAATGATTACTCTACGGAAGTAAAAATATTATCACGATACATTTTCAATTACTATAGATTACTGATTTTAAGAAGTAAAGTGAATTTTGACATTTCCTTTATATGGTCTAGAATGTTAGTATCAGTTAAAAATTAGGAAGTCAGTCTTTTATGAGAATTTTAATAGCCTAGTACTGCATATACAGCTTGTTTACAACAACAAAATCAACAAGATGAAGAAGAAGAAAAAAGAAATCACAACTGGATAATTGTTATCCAGACTGATAGAGAATTAATGAAATTTTAGCCACATACCTTGCAACTGAATCTTATTCTCAGGACTCTGAACCAGAACAGAACTGACAGAATCTAGGTTGTCATAGTTACTGCAGCCAAGAGGACCAGTCCGTGTTTCTGTTACCTGACAAACAAAACATCAACTTTATTATATAAATCAGAGTTTACCATGTTCTTTTGGCTCAATGTAGTTGTCACACACTGATATTATATGTCTGATGGTAAACATCACTGAAAGGCCTAGGATCTGATACATACCAACAGTACACACCCCTAAGCACAGAGAAGACAAATAACTCCCTTTTTCTTCAATTCCATTTTCTTCCCTTTGGCCAGGCATAAATCTTTTCAGAAAATAACAGAAGCCCTCTTTGGTCAAAAGCATCACTCACCTAAGGTCATTGATTTTACCCAAAATATGACAAGGCCATGCTCCTTTAGATAGAGAGCAAGTTTTGACTCATATGACAATTGTTTTTTGTTTGTTCATTTTTCCTCAATAAATCAGACCTATCTGTCAGGCTTCTGTCTAAAAATGGATTTTATTATTTTATTCTCCTTAAAAATCTATAGTTTTCCTGTCTTACATGGTGCCATCAAAGTCCAAACTCTTCTGCTTGGCTTCCATCTGTTCCATTTCTCCCCAACGGGCATAAATTCCTGTCCAGCTGGACATTCTTAATCCTATGCCTTTGCTTATACAACATCTTCCTTACAACATCCTCCATCTTTATCCCTCTTTTCTCCTATTTGACTAATTGATTTTATCTATCCTCAAGATGAAGCACATTTTCAAACATCCACACAAAGTATTCCTTAATGACTTTCACTTGTATTTTTCTCCATTTTTATAAAGTAGTTTGTAGTGCTCAGTTTTAGCACTTAAGTATGGAGTCACATATTGAGGACTGATATTTCCAATGGGTGTCTTGGGGAGTATAATATGAGAAGATGAGGAGTTTAGTCAATTATGGGAGACTGGAAGTTTATCCTCAGTATGACTTAAAAAAAACATATTTTAAAGCAGGGGAATATTGTAGTGATCTTTGTATTTTAAAAAGATACTCTCCACTCAACAACTAGAATGTTTTGCAAAAAATAATTCAGATAATTTCATTTCACCATTCACAACTCCACAGTGGTCTTCCATCTTACTGAGGGTAAAAGCCAGAGCCCTCCCTAGAACTAAAAAAAGTCACATTATCCAATTATCCCTGTTACTTCTCTGAACTCATTCCCTCTCCTCTTCTCCTAGTTTACTCTGCCCCAAGCACACTAGTTCTTTGCTGTTCCTTGACCATATTAGTTATCTTCCTGCCTCAGGATTTCTGACGTGTTGTTCCTGTGTCTGGAATGCTCTTCCTCAAAATATTTTTAAGCTCACTTTTTCACTTCTTCCAGGTTTTTGTTCAAATGTCATTCTCTTAGGACTCTTTGGACTAACCTATTTTAAATGAATATACCTCCCCATACTTCCCTCCTTCAACCATTATTTCTTTTCCTCCTTACTTTGTTCTACTTTTTCCACAGTAGTTATCAGCTTCTAACATGTTGTATAATTTACTCATTTATCATGATTACTGCTGACACTTCTCATTGGAATGCAAGCTCCACAAAGTGCAGGAAATACTGCCTATTTTGTTCACTATAGTATCCACATCACATATTAGGTTCTTGTATAAGCCCATGGGCATTAACTAGGAGAAAGAGAAGGAGACAGTTTATTTTTTTATTTTTTTAAAGATTTTATTTATTTATTTGAGAAAGAGAGAGAGTGAGAGAGAGAGCCCAAGAGGGAGTAGGGTCAGAGGGAGAAGCAGACTCCCTGCCGAGCAGGGAGCCAGATGCGGGACTTGATCCCGGGATTCCGGGATCATGACCTGAGCCGAAGGCTGTCGCTTAACCAACTGAGTCACCCAGGCACCCAAGAAGGAAACAGTTTAAAGGGAAATCATAACAAAGAAGACATTGAGGCCATTATCTAGATGATAAGGGCCTGAAGGAAGCAGTGGCAATAAGATTTATCTGAAGAAGATGGACTATGAAAAACAGATCTGGTAAGATTATGAAACACTGAAAACATACACAATGGAGAGAGGGAAAGCAACTGAGGTTTCTAGCATAAGTGATAACAATAAGATATGTTGCAACTAAGCTCCACTGTGGAGAACATGTAAGAGAGCTTGGCTTTGAGCATTCTGACTCTTAAAGGAATTAACATTCTCCACTGGAAACATCCAGTAGAACAAGTGACCCTGCCGATCTATTTCTTAGAATTTATGTCAAAGATGGGATCGCGAACGTGGGAGTCAAAAACTTATAGGTAATAATCAAAGACAAAAGGATGGATACGTCAGCTGAGATGCACTGAGTGAATGTGTAATTTGTATCATGACGACTCTATCGTAGTTTGTAAATAACAAGTTGTTTAGAATAATGAATATTGACTATGGGTGCATAGCAACAGTTGAGAATGCAGTTTATCATGGGCAAGGCAATACTTTTCCCCTAACATTACACCAACTTTGTATACTCCCTACCACTGTTCTCTCATGGTGATACTGACCATCCCTTATTTTGTTCAGGGGAAATCATTTCTAATGTTGATATATATAACTTAAATGTATGTGTGTGTGTATAAATGATATTTAAATATAAATGCTTATTAACAAAAGTGTAAAAAGAGGATTAAAGGCATCAAAGGAAATACTTAGGGTTTAAGGTAATTTAAATCTTCATGTTGTCCTATCAAGTAGTCTAACTATTGTCCCCTAATACACACAAACAGACACACACCACAATCATATAAACAAACTCCAGTATTTGTAATTTTAAGGGAAATTTTAAAATAAAATTGGCTTCAGGCACACACTTATTGACATGTGAGGTCTGGGAAAATGGAAGGCAATCTTCTAACCTTTGAAAGAGGATAAATAGTAGTAAGTCCATCTCTGTACAGACCTTCAGTTATATTAAGTTACTGTGTTATTGAGAATCAATGCAGGAAATTTAAATGATGAGCTTATTAATTTAGAGGCTTGAATCTATCTCTCTATCTCTCTATCTCTCTATCTCTCTATCTCTCTATCTCTCTATCTATCCGGATTGCTTTAATCTGGCACCTTTCACAATATACAATAAAAAAATCTATCATGTCCTATATATAATTTTATTTTTTCTTTATCATTTGCAACTGAATTCACTGATAATTGTCTGATTTAATATAAAAATTCACAAACTCTAGCACAGTCAATAATGCAAACCCCTTATTTTCAATTGCTTTATATTTAAGGCCCCTATATATCTTACTAGCA
The DNA here is from genome assembly GCF_009762305.2 of Zalophus californianus. Taxonomy (NCBI): domain Eukaryota; kingdom Metazoa; phylum Chordata; class Mammalia; order Carnivora; family Otariidae; genus Zalophus; species Zalophus californianus. The sequence goes on from NC_045604.1 coordinate 18,974,563, forward strand.
TCAGCACTAATAAATACATCCACACTTATTTTGTTTTTTCGATACTAATGAAAAATGAAAAGAAAATAATAAAAGCCAATTTATTGTACAAACATTTCAATAGACATGTTAACTCTACCAAAAATGTGGTTGTGCCACAGACAGCTTGAACTTTTGTTCATCAGCTGGTAGACGAACATCTGACATAGAGGTTTTCATATATAATGTAAGAAATAAAGACTGACTCAATAGATAAACATAAAAATGAATAAGGCTGACAACAATTCAGTACTGACAGCATTCAGTGTTTTGGGAATTGATGTATCAAATGAGAAACCAATTGTTATTTATTTATTTTATTCATCTATTGGAAGGAGGATGTTGAAAGCAAGGGAATGTAGTCTTTAGGATCCCATAATGATGCCCTTTCTGAGGTGTTACTGTAGTTTATGGTTGGGTCTGAGCACCATGAGGAAAATTACATGTGCTTGAGGGCCTGGGAAGCTGAGGGACCTGTGTGGAGTCCGCAAACATGGAAGATAGGATCCAACCAGCTATAGAAAGTAAAATCGAAACTTCAAGATCTATTTTTTTTTTTTTTAAGATTTTATTTATTTATTTGACAGAGAGAGACACAGTGAGAGAGGGAACACAAGCAGGGGGAGTGGGAGAGGGAGAAGCGAAGCAGGCTTCCCGCGGAGCAGGGAGCCCGATGTGGGGCTCGATCCCAAGACCCTGGGATCATGACCTGAGCCGAAGGCAGACGCTTAACGACTGAGCCACCCAGGCGCCCCGAAACTTCAAGATCTATTAAGGACAAATTTGTCTTCAAAATATAACAGATGTGTTCTTTCCTTCTATAACTGACTTATCAGAGAGGAGGGGCACTTGGGTGGCCCAGTCGGTTAAGTGTCTGCCTTCAGCTCAGGTCATGATTCCAGGGTCCTGGGATTGAGCCCCGAGTCCGGCTCCCTGCTCAGTGGGGAGCCTGCTTCTCCTCTCTTCCCCGCTCATGCTCTCTCTGTCTCTCTGTCTCTCTCTCTCAAATAAATAAATAAAATCTTAAAAAATATATATCAGAGAGAATAAAAGATCCTTTCAACTTTTCCTATATTGTTTCTATATTGTTTCATTAAACTATTGCCTAATATTTTCACAGTTGGAAAATTTTACACAGTGTAAAAGAAAAATGCGTAGCCTTCCTAATTCAAAGAGATGCCTTGCAGTAATTATATTAACAGATAGTATAGGTTCAAGTTTACTTAGAGAAAATAAAATGGTACAAATAATTCACTTGGAAATAAACAATCTTTATGATTTTCTATCAAATTTCCCTACAGTCTTACATATTCTAAAGATGATATAATGCCACAGCAATGCACTGGAGTTATGAAAATAATTCAGCGAGAACTAGTTGAAGAAAAACTATCTGAAGCAAAAACACTTTTTTAAATATTAAAACAGTGAAGCAAGTGGGACAAAAGAAGAGCCAACAAACAGAAAAACATAACACATTTCTAAATGAAAATAGTACTATTAAAGAGTCCATCATCTTCACACTCAGACATTATATATTTAAAATATTTGCAGTCAAAATCATCGTAATGTTACATAATTTGAAGAAAATAGACTAAAATAAACGTGTTCTGGTCACTATCCTAGCTCCACCGCTTACTATAGGGGAACATATTTAAACTTCAAGGTTCTATTGGGTGGAATGGCTAAAATTTTCTTACAGCCTAGTGTGGTTGGGAAACAAAAATGAGATAATCTATGAAAAGTGCTTACCACAGGCCTGGCCCACAGTAATTATTTCAAGGCAAATGTAAGGTATGTGTAAATGTTTACTATTAAAAGCAAAGGTACAATAATATCTCAGCTCTTGGAAACTTACTGGAATTACCCATATCCCACCTCTCAATCAAGGTTACAAGATCATAATACTTCTTCTGTTATCAGTGCTGAATGTTAACACTTTTCTTTGTAGATAGAGAAAAGGGGCCTGCATTTTAAGCCATCCTAAGTCAAACTCACCTGTGAATGAAACTAAGTAGAAGTTTTTTTTTAAGATTTCATTTATGATGTATGTATGTATGTATTTATTTAGTTTTAAGAGAAAGAGTGAGAGAGGGAGAGAGAAAGCATGCATGAGCAGACAGAGGGAGAGGGAGAATGAGAAGTAAGCTCCCCACTGAGCAGGGAACCAGGCAGACACTCAACTGACTGAGCCACCCAGGCCTCCAAAATACACAGAAGTTTTGTACAAGATCACATCAACGTGCAATTAGAGCACAATATAGTAAGAATAATCCACAACAAGACTAAGCTAGAAATAGTGATATTAGAAAAAATAGGCAGTTCAATTACACAAAAATCGCAAGAACAACAACAACTAGAGTGAAAATAGGAAAAGTTTTCTCATCTGTAGTACAGAAGACAAAGAGTCTCTCAAAACAAGTATGATTATATGAGAAAATTTTTATCCATGTTGAGTGAAAAAAGTAAAAGAAAATGTATATATACTTTGTAAAATTATACACACACACATCCATTATATATAGCTGTTGAACCTGATATTACTCTAGACTTTTTCAAAATGAAACAGAGTATTAGTTTACCATTTTGACTAAACCGATTATTGTTTATCAACAACTCAATAAAATCCATGATCATATGAATAGTATATCTCTTCTTGCAAATCTATAAATGCACATTTTTTAAAAAAGCTTGTAATGTTCCTGGAAACTTTATCTGGAATAAATAGGAAGACTTTTTTTTTACCTCTTAAACTACAAAAAAGACAAGAATATGTTTATTCTCCATTACAATGACTTGTCATCTATGAACTATTTATTGATCATGCAATAAGAAAAAAATATAGAATGGCAGTATCCTTGTTTGTCCTAATGTGTCATTTTTAATGACAAATTAATAAATATTTATCTTGGAAATTCAAGCAATGAAATAAAACTACTTTTCTCTGCTGTTATCACATATTTACCCACTTCTGTTTACCAGACATGAAACGAGGAGCAACTGCTGTTCAAGACCATCTTTTATTCATAGGCTAAATTTTCATGTACTTTACAGCTCTTTTATAGCTCTTTTCTCCTAATTTTTTTAAAAAAATTCATTTACTTCAAAGTTATATTAGAGTATATTGAAGTAGTTTATGAATCATTTTGTATCACCATTGATTATGCATATGAAACAATAGAATATTGATAAGTACAGTGTAGCTCATTTACAAAGTTGTGCCTAGAGTTATTAAAAAATCCAATGCAATTCATTTTTAACGATCTTAAAAAGTTATATTTATATTGTTTTCTTTCAAGGCCACACTTATGACTATTCTATAATCTAAAAGGTAAACACATGATAACTCAATCTTCCACTAGGAACAAACTTAAGCATCCTTATTTTCATTTTTATTTTGTTGAGTACGTATAATTCAAAAAACACCCTTATTTCACACTTATTTATAAAAAGCAATTAGTCTTTTCCTCATAAACTCATGTATGAGTAGCAATAAAAAGCACTATTTCCCAAGGGTAGAAAATTGTTTGAGGGAATAAATATACTAAGAATTAGGAGATTATCCCTCTCAAGATATCTTAATATTATGATCCCTTATCTTACCATAAAGTTTTCTTTATGTTTTATTATGGTATTTATAAAATTACACTCCTCTGTTTACATTATTTACTAATTTAATTATAAACTCTCTTTCATAATTGCACACAGTACTTGACACATGGTAAGAATTCAATAATTCCAAACAAAGTTGGTGGGTAAATGTCTTATTTTTTGTTAGAAAAAACAAAAGAATACTTAAGTTGATTTATTAAAGTTTTCTGAGAACCTCTTGAAGAAAATGCAGCAGGGCCAGCATATATAAAGTTTTAGAGCTATCGGGAGTCTTAGAAATCATCCAGCCTCAGCATTTCATTACACAAATGAGCTGTCTGGAGCCCATGGAGGTTATAGAGTTAGCTTGGTATCATGTCAGTAAAATTAGAGCTGGAACTGGGTCTGAAACCTCCTGACTCATCAATCAAATACCCATTCTTAATCTCATACTGGCTTTCCAAGCTCTATATGTAAGATTTTTAAAGCTCTGTTTGCCTTGATCAATCTAATTCCTTCTTCCTCTCCCTTTCACACTCTCTCTCTAGCAATATAGTTACAATAAATAACAATTTAACTGGTCTAGATTGATGTAGAGATCAGTTAGAATGGTGTAATATCTTGGGTCCTTCTCATGAACAATAAATATTGCCATGAATGTACTGGTTAATATAAGTTTGATCGAAGGCCAAATGAATTACCTTTTATTCTTCTTTTTGAATTACCTTTTATTCTAAATATTAATTTATTAATGACTTGAAATATAACTTCCCACATATTCTTAAATTACTCTACATTAGATGTTTAAATAATAAAATACAAGTGTTGGTTAATTTTTATTATGTCCTAATATAGGATCTTTTATAATTGTATATGGTTAAAGCTATCAAACTAACAAAAACCTTTAGAAAAAGCTTATACTAAATGTATATATATAAATACATAAATTTATATATAGTATAATATATGTTGTAGTCAATAATATATGATAATTATATAATAATAGGATACTAAAACATAATTTTATATGTATAACTATATGTTTTTAGATATATAAGTCATAATTATATAATAATTCTGTCATATTTGTCATTTATGATATATAATTATATGACATTATATGTGATACTTGATTATAAATTTTACATAATAATTAGCAATTACATACATGTATCATTTCTGTTTTTTCAAATGTGAATACTGAGTTTATTTATTTATTTATTTATTTATTTAATATTTTATTTATTTATTTGACAGAGACACAGAGAGAGAGGGAACACAAGCAGGGGGAGCGGGAACGGGAGAAGAAGGCTTCCCACAGAGCAGGGAGCCCGATGCAGGGCTCGATCCCAGGACCCTGGGAACGTGACCTGAGCCAAAGGCAGACGCCTAATGAATGAGCCACCCAGGCACCCCCAAATGTGAATACTGAGTTTAAAGATACTTTTACTATTTATTTTTTTCTTCTGTCAGTCATTAATTCGTATTTTACCACTTTACTGAGCATTTAACATCAAACTACAATTCAATGTAGTCTGAGTTGTTTATCATGCTGCAATATTTCTGGGGTTTAATATTTAATTGGGAAATGAATTTTCAAATGTATTGGTAATTACAAAAAGCATATGAAATGTTCATATTGGAGAAAGATATTCTGGTAGCAAGGACTTCATTTATTTTTGAAATTGCTTTATTACTTATAGTAAGTTTCGCGGGAAAAGTATAAATTCATATGCAAAATGCTCTGTCAAGTGAAAAATACATGAGTGTATCAATACTAAATTTAATTGCATCTTCACACAATAATACACATTACACTTAGTCCATTACACACAATTAATATCATGATTTAAAATATATTTGACATTGTCAATATTTCTTGAACCTGCTCTAACCATTTAATAGAAGTTTAAAATAGTACATGATGTATAATCAATGCCCAGATGACTCATATCTTTACATGAAAAGCAGAAACACGAATCAAATACAAATTCAATGTAAAGGAGCAAACACCATCGTTGAATTATTTATCTATGCAAATGACTTTATGCTGAAAACTATTTCTCCTAATTCTATTCCCCATAACTTCAATAAATAACACACTTTTAAGTATTAGAATCATCCATTTATAGGACTGCATTTTTTCTTTTTTTCTTTTATTATGTTATGTTAATCACCTTACATTATATCATTAGTTTTTGATGTAGTGTTCCATGATTCATTGTTTGTGCATAACACCCAGTGCTCCATGCAGAACGTGCCCTCTTTCATACCCATCACCAGGCTAACCCATCCCCCCACCCCCTCCCCTCTAGAACCCTCAGTTTGTTTTTCAGAGTCCATAGTCTCTCATGGTTCATCTCCCCCTCCGATTTCCCCCCCTTCATTCTTCCCCTCCTGCTATCTTCTTCCTTTTTTTTTTTTTAACATATAATGTATTATTGGTTTCAGAGGTACAGGTCTGTGATTCAACAGTCTTACACAGTTCACAGCGCTCACCATAGCACATACCCTCCCCAATGTCTATCACCCAGCCACCCCATCCCTCCCACCCCCCACCACTCCAGCAACCCTCAGGTTGTTTCTCAAAGTCCATAGTCTCTCATGGATTGCATTTTTAAAAGCTATCTGGAGTTTATTCCTTAGGGGAAGCAGTGATACTTGAAACATGAGGATAAAATGTATGATTATAAACAATATTAAGTTAGGTATATTCATAAAGCATGTACAAAATAAACAATAGAACAATGAAGTATAAAATGTAAGAGATGAGGCACAACGTAGGTCAAAACATAGCATGTGAAATAAACTATTAAGCTGTGAAGAGAGTAATATAAAAGACAGGGCACACATTTTATTTAGGAACAAAAGAGAGTCTGTCTTCTTGGAGAGCAATTGCTTCAGTGCAGTTTTCACTTTACTTGCCACCATGAGTCCAGGCAGGCCTATAATGACTGACTGATTTTTTCATACCCTATAAATTACTCTCCATCAAAATCAGACACAAGCGCCCACATGTAAACCTGTTGAGAGAGACTATATGTCCTTTGAGCACACATTAAAATACAAAATTACACACGAGGCTAGAAAAAAGAAATTTTCTCATATTCTTAAAGTGTCTATTCAGTTTGATGTGGAATAAGGTAAACTGGATACAATTTAGTCACAACAAGGTTGCCAAATAATATCAGGACTCTTTTGTGCTCAAACCATGGTTACCATGGAATTTCAGTATGTGGCACTTGATTGGTCTTGGAGAGGCCAAATCTATAAGCTCACTCCTTACAGATGCTGTTTTGACTTATTTCTTAAATAACGCAGACCTAAAAATCACAGCAATTGGAAGAAACTATATAGCAAAAAAGGTTTTCCTTAGGTTCCTGACTATATACATATATATATATATATATATATATATATATATATATATATATATTTAGAAAATTGACACTTTCCTAAAAGCTACATTTATGGTAGCTATAACTGATCAGGTTACATAAATGGTAACCTTGTACTTCATTATCTGAAGGAATATTGTTATTGCCCTAGAGTTGGCTTAGAGTTTTCTGAGGTATTCAATATTAATAATAATAAAAAAAAGTGAAGTGAAGTTTCACTGCCACAGGGCAGTGACAAACAACAAACAGATTGTGACCTGGTTCAGGGCCGTGACATGCTGCCTGCGTTCTGGTGAGAGCCGTTACACAGGCAATGCAGGTGTTGCTACCACCCTGGACCTGAACACCACTCCCCCCCCGGACCAAAGAAATTACATCTAAAGGAACTCAGGAGTCAGGGGTTCTTTTCTGTTACTTCACATAAAAAAATAAATATAATCCAAGGCGGTTATTGTTACATTCTCTTTTAGAAATGAAAGCAAACAGAAGTGAAATATTTAAAAATGATTTTATAGTCTTTGTTTCATAGCAATCTCATTGCCTTTTAGTTATTGAATCTACTTCAAATGACCACCAACTCTGAAACACAACGGTAAAACAAAACAAAACAAAACCAATTATTTCTAAACCCAAGTTCAGAATCCAAATTTTTTTGAGCTACTGTAAATACATCATCATATAAAACTAATAGTGTTTTATAATCATTTTCAACAACAGTGTTGTCAGCTATCCTTTTTTAAGTAAAAATACAAAACTAGGAGTTGTGTGAAAGGCTAAATTTAATATGACAAAGAACTGGAATTAGGATAGGGTCCTCAGCCCATATTGCCTTTCCCTTGGAGATAGTCCTCTCTAATTGCAGAAGAACATGCGTAGGCTATTCCTTATGGTTTTTCTTATTCCTTTTCCAAATCCCTTCTGTATCTCTAAATACAACCACTCCAAGATATGCCTCTATGAGTTCTCTCTTTGATGGAATAAGAAAAGAAGCAGTTAGACTGAATATACCAAAGATGTTATCCACTCTAACCTACAATTGAGCAAATGCCACTAAATTCGCACACAAGATCTGTTGTCAGGATGAGTGAGCAAAGAATTACACTACACAGAGCCTTTCACTTCATTAATTTCCATTTTATAATGTATTTTATTAGTATATTTCTAAATCTACCCATTTGGTACTCATCGGGAGTCTCAGCCAAGCAGTTAACTGTGAACTGATCCTCCAGATGACATAAAAATTTATCAATTGGATTATCTATTTTGCTTCCTTTTGACAAAGTAACTAAAAAATGTGCAGATGCAAATGTCAAGTATTGGAATGAAAGAAACTAACACCACATTGGAGAATGATGGCAGCAGAATCAAGGATACTGCCAATTCATCATGGCTAGTGAGTGCACACAAAGCACAGCCAGAGACAATCTGTCACTGTCAAAATGCCAACCGCAAAATGCTCTGCCATACTGGGATAGTAAAGCAAGGCACCTTGTTAGATATAGGCTTCTCTTGTGTTTCAAATGTAATCAAACTATTTCATTATATTTTTATGTTCTCTTTTAATGTAGGAGTCAGTAGAGTGCACCGTACCATTTCCCACAGCTCCTGCTGTTTTAAAATCTACCTTACCAAAATTTTTTGTATTACGCCTCCAAAATTCCATATTTAATACTACTATTCTGAACTACTTATTAAAACATTTCTTATTGCTTATGATTACACATATAAAACTTTTCATTATAGCCTTCTGAGGTTTCAGCAGTATTGAATATTTCCGAATTACTTAAGCATATCAAAAGCTCTGAGTGCAGTTATCTTTTTTATAATAGGACAACTAAAGCCTGTGCACAGACTAGCTAAACTTTCATACTGAAACTGTCATATTCTTCCATTTGTCACCCAATTAAACAAGCACCCGAGAGAACTGATAAGCGCAACATGCTAAAACTCAACAGACTCAGGAGTAATTAGAAAGACAGAAGTGGATTTCTTGTTTCAACTGGCCATTACAGAAACAGTTCTGTCGTCACTTCTTTCTCTCTTTTATTTTTTTTCCAAAAAATAATTGGCTTTGCTCACACAGAAAAAGTTTGGATAAACCCAAATTTTTTAGCAACTGATCATCTCTAAAAGTCAGCACTAAGATGACTTCGAACAAACAAAAATTATATGAGAAGCAAGAATCTTATAATCCACATGAATTACATCCATATTATTAAAATTCTAAGAGCCAGGGGGAAAAAATACAATATATTGGACAAATCTCTTAGCAATATTGCAATCACACTCTACAGTGTTGCCCTCCCCTACTTTTTTTTTTTTTTTTAGGTTGAAACACAGCCTGGGGATTATAATTAATATAATTATTTATCACAAAAAATAATGCAACACAACAAAAACTGGAAAGAACAAAAAGCTTAATCATTTTTAAACTATATATTTGTGTATTTCCTGGAATAAATTTAGAAATAAAAAATAAAAATCCAATGTGAACTCTCACTGCAATTCTTTTTTTTTTTTTAAGATTTTATTTATTAGAGAGTGAGCGAGAGAGAAACAGCATGAGAAGAGAGAGGGTGAGAGGCAGAAGCAGGCTCCCCGCTGAGCCGGGAGCCCGATGTGGGGCTTGATCCCAGGACTCCGGGATCATGACTGGAGCCAAAGGCAGTCGCTTAACCAACTGAGCCACCCAGGCACCCCTCTCACTGCAATTCTTTCTCTTTTATTACCTTTTCCCCAAAACCTAATCCTCATTATATTATTTCTTCCTATTTATTAGATTCAGAGATCAGGATTCCGAAGGGACTTTTCTATCTCCATGGTACCTCTGGGACTTCATGGAGCTTTATTGGCAGCAAGCATTTCCCAGAGTGCAGTCCAAAGACCACATGCACCTATGGTTATAAAACACCAAGTCTATTAATGTTGAATCTCTGGAAGTGCTCTTTAGACAACAACCAGGTGATTCTTAGCCACAGTAAACACTGAAACCCATCAAGCTAGTAAAGAAAAATCTTAAAGAAAAAAAAAAAGATTCCTCAGTGGGTATATAATCTCAAATTATATGTTTTCCTTTTTCCTTATAAAAGATTATAAAAGAAAATCCCTCTTCTTTCATATCTCATTCATTTAACATTGGTAGGGAAGAACTTTTAAAAGGATTCATTCTGAACAATCTAACTTTGACTTACTCTACTTTTCATAAAAATATTTTGTTCTAATTATTTCCTATGGACGATTTTTAAAAGTAAAAAATAAGCTACTTTGCCCTTCAAAATAATTACAATTTAACCTCTTCTTGGTTCAGTTGATGTACAAATAATCTTATAATATAATTGAGTATAAAGATATTTGCCCATGCATTACATGGGACCTGCTGAGAATGACTGAGCTGTTACTTCAGATATATTTTATTGAGGTGTCATTTCAGCTGTACAGATTGCTCCCTCACCCTATGTCACTATAAGTTTAATTTTATCTATGGATATAACTACTGTGACTCCTACTACCAGTCCTTTTTGTCTACCTGAAAGTCTATTACTAAGACTTATCAGTGAGGAAGTCAAATAAGCAAGCTGGATAGATTTGTTTCTGAATAGTTTCTAAGCAAAACCTGGAGGCTTTTTCATATTAAAAAAAAAAAGAACATGAACTTTAGGAACGAAAATTATAAAATCTCTTTAGATTACTTAGGCATCTTCTCTACTTGCCTTTAAATTTTCTGACATTATAGTTTAGGCTATTGAAAAATGACATTGAAATTTTGAAAAGCAATATATTTCAAATTACAAATACCCATATTACACTTAATTATATTGTGACACTAGATTTTCAAGCATTGAGAATGAAACAATGAAACAATTAGGTTACCAGAAAGGGAACCAAATTGCAATTATGAAATTGGTTTCTATCTGCAGCTTTGTCACTTGCTTAGTATATAAATATCTCTGTATATAAAAATAAATATACCTGAATTACTTAGGTAAAAATAGATTTATATCTAACATATATATGCATATATATATATACTTTAGTTAAGCTCTGTTTGATGTAGGATGTTAGCTATGCATTTGTCATATATAGACTTTATTGTGTTGAGGTACATTCCTTCTATACCCACTTGGTTGAGACTTTGTATCATAAATGTTAAATTTTGTCAAATGCTTTTTCTGCATTATTGAGAAGATCATATGATTTTTATCCTTTGTTTTGTTAATGTGGTATCATGTTGATTGTTTTGCAGATGCTGAACCATCTTTTCATCTCTGGAAAAACTCCCACTCAGTTGTAGTATGTGATCTTTTTAATATATTGTTAAATTCAATTTGCTAATATTTTGTTGAGGATTTTTATATCTATGTTCACCGGGGATATTGGCTTATAATTTTTTTCTTTCTTTTTTTTTTTTTTTTTGTTGTTGTTGTCATTGTCCAGTTTTAGTATCAGAGTAATGTTGGTCTCAAAAAATGAGTTTGGAAACGTTCATTGATCTTCAATTTTTGTGAGTTGTTTGAAAAGGATCAGTATGAACTCTTCTTTGAATGTTTGGTAAAATTCACTTGTGAATCTAATGGTCCTAGATGTTAGTTTTGGGGGAGTTTTTAAATTACTGAATCAATTTCAATACTTGTAATCAGTCTATTCAGATTTTCTATCTTTGTGTTCAGTCTTGGAAAGTTGTGTGTTTCTAGGAATTTATCCATTTTTTTCTAGGTTATCCAATATGTTAACACATAATAGTTCATATTAATCTCATATCCTATGTATTTCTGCGGCATCAGTTGTAACTTCTCCTTTTGAAGTTGACCTGTATTAGTATGAAATTCCCACTTAGAACTGCTTGTGTTGTGTCCCATAGGTTTTTAAAAGTTATGTTTCCATTTTCATTTATCTCTAGGTAATCTGATTTTCTCTTTGTGTTGAGAAAACCGGAGAGCCTCATGCAAAAGAATAAAAATGGACCACTACATTACTCCATATATGAAAATAAACCCAAAATGCATTAAAGACTTATATATAAGACCAGAAACCATAAAAATCCTAAGAGAAAACACAGGCAATAAGCTCTTTGACATTGGTCTTAGCAATTTTTTTGAACCCAGACAAGGGCAACAAAAGCTAAAATAAACAAATGGGATTATATTAAACTAAAAAGCTTTCACACAGTGAAGGAAACCATCAAGAAAACAAAACAAACCATGAGAGACTATGGACTCTGAGAAACAAACTGCGGGTTCTAGAGGGGAGGGTGTGGGAGGATGGGTTAGCCTGGTGATGGGTATTAAGGAGGGCACGTTCTGCATGGAGCACTGGGTGTTATATGCAAACAATGAATCATGGAACACTACATCAAAAAACTAATGATGTTATGTACGGTGATTAATATAATAAAAAAAAACAAAAAACAAAAGCAACTTACTAAATAGGAGAAGATATTGGCAAATCACACATCCAATAAGGGGATAATATAAAAAAAATTAAGAACTTACACAACTTAATGTAAAAAAACAATTTAAAAATGGGCAGTTAGGGGTCCCTGGGTGGTTTAGTCTGTTAAGCGTCTGCCTTTGGCTCGGGTCATGATCCCCAGGGTCCTGGGATCCAGCCCTGAGTAGGGCTCCCTGCTCAGCGGAGAGTCTGCTTCTCCCTCTTCCACTCCCCCCTGCTTATGCTCTCCTTCTCTCTGCGTCAAATAAGTAAATAAAATCTTAAAAAAATAAAAATAATAAAAATGGGCAGATAAATTAAATAGACATTTTTCCAAAGAAAACATACAAATTGCCAGCAGGCACTTTAAAAGATGCTCAACATCACTAATCGTCATGGCAATGCAAATCAAAATCACAATGAGATATCTTAAACCCGTCAGATTGGCTATTATCAAAAATAACAAATGTTAGTGGGTATGTAAATTGATGCAGTCACTATGGAGAACAGTATGGAAGTTCCTCAAAACAAAACAAAAAATAGAAGTACCATATAATTCAGAAATTTCACTTCTGGTTATTTATCTGAAGAAAATGAAAACAACAATTTGAAATGATATAAGTACCTCTATATTCACTGTAGTACTTTGTACACTAGCTCAGTTATGAAAGCAACATAAGTATCCATTCAGAAATGAATGGGATGGATAAAGAAGATAGATGTAGGTAGGTAGCTAGGTAGATAGATAGATAAGATGGAATATTATTCAGCCATAAAAAAGAATGAAATCTTGCCATTTGTGACAACATGGCTAAACTTATGCTAAGAGAAATAAATCAGACACAGAAAGAGAAGTGCCATATGATTTCAATTCTATGTGAAATCTAAAAAACAAAACAGGAACAGACTCATAGATACAGGAAACAGTTAGTTATCACAGACGAGAGGGGTTGAGGGGTAGGTGAAATAGGTAAAGATGATTAAGCAATACAAATTTCCAGTCATAGAATAAATAAGTCATGGTAATGTAATGTACAGCATAGGAAATACAGTCAATAACATTGTAATAACTTTTTACAGTGACATATGGTAATTAGACTTATGGGGATCATTTTGTAATGTACAAAAATATTGAATCACTATAATTTACACCTGAATAATAGGATATTGTATGTCAATTTTCCTTCAATAAAATGTTAAACCCTATACATTTACAAATACAGCTTTTTGTTATAGAAAAAGGAACTGCAGACTCCAAAGTGTAATCTTCATATTAGTCCAGTTTTTATTAATGATGTGGCAAAGTTCCTAGCTATCAAAAATGATGCATTTTATCCATGTTGATAGATCTAGGGTGAAGAACTGTGCATAAGAATTGCATTTGCTACGTGTGAGTACTTAATATGTAAGATTTTCTAAGAAGGACAATCTATAAAACTATAGCTATATATATATAGATATATATATATAATTAAGAAGCCTCTTAAGATTTAGATCAAATTAATTAACAGCATTTACGTTAAAAATTATATAGACTAAATTGAAAGTGAGCAAACAGTAAAAAGATGAGTTATATGAAAATATCTGTCATATCTTATGATTTTAAGGAATTACCTACATATAACTAGTGTTGAGTACTTTCTTATTTTTGTATATTTATCTCCATCTAGACACTTTATTAAATTTTATATATTTTATTCTCTCTCTCTGCTTATGTCATTAACAAAAATTTTAAGACCTAATGTCAATATAAAGATAATTTAAGTTATGCTAAAGTTTACACCTCTTTAATCCTGTAGATCTAAACTGATTTAAAAAAAGTCATTAGTTCCTAGTCCTAAGTATCATACACAAAAAAATATCCTATCAAAACATGTTTTCCCCCATCAGTATTTCTTCAAATTTAGAATTTAAACAGAGAAACTTGAGTTATAGTTCTAAATCTAGTCCTTCCCTTTCCTAGAGAAAACCATCCAAAATCAATTGGTCTTAGCTTTCTTACATATAGAAGGAGATAATTTATTTTTTTAAATTTTTTTATTGTTATATTAATCACCATACATTACATCATTAGTTCTTGATGTAGTGTTCCATGATTCATTGTTTGTGCATACACACAGTGCTCCATGTAGAATGTGCCCTCTTTAATACCCATTATCAGGCTAACCCATCCCCCCACCCTCCTCCCCTCTAGAACTCTCAGTTTGTTTCTCAGAGTCCATAGTCTCTCATGGTTCGTCTCCCCCTCTGACTTACTCCCCTTCATTCTTCCCCTCCTGCTATCTTCTTCTTTTTCTTTTTTCTTAACATATGTTGCATTATCTGTTTCAGAGGTACAGATCTGTGATTCAGCAGTCTTGCACAATTCACAGCGTTCACCATAGCACATACCATACCCAATGTCTATCACCCAGCCACCCCATCCCTCCCACCCCCCATCACTCCAGCAACACTCAGTTTATTTCCTGAGATTAAGAATTCCTCATATCAGTGAGGTCATATGATACATGTCTTTCTCTGATTGACTTATTTCACTCAGCATAACACCCTCCAGTTGCATCCATGTCGTTGCAAATGGCAAGATCTCATTCCTTTTGATGGCTGCATAATATTCCATTGTGTATATATACCACTTCTTCTTTATCCATTCATCCGTCAGTGGACATCTTGGCTCTTTCCACAGTTTGGCTATTGTGGACATTGCTGCTATAAACATTGGGGTGCACGTACCCCTTTGGATCCCTACATTTGTATCTTTGTGGTAAATACCCAGTAGTGCAATTGCTGGATCGTATGGTAGCTCTATTTTCAACTGTTTGAGGAACCTCCATACTGTTTTCCAGAATAGTTGCACCAGGTTGCATTCCCACCAACAGTGTAGGAGGGTTCCCCTTTAGAAGGAGATAATTTAAATAAATGATCTCTAAATCTGTTTGATTAACTCTTCACCCTGTTTTAAATGGTGATGGAGGAGGAGGAGGGAGCAAACTGACTCTTCTCCTTTTTGTTTTCTTTTTTTCTTACTATAATTTATTTTCTTTTTTGCCTCCCACTGAGCCCCTCTATGAAACATTAATTGAAATTTAATTATATGTATAAATTTTTGAGATAATTAATACATATATGTTAACATCTTTACATTTTAAAAATTGTTTATTAGTTTAGCCATCCTTCAAGGAATTATCTCCATATATAGTGTTGAGTATTTTCTTATTTTTGTATATTTATCTCCATCTAGACACTTTATTAAATTTTAAATATTTTATTCTCTCTCTCTCTGCTTATGTCATTAACAAAAATTTTCAATATGTCCCCCTGCCAAGATTTTGATTTAATTAAATTTAGTTTTATAATTTCTTTATTTAGAATATTGATTTTCAATCTCTACTGCACATTTAAATCACCTGAGATGCTTTAAAACATCACTACCCTTAGAAATTTTGACACACTCTGTCTCTAGTTGGAGTCTAGGCACTGGTACATTTAGAAAGCTATCTGGAGAATTGTATTTCTTTTAAGTTTTTATTTAAATTATCTGGAGAATTTTAATGTAGGGCTACTGGTGTTGAGAACCACTGGTTTCAAAATACACTTGACATTATTAGTAGTCAAATGATTTCAATCAAATCTAGTTGTTTTTTTTCTTTTGCTGCCTTTTAGGTTTTAGTGGCATTGGCTGCTGAACTTTATTGTATGCTTTTCTGCATATATTGATATGATTCTGTAGGTTTTTCTCGATAAATCACCGATTTATTTTCCAATAAACATTTTCAGTTTATTTTAAGTGTGGACTTTTGGGGTCTTATATTTATGGGAATATCCCTTCTAGACTCCCCATCTTGGACGGTATTTGAACTTTATCATTTGTAACTTGCGCCCTATTAGACTAAACCACAGAGCTCAGATCCATTCAATTCAACAAATGCTATCAAAGCAAAAGTTTATCTCAGTGTCCTTTGCTTACACGGTTCCTTTTTCACCATTGTTTCAGAATTTCTTTCTTGTCAACTTTTTGGATTTATAGAAGAATGTGCTGTTGCATTACCTGCATCTTCCTGCCATATGAGAAGAAGAGTTTGACATCCCTTAACACATTGCATTAATTCACTCTTTTTAATAGTCACTCTTTATTATTTTATTTTCTTTTTTGTTGGTTTTAATGGGGAAATATAATCAGTTCATATTTGCCTTACACTGATATTCTTGATTTGAATTTTTCTTTTTCTTATGTGAGTATTTTCTTATTTTCCTTTTTTGCCTCATTTTTATTGATTTAGTCAGGTTTTTATTTCTTTCTTTTTTTTTTCCTCTTCTGGTTTAGAATATCCTGTTGCATTTCTGTCTTCCATTAGTATTTAGCTTCCTTTTGTCAATACTCATGATTAAAACTTCCTTCTCTCTTATAATTTGAAAAATATATTTCACCAAAAAATTAATGATCAAACCACCTATTAAGATGATATCTTTTGAGTACATAAATGAGATGAAGAGTACATTAGAAAGAAATGGTAATAGAGTAGATTGGAAGGAAAAAAAAATAAACAATCTGGAAGATGGGAATCTAGAAATGATTAGGATGGAAGAAGAGAACTAAGATTTTTAAAAAGTGAAGAAACACTATGAGAGCTCTGAGACTCCATTAGAAAAGCCAAAATAAGAATAATGAGTATATCAGAAGAGAAAAAAGAGAAGAGGGCAGAAAGGATATTTAAATAAATAATAACTGATAATTTCCCAAACATTGAGAAAGAACTAGACGTACAATTTAATAGAGCACCTTACTATCTTAATGCAAAAAGACCCTCTCCAAGACTTGAAGCTGTCAAAAGTCAATGATAAGCAATCTAAAATGCAAGCTGGGAAAAAATAAAGCAACTAAAAAAGGAACCCCTATCAGCAGAAACCCTACAGGCCAGGAGAAAGTAAAATGACATATTCAACATGTTGAAAGATTAAAAATTGCGAACAAAGAATTAATTCTCTATCCAGTAAAGTTATCCTTCAAATATGAAGGAAAAATAAATTTTTCCCAGACAAACAAAAGCTGAGGGAATTCACCACCACTAGGCCTACCTTATAAGAAATATTGAAAGGAGCTTTTCTTTTTTTTTTATTAATTTTTTTATTGTTATGTTAATCACCATATATTACATCATTAGTTTTTGGTGCAGTGTTCCATGATTCATTGTTTGTTCATAACACCCAGTGCTCCATGCAGAACGTGCCCTCCTCAATACCCATCACCAGGCTAACCCATCCCCCTACCCCCTCCCCTCTAGAACCCTCAGTTTGTTTTTCAGAGTCCATCATCTCTCATGGTTCATCTCCCCCTCTGACATACTCCCCTTTTCTTCCTCTCCTGTTATCTTCTTCTTTTTCTTTTTTCTTAAAATATGTTGCGTTATTTGTTTCAGAAGTACAGATCTGTGATTCAACAGTCTTGCACAATTCACAGCGCTCACCGTAGCACATACCCTCCCCAATGTCTATCACCCAGCCACCCCATCCCTCCCACCCCCAACCACTCCAGTAACACTCAGTTTGTTTCCTGAGATTAAGAATTCCTCATATCAGTGAGGTCATGTGATACATGCCTTTCTCTGATTGACTTATTTCACTCAGCATAACACCCTTGAAAGGAGCTTTTCTAACCAATGAAGAGACAAAAGTCCACAAAACCCTGAGTACATTGATAGGCAGAATCAGAAAATTGTAACTTGTTTAGAATAAGGTGTTAAACACTTAATTACTGCATAAAGTTAAAAGAAAAAGAAAGTATTTAAAATGTAGCTACTTCATTTTGGTAACCAAACTCAGCATTAAAAGGGATAATTTATGACAACAAAAATATAAAAGAGGTGGAAGGAAAGGATGAAACTGCATGAGCAAATGAAGATAAGTTGCTATCATCTGCTGAAAGAGGACCATTTTATCTATGAAACGTTTTATACAAACCTCATGGAAACCACAAGACAAAAATTTAGAGCAAAGACATAAAACAAAAAAAGGAGAAAATGAGCAAATCATCAGAGAAAACAACTAACTTTAAAAGGTACTAACACTACAGAAAAGAAAAATGGAGGTACAAAACAACTAGGAATAAAAGAAAGTTACATGGCAGCAGTAAGTCCTCATATATCAACAATCACCTTAAATGTAAATGGATTGAACACATCAATTAAAAAGCAAAGAGTGACTGGATGGATTAAAAAAACAAGACCCAACTATATGCTGCTTTCAGAAGACTCATTTCAACTCCAAAGAAAAACATAGGCTCAAAGTGAAAGGATGGAAAGGTGACACTTCAAGCAAAGAAAGCGAGTATAGTCATGCTTTTATCAGACAAAGTAGACTTCAAGAAACAAACAAGGTGATTATATAATGATAAGGGGGTCAATACATCAAGAAGATATTACAATCATAAATACATATGATCCCAAAATTCGAGCACCAAAATATATTAAGCAAATACTAACAGATCTTTAAAGAGAAAGAGACAACAGTACAATAATAGTATGGCCTTCAGTACCCCATTATTGGTAAAGGATAGGTCAACCAGAAAAAAAATCATCACAGCAACAACGGAATATAAAGCCACACTTTATAACAAATGGACCTAGGACATTCCATCCACCAGCAGCAAGATACACATTCTTCTTAAGTGCATTTGAAACATTCTCCAGGATGAACCATATGATAGATCATAAAACTAATCTTAGCAAGTTTAAGAAGACAGAAATCATACCAACTACCTTCTCTGACCCTAATGGCATAAAATTAGAAATTAACAAGAAGACAGTAAGTAGATCTTCAAATAATTGGAAACTAAACAACACACTTCTAAACAACTAATGGGTCAAAAGAGAAATTAAAAGGAAATAAGGGAAACAAATGAAAATGAAAATATAACATCAAATTTTGTGGGATGATGCAAAAAGAGTTATGAAAGTCTATAGAAACATATGCATATATTAAGAAATTAGAAAGACCTCAAAAATAACCTAATTTTACATGTTAAAGAACTAGAAAAAAGGAACAAATTAAAACCAAATATATCAGAAGGAAATAATAAAAATCAGAGCAGAAATAAACAAAATAAAGATCAGACAAACAATGGAAAAGATCAGCAAAACTAAAAGGTGGTTCTTTAAAAATATAAACAAGATTGACAAACATTTAGCTGGACTAAGGAAAAAAAGAAGATGCAGATAAATAAAATTAGAAATGAGGGCTGCCTGAGTGGCTCAGTCCTTAAGCATCTGCTTTTGGCTCAGGTCATGATCCCATGGTCCTGGGATCGAGCCCCACATCAGGCTCCCTGCTCAGCGGGAAGCCTGATTCTCCCTCTCCCATTCCCCCTGCTTGTGTTCCCTCTCTCGCTGTGTCTCTCTCTGTCAAATAAATAAATAAAATCTTTAAAAAAAATTAGAAATGATGGAGAAGACATTACAACTGATACTGCAGAAATACAGATAATTATGAAACTAAAATGAGCAATCATATGCCAACCAATTATATACCTAGAAGAAATGGATACATTTGCAGAAATACACAACCTACCAAGACTGAGTCAGAAAAAAAAAACAGAAAATCTGAATAGACCAATGACGAGTCAAGAGATTGAGTCAGTAATCAAAATATCCCAACAAAGAAAACTTCAGGGCCAGAGAATTTCACTAGTGAATTATACCAAACATTTAAAGAAGTATTAACATCAATTCTCCTCAAAACTCTTCCAAAATATTGATGAAGAAGGAACACTTCCAAACTCAATCTATGAAGCCAGCATTACCTTGATACCAAAGCAAGATAAGGTTATCATAAGAAAAACAACAACACTACAGACTAACACCCTTGATGAATATAGATGCAAAAATTCTCAAGAAAATATTAACAAACCAACTTCAAGAACACATCAAAAGAATTGTACACCATGACCAGGTGGGATTTATCCCTGGCATGCAAAGATAAAATTAAAAAAAAAAATTGCATGATCATATCAAAAGACACACACAAAAAGCATTTAACAAAATACAATATCCTTTATGATAAAACCCCTTAATAGATTAGTTATAGAAGGAGCATACCTCAACATAAAAAAGGCCATATACAATAAATCCACTGCTAACATTATACTCAATGGAGAAAAAATGGAATGACTTCCTCTGAAATCAGGTAGAAGGTAAGGGTTGCCCACTCTCGTCATTCCTATTCAATATAGTATTGGAAGTCCTAGCTAGAGCAATTAGGCAAGTCAAAGAAAGAAAAGGCATCCAAATCAGGAAGGAAGAGGTAAAAATTTCACTATCTGCTGACAATATGATCTTATATATAGAAAAAAATCCTAAAGAATTGATAAAAAATTGTTGGGGGGTGCCTAGGTGACTCAGCTGGTTAAGCGACTGACTTGATTCCTGCTCGGGTCATGATCTCAGGATCGTGGGATCAAGCCCCCTGTAGGGCATGGAGCCTGCTTGGGATTCTCTCTTTCCCTCCTCCTCTGCCCCTCTCCACCCTGCTCGCACTCTTTATCTCTCCTCCCCCCCTTAAAAACAAAACAAAACAAACAAACAAAAAACAAACCCTGATGGAATTAATGATTTCAGTGAAGTGGCAGGTTCTGAAATCAACTTACAGAAATCAGTGGCATTCCTTTACACTAATAATGAAACATTGGAAAAGGAAATTAAAAAAAAAAACTATCTCATTCACATTAGCATCAAAAACAATGAAATACTTAGGAATGAATGTAACCAAGGAAGTGAAATGTATCTACAATGAAAACTATAAAACTCTGCTGAAAGAAATTGAAGAAGACACAAACAAATAGAAAGACATCTTGTGTTCATGGATTGAAGAATAAATATTGTTATCCAAAGCCATAAAATAGCCATATAATACCCAAAGCCATCTACAGATTCAATGGTCTCTCCATCAAAATACCAAAACATTCTTCACAGAAACAGAAAAAACAATTCCTAAAATTTGTGTGGAACCACAAAAGCAATCCTGAGAAAAAAGAACAAAGTTGGAGGTATCACACTCTGATTTCAAAAACAATATGATACTGGCACAAAAAGAGACACATCGACCAATGAAACAGAAGAGAGAGCAGAGAAAAACATGCAGAACAATGAAAATGGACCCCTATTTCACATCGCTCACAAAAATTAACTCAGAATGTATCCAAGACTTATACAAAAGACCTGATACCACAAAACTACTAGAAGGAAATATAGGGAAGAAACTCACTGATACTGGTCTTGGCAAGGATTCTTTTGGATATGATACCAAAAGCACAAAAGCAAAAATCAACAAATGGGACTATTTCAAATTTAAAAGCTTCTGCACAGCAAAAGAAACAATCAACAAAAAGAAATAGGAAGATGATTTTTGCAAGCCATACATTGGGTAAGAGGGTAATATCCAAAATATATTAAGAAGCAAAAAAACTTAATAACAAAATAATACGCTCTGATTTAAAATTGAGCTAAATAGAGGTTTTTCCCAAGGAGACATCAAAATGACCAACAGGCACACAAAAAGATGCTCAACATCACTAGTCATCAAGGAAATGCAAATTAAAACTGCAATGCGATATCACTTCCCTCCTGTTAGAATGGCTATCATCAAAAAGAAAAGAGACAATAGGTGCTGGCAAGGATGTGGTGAAAAATACATACACACTGTTGGTGGAAATGTAAATTAGTCCAATCACTATGGAAGACTATATGGAGGTTCCTCAAAAAAATAAAAAAATTGATCCACCATGTAATCCAATAACTCTTCTACATATATACCCAAAGGAAATGAAAATAAGATTTCAGTGAGATATATGCATGCCCATGTTTATTGCCACATTATACACAACAGCCAAGATATGGAAACAACTTAAGTGTCCCCCAATAGATGAATGGATAAAAAATATGTGGCATTATATACAATGGAATGTTGTTCAACCATGAGAAAGGAAGATATCCTGCCATTTTCAAGAACATGAATGGACCTTGAGCACATTATGCAGGAGTGAGAAAAGGCAGACAGAAAAAGACAGTATTACATGATACCACTTATGTGTGGAATCTAAAAAGTCAAACCTGTAAAGAAACAGAAAGTCAAATGGTAGTTAGTGGGGACCTGGCGTGTCAGTACAAGATTGATGGTGTTTAAGGATACAAACTTGTAATGAGTAGTAAATAAGCCATAGAGATCTAATGCACAGAGTAATGAATGTAGTCGATAATACTGTACTATAATAATGTAATGTGATAAATATTTCTTCAATGGCAATCATATTACAATATATAAATGGTTCAAAGTAACATGCTGTGTACCTTAAATTTACAAATTGTAACATGTCAAATTTACCAAATTAAAAAAAAAAAGAACTGGAAAGCTAAAGGCATGGTAAAGAATTGGGCAAAATAATTCATGTCTTTATAACTTTGGTAAACAATGCTTTTCACAAATCAGTCACAAAGTCCTTCAGATACACTGAAATTCTCCACTTTTTATTATTTTTTAGCATGCTTCTCTCTTTCACATTTCAAACCCTTTGTTTTCTGTCTGGATTTTCCTTTCTATGTTACTACCCTCTATTTATCCTTCAAGACCCTGATTAAATATTTCTGAGCATTCTTACCAGCTCCCTTAGATAAGAATCAATGAGTGTCCTTGAAGTAAATTTATTTTTACCAGATTGCCTTTCTCTGTTTAGATATCTGCCTCACCAGATTAAATATCTCAGGGCTTAAAATCATGTCATTTTCATTTACATAGGCCTAATACCTACAGTGCCAAGTATAAAATAGGTACTAAATAAACATACCCTAATTAAGCAAATTAATTGGGTAATTTGCAAACTTCCAGACCACCTTACTCTAATGTAGGGCATTAAACAATGTATTATATCCAGCAATTACAAGATCATGTATTTTGTATACATTTTGCTTTAATTCCCAATTTTATTAATTCAACGAAGAGTAATTAAATTATTTTGCTAAGATTATTAAAGTAAAAACTTAACTATTAGATGTTTCAAATTTAAAAACTAGCAACTGATTTCCATCAAAATAAGCAGCAAGAAAAGTGATTTTTTTAATTTAGTAAAAATTGTATGTAACAATTTTTTAAAAAAGGAATGATTTTTAAATTTTTATCTCCTTTCTAGGTCATAATTTTCTCTGGGCATGATTCCATTTTAGATGAGATTTTTCAAACTTTAACTTGGACCAAAGGTGAACTTGTTTGAGAGTTTGAACTAAATTGCTTTAGCCATTCTTGAGTTATGTGAAGGTGAGAGTACATTTTTCATGTACCTAACTAAAATAGGCTCCAACCTTTTCTACTTACGTAAGTCACAAATGACTAATGCCGTATATTTTAAACTTGACAGTATTATTATATTTCTCAAAGAAACCTCTAAATTTTAAAGAAAATATCTAATCATTTTTAAGATGACAAAATTTTCCATTTATGATCCAAAAAATGCTAATAGAGGACTATAGTTTAAAAGTAAAGAAAATAAATTAAGGTCAACTCAGATTTCTATCTAGATTAGATAGAAAAAGGATATAGGACAAATATCAAATTAGTGTAGCATTTCAGGGCAGAAATGTTAGGAAGCTAATGCACTTTAAAGTGCACTTTAAAATGTAAAAGTAATTTAACCTCAACCTTTTACAATCCAGCTGGAGGGAAAAGCAGCAATCTGAAATATGAATTCTATGCCCAGTACATCCTCTAGTGAGTTTTGATAACTTAAACTTTTAGCTCCTCTTTTAGCAGTGTGATGGAAAAAATATCCATTACCAAGTGGCATAAAATAAATTTCATATTATATATCACATAACAAATTACTTTTTAAACCTGGCTAAGTCTTAATTAATTCCTTGAGCAAAAGTGTTCAAATTTTAAGATGGAAGAATATAATATAATACAATATAATATAATACAATATAATATAATATATATAATATAATAATATGTTCTAATATATTTATTATGTTTTAATATATTATATTATATATTGACTGTTTAGAATGTTAATGAAGAAAGATGGCAGTATTTTTTTTTTTAAACTTTATTTATTTATTTTGAGAGAGAGAGAGAGCGCGCACATGAGAGGGCGGAGGGTCAGAGGGAGAAGCAGACTCCCCGCCGAGGAGGGAGCCCGATGCGGGACTCGATCCCAGGACTCCAGGATCATGACCTGAGCCGAAGGCAGTCGCTTAACCAACTAAGCCACCCAGGCGCCCCAGCAGTATTGCTTTTTTAACTTTACATTTATATCAATGTCATATTTTTACATTCATTTAAACTCCAGCTTACTGAGAGATGGTTTTGGATCTCTATTAAGTTCCTTTGCAGTATCCACCAATTGATAATCCTGTCCTTCAAATCAATGTAGACAAGTCAGTGATTAAATGAACGAATAGGGAAGGGACAGGCATTGCCTTATTAAATTCTAGAGACTATTATCTGTGGAGCATTATATGTAATAGGCAATAAGAAGCCCTCCAAGTGTTAAGCAACTTTGTAGGATGGTTCAAGAAAGTATTGTAGAGGGTTTATCTTGAGATGGCATGAGACTTCATTAGAAAGGTAACATAATGAAATCAGGGAGAGGTAACCAGAAAGCTTTACAATAGGAAGTGCCTGATCTCGGTTCCTTTCAGGAATGGAAAAAGAAGGGATGGGAACCACAGACATCTGTAGAACCCGTTGACTGACTAGGTAGAGAGAATAAATGGAGAGAATGGCATATACAGAGAGCTTATTTGTAAACATTTAGAATTTGATGAAAATGTGATAAACAGAGGAAAACATTTTAGGTTATTGAGAACATGAGAGGGAGACTTGAGTTTGAGGAGGAGAATGCAAGTGCATTTTTAGGAGTTGTCAACATGGTGTTGATGCTTGATAAAATATAAAATAGTAAAGCAGATGTTCTTCTTTGATATAGTTTCTTATATCCCAATAGTTCCATTAATAAAAACTTATTTCAAAGGCACAATTGTTTATTAGCAATGCCCTTCTTAAACTGAGAGTAACTGGTATAGAGGCCATTTATTCCCTTATACCATACTTTATACCATCTATTTTTCTACAGAACTACAAATAGTTGTCATTATAAGTTTTATTTTGCAGTTGAACTTCCCTAGAATTTTGCTTATTCTCTCAGCCAGTTAAAAATCGCCATTATTTAAGAGAGGGGAATCAAGCTTTCTCCTGTCTTCTTTAGGCATGAAAAACATGTGCTTTGTTAAAATGATAAAAGGCAAGTCAAGAACATCTAGACCTAATAATCCCATTATCCATAATTCATGATAACAATCTGGGCGAAATCGAATCTCACCACTCATAAAAATAAGGTTAAGTTTAGGATCCCTAAAATTCTTTTTATTCCCTACCATTTGTAAAGGAAAATTTTGGAATGTTCTAAAACCTCTTTCCCCAACAGCCTTCAAGTGATCTTGAGCGAAACTACATAAATCTACCAGAACCTAGCCTCCATCTCAGGTTCAATGAGTTTTCTTAAATTCCAATAAATGGATTATTATATTGTATCTGAGTTCTAATAAGTAATCTGCTTTAATAACCAACTTCTTTTGTAAAGGGTAAAGAAATTCTGGCTTATTTCTCCTCTCAAATTATTTTTTTCTCTACTAGAGTTTGTTTCTGAGCCCTTTGTTGATCTGTTTCATAAGCATAATTAATAAAGTTAACATTTATATAGCATTTAATATATGTGAAGCAATGTTCTAAGCACTTTAAATATATTAATTCTTTTAATCTTCATGACAACCATATCACATAAGTTCTATTATTATCTCCTTTTTACAGATGATTAAACTGAGAGCTAGAGCAAGAATTCTTATCCGCCCAATAGATGAGAGAACACAACTCTCCCTACAGGATTGTCAGATTCACCATGAAACAGATTCAACAGATAGTCCATCTATACACAGTTTCAGAAGACAATTTTTCCTTTCTAAGCACCTTTATTACTGGCAGCTGGTATTTCACAAATTCAATAAAACAAATATTTGTTGAGTGTCACCATGTACAATGCTGCACGGGTTCCATGCTTAGTGTGGCAGGAGTTTCTGCCAAAGAGTTTTACGGTTAGTTACACTGATGAGATTTCCTAGTTGAGCTGTGCTGTGATCTTGATGATTTGGAGAACAGGAAGTGGAAGACACAGAATTATTATAAAAGAGCAATTGTGGGTTCTTATTAAAAATAAGCACTTTCAAAATAGGGGTTTGAGTTTTCTTCCAGCTTATTAGAGAAGCTGTTACTCTGCTACTCAGAGGCAGGAGAAATATAAGGATGTTGATAGATAAAGGCCTATCGGGGATTCCTGCAAAACTTTTCCAAGCTGTCTCAGCATCCATACTATAGCTACAACCACTCACCCAATTTTAGCAAGGTGAAACCCTGGGGTTGTTGCAGTTTCTGGTTCGCTACAACATCATCAATTCTGCTCATGCTGAGTTGGGTTCCTTTAATTCCAATTAGCATTTATTGAGCTCCTATCTTGTACTGAGCTCCAGGTGGAGAGATCAGAAGACAAATAAGCTACTCTGGGAATATAATAAGTGCTCAATAACTACTTATAGCTAACACTTTATAGCACTTTCACATGTGAGGCATTGTTTGAAGAGCTTTTCAAATAATAAGTCATTCAATCCTCACAACAATTCTATACAGTCATTACTCTAGAGATGGTGAACTTAAGTCAGGGAGAAGTTGAGTGTTTTAATTTGTCCAATTTGTCCAGGTGTCATGATTAATGAGTGATCTACTGGGATTCGTATTCAGGTATTGTGATTCTAGAATTCATATGTTAAGTATTCAAATTAAGGAGGGAGGGAGTGGCTTAATGGATGAATTTCTTTATTTTTAGAGAGAGAGTGTGTGAGTGGTGGAGAAAGGTAGAAGAGGGAGAAAGAGAATCTCAAGAGGTTGCTCTGGATCCCACAACCCATGAGATCATGACCTGAGTAGAAATCGAGAGTCCAGATGCTTAAATGACTGAGCCACCCAGGCACCCCAAATGTATATATATTTTAAATGACTAAAGGAAAGATACTGAGTAGGGAGATCTTTGGGACATGAGTAAAATGTAAACATTTTTAGATAGTATGGGAGAAAATTCCCGTAAGAAAGAAAACGATGAGCAGTGAAATTGGTTCTTTAACCCTAGGTATTTATGAATAGAAATCTTGGTGGGTCATGACAAACCAACAAAAATAATTTCTGACCACAAAGTTAAAAATAGAACTACCTTAAGACCCAGCAATTGCACAACTAGGTATTTATCCAAAGGATACAAAAATACTGATTTGAAGGGATACATGCACCCCAGTGTTTATAGCACCATTACCAACAATAGCCAAATTATAGAAAGAGCCCAAATGTCCACAAACTGATGAATGGATAAAGAAGATGTGATATATATACATGTGTGTGTATGTCTGTGTGTGTGTGTGTGTGTGTGTGTGTGTGTGTGTGTGGAATATTACTAAGCCATAGAAAAGAATGAAATCTTGCCATTTGCAACAATGTGGATGGAGCTAGAGAGTTTTATGCTGAGTGAAATAAGTCAGAGAAAGACAAATACCACATGATTTCACTCATATGTGGAATTCAAAAAACAAAACAGATGAACATGGCGGGGGGCAGAGAGATGCAAACCATAAAACAGAATCTTAAATATAGAGAACAAACTGAGGGGTGCTGGAGGGGCGGTGGTTGGGGAGGTGGGTTAAATGGGTGATGGACATTAAGGAGGGCACTTGTGATGAGCAGTGGTTATTGTATGTAAGTGATGAAGCACCAAATTCTACACCGGCAACTAATATTATACTGTATTTTAACTAATTAGAATTTAAATAAAAACTTGAAACTACAACAGAAAAAGTCCTGGCCAGGTTTTTGCATACTTTTCAAGGCCAATATACTTCAGAAGAAATCTGTAACTACTTGCATTTTAGTCTGGAATTAGGGGTTGTCAAAATCAGGAAAGCTTCTAATGGTTGGTTAGTTACATTGTTCCACAAATTATGATCTCACTGAATCTACCCTCCCATTCTGATTTCATCATTATTTTTACCCTGATGCTTGGCATCTACTCTTATATAGCTATAACAAACAGGGCATGCAAGTCTATTAAATTAAAATTGTGTTATAATTTGGAAAACATCCTACCTGTTTTCTAATTTTTCTCCATATTATGAGTAAAATTGAAATTTCAATTAATATAGTTTAAATTGCCATTTGTTTCTAATTGCTAATAAAAGACATTCTCTATGTTCACAATGGGCATATTTTATAAAGGCATCGATACTTTTTTTGTTCTTCTTTCCTTTGTTCTTTCTTACAGGTTGCTTTACTAATGTTGTTGAAAAGCTATAAAGGTGATGAATGCTATTCAAGTTCTTTCTACTGTGGTGGCGCATATATCTGGAATATATGTTTTGTATCTGACTTTTAACAAATCTGTTTCAGAGGGCATTGTGTGAATATGGAAAAATGGATTTAGAAAGTAGAAGCCTGCAGTACAAGACTATTTTTTAAATTATCGAGGAATTTTCTGGAAATCCATTCCTTTCCCAATCTATGTCTTAAATTCTGTCACTTTTATATTACAGAAAGCTAAAATGGTATCAGATGTTGAGGTTTGGTCATCAGAGGGAAAGAAATCTTAAAAGAGTCTGTTTTCATATATTATAAAATAAAAGACTTAAAATATTTTCTTTCACATTTTATTCTTAATTTATCAGGATTTTTCACTAGTTCTTATAATAATTATTGAATTATTTTATATTGGTGATTAATTACAAAATCAGTAAATTTTAAAAAATTTAGATTACTAAGGAATAGTACCTAAAGTTGCCACGTATATTATTTAAAATGTCCACATGCCAACAAAAATTATGATGCATGCATAAAAATAAGAAAGTATGACCCATATCCTGGAAAAGAAGCAGGAACACAAATTGCTTGTGAGAGAAACCAGATGTCAGACTTAACAGAAAAAGACTCCAAAATAGCCATTATAAATCTTACAGAACTGAAAAAAAGAATGACAAAAAAAGTAAAGGAAAGACAATGTCACATCAGACGATATCAATAAAAAATGGAAGTTCTAAAACAACCAACTGAAAATTCTAGAATTAAAACGTACAATAAGTGAAACTAGAAAAAAAAGTTACTGGAAGGGTCCAACTCTAGATTTGAAATGGCAAATGTAAGAAATGGCAGACTTGAAGATAGATCAAAAAAGATTATGCAAGCTGAGAAAAAAAAGAATTAAAAAAAAAAGAACCTCAGAGAAATGTGGGACATTTTAAGTGTATTGACATATGTATTCTGGGAATACCAGAAGGAGAGGAGAGAAAAGAGCAGGGGAAAAAAAAGTGTTCATAGAAATAATGGCAATAACTTTTCAAGTTTATTGAAAAACAACCTATACAACCAAGAAGATCCAAAAACTCTGAGTAAAATAAACAGAGATTCACAAGTTGACACATCATAATAAAAATACTTAAAGCAAAAGACAAGGATAAATCTATAGTTGTAAATGCTTATATTAAGAAAGAAAATGGGGTGCCTGGGTAGTGCATTTGGTTAAGCGCCAGACTCTTAGTTTCAGCTCAGGTCTTAATCTCAGGGTCATGAGATCAAGACTCCATCCAGTTCTGCAGAGTATGCTTGAGATTCTCTCTCTACCTCTCCCCCTGCTCCCCCCACTCTCTCTCTCCCTCTCAAATGAATAAATAAATATTTAAGAAAAAAGAAAGAAGGGAAAGACGGAAAAAGGAAGAATTAAACTTATATGAAACAAAAGGAAGGAAATAATAAATATCAGAGTGAAGATTAATGAAATAATTTAAAAATCAATAGAGAAAATCAATAAAATCAAAAGTTGGTTCTTTGAAAAAAAAATCAACAAAATTGACAAACATTTAGCCGGATTGACCAAGATAAAAAGAGAGAAGAATCTAATAACTAGAATCAAAAATAAACAAGGAGAAATTACTATTGACCTTAAAGAAATAAAAAGAAAACTGTAAAGGGTCACTATGAACAATTATGCACCAAGTTAGATAATTTAGAGGAAATGGAAACATTCTTAGAAAAATACAAACTATCAAAAGTGACTCAAGAATGGATCTGACAATCTGAATAAAACTATAATAAGTGAAGAAAATAAAGTAGTAATCAAAAACTACCCGCCCAGAAAAGCTCAGGCCCGAATGCCTCTATCACTGAATTCTATCAAACATTTAAAGAATAATCAATACCTATTTTTCACAAACTCTTCCACAAAATAGAAGAGAAAGGAACACTTTTCAACTCCTTTTATAAGGCCAGTATTAGCCCGGTATCAAAACCATAGACATCACAAGAAAACTATAGACTAATACCTCCTATAAATATGGAAGAATCCTCAACAAAATACTAGCACCTCAAACCCAGCATTAAAAAGAAATATATAGCATGACAAGTGGAATTTATTCCAAGAATGCAAGTTTGATTTAATATCTGAAAAATCAGTTAATTTAATATATAATCAGTAGAATAAAAAATAAAAATCATATGCTTATCTCAATAAACATTGAAAAAGCATGTGAAAAAATCAACACCTTTTCATTATACAAACACTCATTAAACTGAGAAAAGAACTTTTTCCACATGTCAAGAACATCTATGAAAAACTCACTGCTAAGATCATACTTAACAGTGAAAGAAAAGATGTTTCTTGTTTAAATCAGGAACAAAATAGAGCACCACCTCTATCCATCATTATAAGAGAGGTCCTAGGCTAGGGTGATTAGGCAAGAAAAATAATAAAAATCATATCAATTGGATAGGAAGAAGCAAAATTATCTGTTTGCAGAGGACATGATCTTATGTATAAAAAATACCATAAAATCCACTAGCAAGTAAACTAATTAACAAATTCAGCCAAGTTTCAACAAAATCAATTAAAATATCCACATTTGCTAAACATTTGCTGTCATAGTTAATTTTATGTGTCACTTTGAGAGGGATGTGCAGTGCACAGATATGTGCCTGAATATTATTTCTGGGTTTGTCTGTATAGCGCGTCTTCAGATAAGATTATCATCTGAGTGAGTAGACTGGGTAGAAAACTTTGCTCTCCCCAGGGAAAATATGCAGCCATTGTGGGCCTGAATAGGGGGAAAAAAAAAAAAAAGCAGAGAAGGGAAGAATTTGCTCTCTGCTTGACTGCTGAACTGGGTTGCAAGTCTTCTGCACTTAGACTGGGATTTACATCATCAACTTCCTTGGTTCGTGGACCTTTGAACTGACTGGGGCTTACGTCATTGGATCCCTGGTTCCCAGGCCTTCAGGTTTTGACTGGAACTGTTTGGGAGCAGCTAGACAGAAGCAGTGGAAGGAACACCTGGAGGAATACCCCTGTGGTCAACACAACCAGTCAACATCCTCCACTGAAGAATGTCATAGCCTACAGGGACTCTCCTTAAGGAAATAAAAGCACAATCCAGAGAGAAGTTGTCCTCAACTTCATCTTTCAGTAGTTATACCTCCATTAACATAAATTAGCACGGCAATTATAGCCACACTCACCAGGAGAAAGGCTGCCAAGAGAGTTCCAGTACAAGTCTTGTAGGGTCAAAAACTACCCCCTCCCTATGTGTCGGAGGAGTCCCCCAAATGATTAGAAGCAGCCTCCATTAGAGACCAACCTGTCCATGATGCAAGACCTGCTCACATTAAAGGAAAAGACCCCTGCAGTCTCAGTGCAGTTGCCACCTCTGAGCCTGCCCTCTCCTACCTCGAGTGTACTGTTGCTTTAATAAAATTATCTTCTGCTTTCACTTGGGGCACGGATCTCTAATTCTTTATTTCCTTGGTGCCAAGAGCTTAGACACAACACTTTTTGTGTAGACAGAACTATACGAGCAGAGGTCAGATAGTCAGGCTCAGTCTCCCTATGCCACCAGTCCCTTATAACCTATTTCTCTCTCTATGCTCTCCCTCCCTCTCTTTCTAAAATCTCGTATTGGTTCTGTTCCTGTGGAGAACCCAGACAATACATTTGCTGTGAACAATCCAAAAATGAAATTAGAAAAACAATTCCATTCACGGTAACATCAAAAAGAAAAAATAACTCTTAGGAATAAATATTAGTTCAAAAAATGTATGTTGAAAATTACAAAATATTTTTGAAATAAAATTAAAGGTTCAAATAAATGAAAAAGCACGTGCATGTACATGTACTGGAATACTTAACATTGATTCCTTGGTATTAGTCCCCCAAACTGATCTACAGAGTCAAAGAAATCCCTATCAGGATCCCATGTTACTCTTCTGTAGAAATTGCTAAGCCTAATTTAAAATTCATATGAAATTGTAAGGGACAAGAAGAAAGAAATCAATTCCAAAGAAGGAGAACTAAGTACGGGCACTCCTGCTTCTTTATAGCAAAAATTACCACAAAACAATAGTAACCAAAACACTGTGATATTGACACAAGGACAAACATAAAGTTTAATGAAATAGGATTGACGGTCTTGAAATAAATCCATATATCTATAGTCAACTAATTTTTGACAAGCATGCCAAAAACATTAAATGGGGGAAAGAATGCTCTTTTCAAACAATGATGTTGGAACAACTGGAAAGCCACATTCAAAAGAATGAAATTAGATTCTTACCTCAGAAAACAGGAATAAATTTTAAAACTTTGGATTTGGCAAAGGAGTTTTAGATATAATATCAGAAGCTCAAGCAACAAGAGAAA
Source organism: Zalophus californianus (assembly GCF_009762305.2). Taxonomy (NCBI): domain Eukaryota; kingdom Metazoa; phylum Chordata; class Mammalia; order Carnivora; family Otariidae; genus Zalophus; species Zalophus californianus. Next base: position 19,007,797 of record NC_045604.1, read on the forward strand.
ACAAAATAGATAAATTGGACTTCCTCAAAATTAAAAACTTTTGTTCTTCATCAAGAAAGTGAAAATGCCACCCACAAAAAAGGAGAAAACATTTGCAAATTACATATCTAATAAGGGAATTGTATCTAGAATACACAGAGAACTGTTACAATTCAATGACAAAAAAGACAAAATCCCAATTAAGAAATGAATGAAGGATCTGAATAGATACTTCTACGGGGAAAATACACAAGTGACCAATAGACATACGAAAAATGCTTAGTGATGTCATTAGGCAAATGCAAAGCGAAGCCACAGTGAGATATCATGTCATACCCACTAGCATGTGTAGAATCAAAGTCAGATCATAACCATTGTTGGCAAGGTCATAGAGAAATCAGAGTCCTTGGATGTTTTAGTGGGAATGTAAAATTGTGCAGCAGTTTTGGAAACAGTACGAAAGTTCCTTAAATAATTAAACAGAGTTACCACATGACCCAACAATTGCACTTCTAGGTATATACCCAAGAGAAATGAAAACATATGTCCACGCAAAGAGTTATGCACAAATGCTAATAGCAGCATTATTCATAATAGTCAAAAAGTAGAAACAACTCAAATGTCCATCAGCAAATGAATGAATAAACCATGTGTTTTATCCATAGAATGGAATATTCATTGGGCATAAAAAGGGAAAAATGTTGACTCATGCAACAATTTGGATGAACCTTGAAAACGTTATAACATGTGAAAGAGAGCAGACACAAAATTCCACATATTATATGATACTATTCATATGAAAACCCAGAATGCGGACATCTATAGAGACAGAAAATAGAATAGAGCTGGGTGTGGGTGGGTAGGACAGAGGGGAACTGTAGCTAAAGGGTCTTGTTTTTGTTATTTTTTTAAGGGGATGAAGATGTTTTAAATTTCACTGTGGTGACGATTGTACAGATCTGTGAACATAACTAAAAAACACTGAATTGGGCACTTTAAATATATTATATGGTATATGAATTATATCTCAGTAGGGTTGTTTTTAAAATGAACATTAAATTTACATAAGATCATACTACCTAGTATTAGGTAGTTGTATCTTTTTAGTGTAACACACTAAATTGGGAAGAAGTTCAAGTAACAGTTATAGCCTCAATTTGTTGAATGTGACCGTATTTTAATATCATTCACTTCCTCTTTTAAGAACAAAAATACATAAGAAATAAAAACAAAGTTCTCTTTGTGCAATTGACAAAATATTTGACTAGACTTGAAAGGTTTTTTTTCTTTTATACTTATTTTTAAAATGTATTTTAATTTTTGGAGGAATATTCATATATGCATACTGATGTTGATTTCAGTTTTCTAGGGCAGTTGGAATTTTGTAGATCAGGTTCGTTTGATTGGTTGCAGGGAAGCTGGGATCTGGGAGGGTATCAGTTAACATCTCAGAGCT